>NC_064759.1:22097914-22426658 GCF_011397635.1 Epinephelus fuscoguttatus
GTGCTGACGCCCCCTCTTGCATTCCTGCTATCTTTTTTATACCCTCACTTTTTTTTTATCTGGAAAAGTAAAGAAAATCAGGAGCGTGCTGGAGAAGAGGGTAAAATGGAGGGCACAAGCAGATGCTACAGCTCGTCCTCGAGGGAAACGTCTCCTTGTCGATTCCTCGGGGACGCAATCAGAGCAGGAGGCAGATGGTGTAATAATTAGCTGTATACTTTTAGGTGTTTTTTCTGCCCTTTTAATTGCTTGTGTTTTCTGTTTCTCTTTCCCTCCACTGTTGGTTTTGTTTTCCTTGAATCCCCCTCCTTTGCTCGATTTCTCCATCTTCCCCTTGTTTTTGCAGTACTGGTCCTTTCCTTCAAGGTTGAGGGCAGCACTGAGAGAGAGCAGTGGAAATCTGCTGACATCATCCCCCAAGATCCAGTCATAGCTTGGCTGAGAGAGAAGGAGGGGCAGAGAGATACAGGGAGGAAGGATGGGAGGGAGGAAAGGAGGGAGGAAGGGAAGCAGGAATTGGGCATCAAGAGAGGATACTGCAGCTCACTCTCAGAATCTACACACACACACACACACACACTCACACACACATATACACATATTCAGATGAACTGGATCATGAGGCTCTAAAACAGACGCCCACAGCAGCAGCATCTCCGTGCTGCACCACAGAGAGAAACCAGCGTACACTCCCATCTCTCACTCTCACTCTTTCTCTCTCTGTCTGTGTCATTCTGTCTCATACACAAACACACACGCACACACAGACAGACACGTCCTGCAGGGGAGATCTGAGTGTTGGGTCGCTGAGCATTCAGGCCCCCTCCTCTCCCCTCCCCTTCTTCTTCTTCTTCTTCTTCTTTCCCCCTCTCCACACTCACTCTCTCACTCCCTCTCTCTGTTCACCTTGTCTGTTCCGGCTGTATGGTTTATTGTTGCGTCAGAGCCAAAGAGAGCCAGCGAGAAGCATGCCGGGGGAGAGCACTCACAGATCTGTCCCCACCGACAAACATCCAGAGCAGGGAGCTGAGGAGACAGGGCTCCCTGGACCAGGTAGGACATCTGGGGTTGGGGATGGAGATGGAGATGGGGAGGATGAGCTAATAAAGCAGGGGGGATGCGATCGAAGACAGAGACAAGGACATAATCAAGGGAAGAGGGTGAGGATGGTGTAGAGAAAGTAGTGCTAAATAGATTAGGGTATGAGGCGAGTTAGCAGGATAGGAAGCATGGCAGATACAGACTGCTGGGCTAGTGATAATGTGACTTAGGTAAACACTATCTGCTTTGAAACTGCAATGTGGAGTCATTTGTGTCTGCTGACATGTGCAGCAAGCTGTAATTCAGCTGCATGTTAGCCTCCTCACTGAACCGCATGTTGTTTTCCCCTCCAGCTCCCAGCTATTAGCAGCCTCCCTAAAGCCTCCACCCCAGACCTGTCAACTCCCAGCCCACCTCTCTGCCCTCCTCATCACTAAATCCTAACAAGCAATCTCTCGTCTAAATGACTTTCAAAACCTTTGTGTTACAGCCCCCATCCTCTCCCACCCTAACCCTTGCCTCCTCACCCCTTGTCCCCCTGCTCCATCTTTAGCCCCGGTGCCACCCCATCTGCATCCTCACATCTCCCCAGTAATTCTGTGAGCTGTAAGGGCAGCGTAGAGTGGTTCCTCCCTTCCCCCAGCCTCAGCAGGAACATGACACAGCAGCATGGCAGCACTCTGTAGGAACACACAACCACAACCACACAAGCAAGAGAGCTTTTATAACAAATCTCGTCAGCTACTGCCCGTGTTGCTGCTGTGTGTCTGAGAGATCACAAAATAAGTGATTGTAGAACAGTGAGAATAAGAAGAGAGAGACAGAAGTAGATAATGTTGTGTCAGTGCAGATGAGAGATTGGGAGGGTCGAGATTTTATTAATGTCCCTTTAATTGCAGTCAGGCAATAATAGAGTGAGAATGTCGGCATTGTAACAAACTCTTGTGACCACTGTGTCTCTTACAGTTACTGTACACAATAAAGCTTTCACGAGCACAGTGTATGTTGTTGTAGATGCCTGACAGTTATGATGGATAACCTTAACGGCTAATACGGAAACTCTCTGCCTCCTCTCTGCTGGGAGTAGTTTACAGTGGTTTGCTTTAACTTCATCATTGCCATGATCTGTTCTTAGGCTTGGAATTATTTTAAGCTTTCTTGGCCTGAATCTTGGGAAGAGAGGGAGGAGAGAGGATTGTCGGATGCTCTAGTTATACTATTATAGTTGTATTCTGGCACATACTTGATGCAAAACCAGAGGTTGGAGGATTAATAACGACTGTAGGGGAGGCTTATGGAGAAAGACAAAGAAGCGTATGAGACTTTTGGGGTGTCTCTTCTTCAAGGCTCAATCTGAGCACTAGATGAAATAGAGGCTCCCCTTGGGGCTGACAGGCCAGCGCTGCAGCCTCTGTGACGCAGCTCCAGTCTGCTCAGCTTGCTGCGGCCTGTGGCCGTACGGCAAGCCGGGTGCTCCATTTCACTGCATCCTCCCAGAGGAGACTCACAGGCTGGGCCAGGGAGGGGAAGAGAGGCACACATCCACAGACTATTTGCAGCAGTGAGTCTGCAGCTAAGAGACGGGGACTGGCAGTTATGCTAGCAGAAATAATACGTGTCACTGGCTCATTTAGCAGCCTAGCAAAACAGTAGCTCCAGCAGTGTGCAGCTCTCACATGTGATCCCAATGCCTCGCATTTTATGGAGACAGATATTCTTTTTCTGAATGTGTTTAACATGCTGTTGTTTGGTGTAATTTTATATAAGTCAGATATGGATTAATTATTGGTTTTTGTTCACCTGTGCATGTGGTCACTAAAGCTGGGTGCCTTTTTTTAGGCCATCCAGGAGGAAACAATCACATTAGCCACATTAGGCTGTACTGTACATGTAAGTGCAGAGCAGGCATTGGCTTTTGTGCTTACATGTGCATCTTTCTGATTAGTGGCAGGTTTTAGTCTCTGATACATGACTCAGCATGCACACAAACACACCTAGAGCTTATTATTGGAGCAGGGCTGCTAAATGCTGATGAGTGCATCTGCCACCACCACAGGCAGGGCAGGAGAGCAGCGAGGGAGGAGATATACTATGTGCAGAGAAAAAAGAGAACATGGAGGCGAGAGAAGGGAGCTGAGAGACACAACAAAAAGTGAACAAAGGGGAGGTAGCTACATGTAGCTCTCTCTCTGTATATATATAATGCAGTGAGGATTAGATATCAAATGGTTTAGGGAGGAATTTTGAGAGTGAGACAAAGGAGGGGATGCAGAACAGAGAGTGAATTAGTAAGTGATATCTAGGTTCCTGGCAGAGCAAGAGTGTGTGTGTGTGTGTGTATGTGTGTGTCAGGGTGAGTGTGTTTGTGGCTGGCACCGAGCTGAGCCACTTGTGTGTTATAATGGCCAATCAGCATGTGGATTGAGGTCACCGTGGCAATGGCCCAGTTAAGAGAGCAAATGAAGGTTCTGTTCCCTCCATGCATGCTATAGAGACAGAGGATACTTTACATCCTTCAGGGATATTTCAGTGAATGTACACTTTTGTATTATGGTAATCAATCTGACATAACCATATCTTTTTTTTATAAAAAGAATCAAATGAAGAATACAGTCTTTAATTCCCTCTTCTCCGTCTTCTTGTTTTCTCTTTCTCGCTCATACACAAGACTCCCTGCACTCACCCTTGACCCCATTTCTTGGATTCATCCTGTCATTTCATCTCAGTGGTTTCTCCATTCCAGATGACAGTTATGAAGATGATAGCATGGTCTAGAAGGACAAGAGGACAGAGAACACTGTAATTCAATGACTGTTCCTCTTGCCACTGGCTAATTGTGCAATTGTGCATGTTGATACTGAAAGAGAAAGACAGACATAGAAACTTGGAGAGGTCAAGTAAGATACTGTATGTAGAGAAGCTTTGTTTTCCACATCCATGTTTTGAGTCCAGCCTTAAGGTGGAAAACTAAAGGCAGGATTGATCGGTTTCAAAACCTTCAAACAAAATCCACCTCCAACAGCAAAACATCCTGCTGGTCATTGTTTTTATTCTTGCTGATTGTTTTGCTTCTCAAAGCCATTTGCAGTGTCAGAGTAACACACAAAGCTGTGTGCTATTTGGTTAATCTCCTGACTGGCATTTTGGTGACATTTTTTGGAGCGCTCTCTCTGAGTGTGTGGGAACACAAAAGTAAAGTTCAACTCAAGGGATAAAAAGTCTATAATTGTACAATAAAGGAGGCGTAGCCTTCCACATCATGTCTAGTATCATGGTACTGAGATAATTCAGACAGCTCGATTAGTCTCACTGCTTTGCTGATGACTTATTACAGTTAAAATATTCTGTAAATCTGATAGATAGTTTATTTAATTCAAGACTTTGAGGCAGCTGCTGCTTTTCTTTTTTTGGACTCTTGTATTTGCATTGCTTTTTATGTTTTTCAGACATGACCAGACACCCATCTACTGACTCCACCCCTAGCGACAGTGGCTCCTCCCCTAGTGACAGTGGTTCTAGCCCCTCTCCCAGTACTCCTCAGAAGCTACTCCCAGCATGCACCTCTCCATTTGGACCACGCCTATTTCATGCAACACCTAACTCCTCTGGTACTCCAAGACCTCAGCCTGAAGGCTCTGACCATCGCAACAACACACCCAGACTCTCTGGAAAGTTAGGTGGTCATGGACCGTGTGGCCGCCATGTCCCTGTTAAGATGGAGAGAATCAAGGTATGTGTTTTGTATGTATGAGCATGTGTGCAATTTTACAGCAGTTATGCCATCAGATGCATTTTATCGGTTAACTAATGTGATCTTTATGTTTAATGTCTTACTTCCAGGTCCTGACTGGTTCGGAGGTGGAGAGTGACTTTCAAGAGCCACAGACCATTGATGCACGGGTGGTGATGGGTCAAGAGACACTGCTCAAAACAACAGAAATCCAAAAAACGACCCCCATCGCTGAGCCAAGTGGTCAGGCTATCCCTTTGCCACCTATTCCAAGCTTTTCAGGTCCTCAGTCACAAGCAAAAGAGACCCAGCTGGAAACCAGCAAAGAGGAAAACCAAGCCCAAAGCTCCCCAAAACAGCAGGATCAGCAAATAGACCCTGTGCAGCCTCCAACCACACTCCCTTCCCCTTTTCAGAGCCCTCCATGTCCTTCTGCCTCCTCCCAAGAGCAAATCGCAACAGATGACAATTTAAAAGACAACCAGGAAGAGGATCAAACCCTTTCTCTTGACGAAGTGCCTTCCCTTCCTGTTTCTGAGCTGGCCTGTCCAGTTGCTTTGTCCTTCTCTGAGCCGGCTTACGCTGTCGACCCACTACGAGTAGGTGTGCCCTCATCTCTTGACCCTGACCTGTACTATACCGCCCCTTCCACCCCAATAAAGATGGCCTCCCGCTCTTCACACCTTAAACATCATTCATATCCTGGCTCTCCAGCATGCCCACTCTCCCCTGGCTCTCCCTCAGACAGCGAGGACCTCTGTTCCCCTCTCACCTCTCCCTCTGGCTCTTATATCACAGCGGAGGGAGGCAGCTGGACCTCCTCTTACACATCTTCCACCTCCCCCTCCACTTCTCCCAACCTGCTTCTCACAGAAGAAACGCAGGAGGCCCCTGCTTGCTTTGTAGGTTCCTTATCAGAAATTGGAGATGAAGTTGGGGAAGAAAAGGGACGAGCAGGTCCAGAACGGGAGGAGGAAAGGACAGGAGACTTCCGTCTGTACCGTCCTGAGGATTTTGTTGTGAATTCACGGATGGGTATAACAGGAACAGTGATCCTCGAGGAGGAAGAGGCTCTAAAAGGGGAAGAGATAAAGGTTTCCAGAGAAAGTTGCCGTCCTTGCTGGGTGACTGAGGATTCATCCCCCCTGAGGAGCAGTAGCAGCCGTAGCAGTGATTCCCAGGAAGATGGGGGAGAGTCTGAAAGCTCACTCTGCCCACTGGAAGAGGCTGTAGCAGGGAGAGCGGGGTACTCTAGACCCATGCAGACAGGCCTGAAACTGCAACTGGATGCATGTATATCAGAGGAACATTATGGACAGATGGATGACCACCCAGAACTACCCTCCACTGCCTTGACCCCAGACACAGAGAGCATGACCATGGCCTCATCTAGCCTTAGCCCTGACTCACCTGTCAGCCCCCTGGATGCCTTCTGTTCTGGAGCCTTTGGTAGGCTCGGCCACAGTTCTTTCATGCTCTCCCAAGCAGCCTGCACTGATGACATACCAGAGGAGGAAAGGATGATCCCTGCCTCCCTTATTTCCTTTCCCCTCCACACTAGCCTTATCTTTAAGGCAGATTCAATGGAAATCACCCTCTTCCCCACAGAAGATGAGAATGATATAGGAGAGGATAATGACAGAAATGAAGGCAAGGATGTTAATGCTTACGCAGCAGGAGAAGAGGAAGCAGATGTCGAAGATGACGATGATGATGACGAAGAGGATGATGATGATTATGATTATGATGATGAGGGTGATGGCAATGCTAATGGTGCTGCTGATGGTGATGACGATGATGAAAATAATGAAGATGATGACCATGATGAGGCAAGTGAGGAAGCTAAGGTAGAGGTGAAAGTGGTAGAGGAGGAGGAGGAGGGGGAAGAAGAAGAGCAGGAAGAGGATGATGAGGACTGTGACAGCAAAGCAGTAGAGGATCCTACAGATGAGGACAGCTCAGCGTCCTTCCTTCAGTCACTTTCAGAGACATCTATCAATGAGGGGTTGGACGAATCTTTCTGTTTCCAAGACGATACAGATGACTCATTAGATTCTGCCTCCTATAACGGGGAAGAAGACGAACGTCTATACAGCACAGAGAGGCATGCACAATCACTCGAACCCACACCAGTGGATGCAGTTGAACTAACAGGAGTCCAGACAGAACCAGAACAGGGGTCTACGACTAAAACAGGTCAAACTGAACCTATGCACACACAACCGAGCACAGAGGAACTTGTGGATCAGCCCCAAACCACCTGTCTTTCTGAATCCATCGCTACCAACCCCAAAGGCAACAATACAGAACCCAAACCTCTGGATGAACCTTCACCCCCTGAACCCCAGTCAGATACTGAACTGGAATCTGCCAGTGGAATAGGTCAAACAAAACCTTTGCACATACAAGTGAGCACAGACAAACCAGTAGATCCTTCAGAAGCAATGTCTCATCAACCAGAGTCCTCCAGCAACCTGGATGAGACTGGTAGTGAAAGTGAGATGATGGATATCTCTGGTTCTTCCAACCCTCTTGAGCAGCCTAAAGACAGTCCATATTTAAATCTTTCCACCACTCCTGTTGTCATTTGTGGTCCACCTGACCCTGCAGCTGAGTTCCACACCTCTCCTCCTTCCGCTGCTTCTGCACAGGAGATAACAGACCTTAACAGTTCAGGTCTTCTGGAAAAAATGGCTGGTGAAAATCCCCAGATAAAAGATGATGATTTGGAAGAGAGCAATGATTATTCAGGTGAGGAACCCACAGAAGAACCACTAGAAAGAGACTCTTTCAAATTGCTCATCAAGCCTCGTCATTATCAGCCAGAAAGCCGCAGGACTGTAGGAGTAAGTAGACTTGCATTATCAAAGTCTTTTTCCAATAAAGCAGATGTGCTTGGAGGTGCAAAGGCCTTATGTAAGACCAGTCCTCACAGGGAATCTGACAGTGAGCTTGACCAGAGGAATGGGAATGCCTCAGCTGAGTCAATGAGTATGGAGTGTAGAAGCCTTGATTCTGCAACCAATGACTTGAATAAGGGTGTTCTTCTTCTCTCCTGCCCCAAAGACCCTAGTCCTAACCCCAGTAATATCCCTGTTTCTGCCTCTCCAGAGATAATCTCAGAACTTGCTGACAATCTGGCCCTGACCCCTGACCACTGCCCTGGTGACTCTGCCCAGGAAAACCTGAGAGAAAACACTCTGACTACTGATGAGGGGGCGCTGGGAGCTGTTGGATCCCCACACTCCCCCCTTGCTATCTCACCCAAACGGGAAAACTCAGAAACAGACAGCAGAGGTGGGAGCAGGGAGATGTGTCCTGAATCTGGGGCATGGTGTAATGACAGGATGGGCCTGGGGTTTGGTCTAGGATTAGGATCAGGGGCTGACTTTGGTGTCTGGGGAGCAGGGGAGTCTCTCTCCCTGTCTCTCGGGAAGAGGTATGAGTTAGAGGCAGAGGGTCTGCTCATGTGTGACACAGAGGGCCAAAGCACACAGACAGCAGTGGTTCCCAACATGAGCAGTGAAGTGTGCGAAAATTATGATAATGTTTTGGGTTCTGTTCTGGATGAGGAAGACAACAACAGTCTGTGTGGAAAAAGGGACCGGATGGCAGATGAAGAATTGGTAGGAGAGGGAGCTTCTGAGTCCAACTTGGCTTGTTGGAGATCAATTGAGGAGATCTCTGAAGCAGGGGGAGGAGAGGATGGAAGCTCCAGATTCCCAGAGGATGATGTTAGTAATCTAAATCCAGACAATGATGGTGATAACACGGACACATTAATACAAGACACATGGAAGAATTCAAACAATGACAATGACTCTGCCTTTAACTCCTTGGAAGTGGCCATGTGTGGAAGTCTGAATGCTCTATCAGAGGAAGTGAGACCCCAAAGTGTGAGTATCAGTGTAAGAGAATCTGTGTCTAATATTCCACTTGAGGAAATGCCACCTCAACTCTCTGACACAATGCCTGATGAAGGGGAACAAAAAGACAGCTCCGTAAACCAGGCTTCAGACACTAAACAAACACAATCCTCTAAGGACGAGGCCTGTGGCATATCAGTGCCATTAGTTGAAACTCACATGGACAAAGTGGCAACAAACGAGCCTCTCAGCTCAACAGATAAAATCAAGTCAAGGTGTCATACGAGTCCAGAGTGTCAGACAATCACTCCAGAGAGTAACACGGCATTTTCTTTGCTACATGGATCCTTTGGTTCCTTTACTCCTAAATGTAAATCTAATGAATCCAGACCAAGCAGAGCTTGTCAAGACAAGGTGGAAAATACTGGTTCTCCATCAGAACCAGAGATAGTGGAGCCTCAGACTGAAGGCCAAAGAAAAGGTGATGCCAGTCCTGTGACTGACAGACTTGTTGATGAACCAAAGACTAAAGATGCCTTTAGAGGACAGCAACATGTTGTTTGTAACTCAGGGGAAGAAGATGAGGAGGAAAAGGTGAAAGAGAAAGCAAAAAAGAGAGGCGAAGAGAAAGATGATGAGAACAAAAGGGAAAGAAAAACCTCTCCTGCACATAATGGCCCAGAGCACTTTCCGTGTCACACCCCAAAAGGGGAACTTTGCACAGATAAACCAATTGCTGCTAAGAAGGGGAGGAGAGGGAAGCAGAACAAACACAGGGCATCCCAGACAGCCAGTCATGCTGACTCTAGCCCCGAATCTGTTGATGATCCAAAGAAACCTTCTGTTCCATTAAATACCACAGCAGATGGACGGTCAAAGGGGGTCTCAGACAATTCTACAACGAAGACAGGCCAAAAGGCAAACAACAAAGCTTCAACATCGGACTGTCAACAGAGGACATCTGGGACAGACAAAGTTCAGTTTGGTTCACAGATGCGGAGGGATAACAGTCCCAGTCCTGATGTCATAAGTCCTAGTCATGGATACTGCAATTCTACCACACATATCCCAGACAACCTCAACGCTGGGTTGGCAGGGAACCAAGAATTACATCAGGAACAGGAAGTGCTTGATAACAGACCACTACCTGATAGTCAGAGGGGAATTATGGTGGATATTAATGACAACAACATAGATACTGGCCACAGCCCACCTGCCCATGACACCATATCATACTCCCTGACTCCACTGTCTTCCTCACCCTCTCCTGTTTCCTCTTCCTCCCCTCTACCATGTGCCTCAACAGAGCCAGAGGATGATCTTTCCACACCTGTGCAGGAATCCCAACCTGTCCTCTCAGCCCAGCAACAGCCTTCACTGTCCATATCCCACTCCACCCCTACGCTTTGCTCTACCTCCCCCACAATACAACAAGCCTCCGATTCCCAAATTCTTCCTAACAAGAACCTCCAAGAGGTCACTGTTGTCCTTTCTGCATCAACTACATCTACCACAAGTGTCTCTTCACCCTCATTCTCCACTGCCATACCATTAAGCCTGTCCCAGCCTACCCAGGAGTCGTCTTCACCTGCACCCGGGACTGGAGATTCAGCATGTGTTCCAGAATCTATTTCCCATCCCCAGTCTCAGGCTAATCTCAACATCCAGTCTCACAAACAAATCAAGCAAGGCTGCACGTGGAGCACACAAGACAGGTGCAGAGGTGAGTATAGAAATGATGGCTTGTTAGATTGATAGCAGAGGAATCCCTTATCCTTTTTGTTACAGTCATTTCTGGCAACAGTGAAAGGGTGCTTTGCAAGCTGGGATTGTTATCAAGAATCAAAATGGCCACCATGTTCCCCTAGTCTGTTGGTTTTAAGCAATTAAAAAAGAAGCAGAATGTTTGTAAAAACAAAGTCAAATGTGAACTCTCTAATGCAAATATGATCAATTAATGTGTGCTCTGTAAGGTCCCAGTTTGGCTGAGGAGGAGACAGACAGTGAGGATGATGGTGGACTGCCTCGGCGTGGTCACAGATCCCAGGCCAGAGGAGTGGCAGGAAACAGAAACGGAGCCATGCAGAGAGAGTCTGGTCCGTCTAATCAACGGGAAATACAGCCTTTCTCTGCCCACCAAATATCCGACAGACAGTCAGGCTGTCCGATCAACCACAGCCACAAGATTGCAGAAGAGATCGACCTATCCTTCAAAAACAATTGTGAGTTGTTTCTGACCTCACATGGGAAATGCAATACAGCATCAGGAATCTCCTTATACACTCCACCCTTTTCTCTTTCTGTCTCCTTACATCTCTCTTTCTGTTTCTACATAGCACACCCACAGCTACTGTTATTCATTTGAATATAAACTGACAATGACAGAATAGCTTGAAGTGACTCCGCTTATGAAGTGTCCTGTTTTTGCCAATAACATATTGCACGTAATGTAAAAAT
Source organism: Epinephelus fuscoguttatus (assembly GCF_011397635.1). Classification (NCBI taxonomy): domain Eukaryota; kingdom Metazoa; phylum Chordata; class Actinopteri; order Perciformes; family Serranidae; genus Epinephelus; species Epinephelus fuscoguttatus. The sequence goes on from NC_064759.1 coordinate 22,109,009, forward strand.
CATATAGTATGGATACATAATGAAATATATTTTCCTTAGGCTAATTAAATTCCCTGATGTTGAGTAGATGAGTTTTTTTAATGAGTACTCTTCATCAGCATAGCACTAATGAGACGGAGTCACTGATGGCCGTATTAGTTCTACTATGGTGATTAGTTTCTATGGCAATAAGGATATGATATCCTTCACTTACATGCACTTGGATGTGTGTTCATTATGTGTTTGTGTAGGCTCCATATTGGCTTCCTGTAATGAGTCTGAGAGCGAGGGGTCAGTGCCTGAGCTAGAGGAGCCAGAGCCATTGAGACCATCAGAGCCCCAGGTGAGTGTTCATGATGCCATCTTTTCCTGTACTGTACACTGATATCTTTTTTAACCCCCTCTGTAACAAGTATTGCATGGCGGAGAGAGCACAAGTAAGAAAGATTGTCTATTACCTTAAACATGTTAGACTTTATAGTGTGTTGTTTTGACATAACATTGATTATGTAAAGAAATATAACTTGTTTTTCAAGTTCTTGTCATAATGATTTCACAATCAGGGGTACCCTGCTTACACACTGAACAACCCAATCGGCAGAAAAAATGTTGGCATTGTATGTTACTGCAAACCACGGATATGTTACACATGCAAGTTATTATGTTGTGGATATGTTGAATCTTACAATTTCAACAATGCTGTGGTTAATGTGTGATTAGTTTTAGGCAAAAAAACCCCACTTGGTTATAATTTGGAAAAGATCATGTTTTGGTTTAATATACCTCACTTGAGGGGCACAATCCCAGCAGGAAAGTAGCAATGTCTCGGTCAAAACAATCACTTTTCAGGCCACTAACCCAGCAGGAAAGCAATGATGTTTTTTTTTTTTTTTTTTTTGTTTAAAAAGCTGCTGAAAAAACAGCAAGAGGTCGCTAACACCCACGTTTGTTGCCTGAAAAGAAGCTGGAAACACTGCTATGACTTGTTGCTTCTGTGGCCTCAGACAGTGGTCTGCAGCCTGGCAGGCATCTTTCCTAGATGTAGCGTTATCCATCATCCCTTCAACCTCCCAATGACAAGTCAGCTCTTACACTTCATCACTTCAGAAACGTTGATTTGGATATGTATGAACCATACAAATATACTGTATTAGTATTTTGCAGCAATGCACAATGGCAACATTTTCTTCTGGCTACTGGGCTGCACTGAAAGCCCGAAAACTATAACTTGTGTTATGTGTAGATCTTGACATCACAAGGTAAAAGGAAAGCTGTCGAGAGCATGAAACATGAGAAATACCCACTCACGTGTTGTAATTGGTTTAAGATTTAAGGATCTTGCGTTGGTCTTTTCTTTATTTATGGCAGCCAGTGCTAGTCATGATAGACAAATTACCCTTACTTCTGTAGCTATAAACATAAAATGCATCTCATCCTGTGAATGGGCAGAAAAATCAGATCTGGCATCAGTAAAATATCAGTGAAAACCTAACTGTGCATGAGATGAGTCACATTTGGTGATATTAGCAAAATTGACATATGGCAAATTAGCATAGTTAGACTATTACAGTAAAGTAATTAACATTTGTTTTTTCCCTTCAGTCTATCTCCTTTGCAGATGAAGGGCTAAACAGACCGAAACAGAGCCGCAGTGAGAAGAAGGCCCGCAAGGTCAGACTACTGGCTGTATGAAAATAAATAAATGAATAAAGTGGAGTATATGACAGTTTAGCATTTGTGTTAATATGTCTTTCTTTGTCACTCTGTCTGTTGCTGTACATACCGTAGGCCATGTCTAAACTGGGTCTGAAGCCGGTCCATGGTGTGACTAGAATCACCATTAGGAAGTCCAAGAGTATCTTGTTTGTCATCAGCAGACCAGATGTGTTCAAAAGCCCCGCATCAGACATTTACATCGTATTTGGAGAGGCAAAGGTAAGTCTTTCGTTCTATCTTTCTTTCTTACGCCTAAGCTTCAGTTCATGTATTGTCTCTCAACCTCTCCTCTCCTGTCAGATTGAGGACCTATCTCAGCAGGCTCACAAAGCAGCTGCTGAGAAATTCAAGGTGCCTGTGACCTCTTCTCCCTTGGCCCCACCTGTCCCACCCAGTCTCACCATTAAGGAGGAGAGTGAAGAGGAGGAAGAAGAGGTACTTGCTGTACTGTCTAAACTATATCTGAACACCTATCCCACTAATGACAGCACAGTATGTTGTAGCATTCTGTTATTAAAGGGACAGTTCACCCCAAAATAAAAGATACACATTTTTCCTAGTACTTGTAGTGCTATATATCAGTCTAGACTAGATATTACTTGGCTTGTGGTGCCAAGAAAATCTGTTGAAAAACTCAACAGAAATGTCTCTTTCCAGAAATTATGACCCGGTTACTCAAGATAATCCACAGACCTTGTTGTGAGCAGTTTTATATAAGAACTATTTTCTGTCTATCGAGCTACACCTGCCAACTGCATTGACACAAAGAAGGAAGTGTGCATCTACTCATAGAGCGATGTAAAAACATTATTGGTATCCTCTTTGGCTGAGCTGTATTGTTTGCTAGCTCAGTGATGCTGAGTAAGCTAGCTAGCTAACACATCCCTCTGCGCAGTGATACAGTTGGCCATCGTAGTTCAGTAGAAAGAAAATAGTTCCAACATGAAACTGCTCATAGCAAGAATTATCTTGAGTCACCAAGTCATGATTTCTGGAAAGAGAAATTGCTGTTAAATTTTTCAAATGCATATTTTGGGGCTTTGAGCACCACAAGCTGAGAGCCATCTAGCTCCATTATATCAGACATCTCTGATATCTCCAATCTAGATTGATAAATAGCACTACAGGTAAGAGGAAAACATGTATTTTGATTTGGGGGTGAACTGTCTCTTTAACTTTATGTCTCTCTCTTTTTCTCTTTTCCCTCTATACATCAGGTGGATGAGGGAGGTCTTGAGCAGAGGGATATCGAGCTGGTGATGGCTCAGGCCAACGTGTCACGAGCCAAGGCCGTCCGTGCACTGAAACACAACAAGAATGACATTGTGAATGCTATCATGGTGAGGAGGAAGGAGCGCGGGGGGGAGGTAGTGAGAGAGGTAGAGGGAGGGGGCAGATGGTGAACAAAATAATGAGTCATAGCCAGCGAGCGGGGAGTGCATCGAGGAGGAGGGGGTGGAGGAAAGGAGAAAGAGCAGAGGACAAATGACAAGTAGAGTTTCTCCCCAGTAACTGAGCAACCTCTACAGTTCTGTAGGTCATCTGTGCAGTTAGATGCTCACTAGGTGGCAGCAGCAACTCACATTGAGATAACAGAGTTGTTAAGTGACGCAGTTGATTTTTCTGCGGATGGAGTGGAAAGCAAGATGAAGCTGCCTTTATATCATGAGCAAAAGTTGGCTGTGTAAAAACAGCGCCGCTCATACTGACAGGGAATTTAAATGAGGCATCAAGAGTGACTTGTCTTCTTTTCAGTAGCAGGGAAGATGTTTTGTGGTATAACTTAATGAAGGACATTCAGTTATAATAGTTTTGTTTTCAACTGAATTTTATTTATTCATGATAATGGTTTTCCCTGTTTCATTTTGAATGTCCTTTCTCTCCCTGTCTCCTCTGTCTCTCTCTCCCTCTTCCTTGTAGGAGCTGACCATGTGAGTGGTGAGGATGATTTGACTCCTGACCCCCTCCTCCAGCCTATAAAGCCTAAACGCCACTGACTCTTCTGTATCGCTGCTACTGTATGTTGCATCCCCAATATCTGCTAAATAAAGTCTGTTCCAACGTGGGCTTTGAGTCCACTGTCAGATTGACTTTACTGAAAAGATTAAAGATGGTTTGATGTAGGTGACACTCCCCGACCACCACACAACCCTGCAGCTAAGCGCCTCAACCACTGATTTTGTGTGAATGCAGCTGAACTTGTTTTAAAATTATAGGGGCAGTGCAGTCCTTTACATTCTGCAAATTCACAAGGCTCATATTTCAAACTGCTGTTCCCTGTTTTCAGGATTAGTCCGTCAATCGACCAACCAATGCCCACACCTTTTTGCATTGTCTTTGCTAATCTTTCAAAAACTATCGTATCATTATATATCATACTTAAATCTTTTACTTGTTTCACATGTTTTCACCTGATAGGTGTGAACCAAAAGCAAACAAAACAAACTTTCAACACAGAAATGGAGCTGTCTACCACTCAGAGTGACAACAATGTAGTTAAAAGTTGTTTTTTATGCCGATGTTAAGGGTTAACAAGCTGTTATTTGTATGTATGCGCGATTGAAAAACGTGCAAAAGGCTTTTTTAAAATCCATATCTCCAACTCTTCATGCGAAAAAAAAAATCATTTATGGAGTCATAATATATTTTCATTTGGCATTTAGAGGTCTAGTGTGTAGGATTTGTGCCAGCCAACTGAAACTTTTCCCCTGTGCTAAGCATGTAGAACCATGGAGGCTGATGTGAAAACGTGAATGGTCCTATCTATAGCCAGTGTTTGGTTTGTCCATTCTGGGCTACATGATGGGTTGCTTACCCTGGAAATCCAGAGTTTAAATTTGCTCAGTGAGTCACTCTGGCAATCAGTAATGATGCTCATTACCCATGCCGTTTGAGCCGAGCTGCACCAATCACATCGGTGTATCTGATATAGGCGGGCCAGAGGCGAGCTAAACAGATGACGACATTGCTGCAACGACAAAGTCCGGAATCAGTCAGTAAACATTGCAAGATGGCTACGGATGACCACCAGTTGTTTGAAAAGGCTTTGGCCGCTACAATGAACGAGTTACACTTGGCCTTTTCTCGAAAAGAGGAACAGAAGACGGCGCTCGAATCTTTCCTTTGCAAGAAGGACATTTTTGCTGTTTGCCGACCGTATACGGCAAGAGTCTAATCTACCAGTTAGCTCCGCTGGTAGCACTCTGGATACGTCACCCCGTGTATTGTTCTGATTGGTCATAGTGTTATCCAGTTGCGTGCAGTGATATTCTCAAATGCATGCTTGGTGCCATTTGCATTACTCATAGCCAGACCCTAAATCTTTCTAGATTTGGGTCTGGATTTCTAGGCTATGGATTGCTAGGAAGAGGACCCACTCCATATGTAGATATAAACAGCTCATTCTAAGGTAACCAAAACACAACTATTCTAATTTTCAGGTGATTATAAACCAATGAAAAAAATGGTCATATACCATTTTATATACCATTTCTGCTGATGGGTTCCAAGACCAGCAGAGTATAGCTAATTCGGAAGATCGATAACACACAATTCTCAAAGAAGGCTTGGCTTGGACATGAAGAGGCAATTAGGTGGGCCAAGGTGATTATTTGTGGCAAGGTCATCAGGTATTCAATCATTCATTTTCAGTAACCGCCTATCCTGTTAGGGGTCAAGTGGGGGCTGGAGCCTATCCCAGCTGACATTGAGCAAGAGGTGGGGTACACCCTGGACAGGTCGCCAGACTATCACATTGTTGACACATAGAGACAGACAACCATTCACACTCTCCCATTTGCACGTACAGCCAATTAAAAGTCACCAGTTAACCTAACCTGCATGTCTTTGGATTGTGGGAGGAAGCTGGAGTACCTAGAGAAAACGCACGCTGACAAGAGGAGAACATGCAGACTCCGTAAAGGGTTTGAATCCCTCACTTGTGCCCCCTAAATCCAAAACACTGGACCTTCAATGTGAAAGGCGTGCTATATCATCACATGCTGTTTATGTGTGGCAGATGCCAAGAGCTTGGGGAAAAAGGCGAATCAAAAACATTATTTCTGGTCATGGCTTTTTAAAAAAAACTACAGAAATGTGCAGCATTGTGAGATTACATATAATTGTGTCAATGTTTTGCAGAAGCAGTCTGCAGATATTGAAACAAATACTTTGCACTGCTAAATGATTTTCTGGTCCCAGAAGATTTATGCAAGTCTCACAATTATTCGGACCTTTAATACCAACCCCGGAGAAAATAAGCTCATTAATCAGAGTTTAGTATACAACTGCTCACATTGTCTCAAATGTTCCCACTCTATAGAGTTACATTTTGCCAGCACTGTGCCAGACTCAGATGTTACATATTTCCAAGACAAAAACTGAATGTGTCATTAGGAAACTGAACTCTCGTGCTGTTTTGTTTCTCACTCTGATATAATGTCACACAATACACATGACACAAACGTGCCCAGACAGATGCCAAATGCCTTTCTGACAGTCCATCACCTTTAAAGTACAAAACAGATCAGAGTACAAAACATATACATGGAACTGCAGGGTTCTGCTTTGACAAGTGTTGGCAATAACAGACACTTAAACCAGCATGTTGAGTCGGCACTTTAAAATTACAAGCAATTACTCTACATGTGAATACATACAGCCTGTCCCTTTGACTGACTTAGCTCCCATTCTTATTTAAATGCAGATGTGAGGCTATGATATGTTTCAGTGTGTAAAATTATATAAAAAGTACCGGCATTAATTAATGAAATACTGTCACAGGCAATGTAAACCTACAAATTAAACAATCCAAATGACCACTGGAAATGCTTCTGTTAGCAATGTCAAACAGTACTGTATCATACAAAAGTCCCCTTTCAAATGACAACACAGGACTATATGTACATTTCATCCACACAGAAATCCACACAGGATAGTGGTATAGATCTCTATGAGGCAAGAGGTGGTGCTCTCCTGAGTATCCTTCATCACTGTGCAGGTTGAAAACTTCAGACTCTCCTGGAAAATGGAATGAATACCTTCAGGCTTGAGTCAAGTGTTGGGGATCTAGACATCATTAGGTGGTTTTAGCTGGGAGGACGTTGTTCTCAAAGTGTCCCTGGTTAGTGATATTCCCAGCTGGGAAGTATCTGGCCACCACGAAGGAAGAGCCATCTGATGCAGTGGCTTTACCAACACCCAGCTTAGTGCTGCTCTTCCACACCATCGCTGTGAAATGGCCTAGATGTGAGTGAGAGAAAAAAAGGAGTAAATTAATGGCACACAAAGCAGGAGGGGATCAGACTGTTAGGACACGGCTGAGTGCAGTTCCTCTAAATATTTACAGAAAAAAAAAGAATTTTAATTCCTCTCTTACTCATCAGTCCAAAACCTCCCTGCACACTTTCTGTCTTTCTTTCTCTATCAGACAACTTTATATGAATCAGTGTGAATCACTGTGATGAGCTGGAGCAATCTGCTTCATGTGTGATTAAGTTAAAAAGGCTCATGCACACTGGAGTCTGAGGCTATAGGAAACCATCTGGAGGAATTAGGCCATACTGGAAATGACATGTGGGCTGAAGAGTGATACAGAGGACTGTGATTTCCCCTCAGTTTCCCCATGGCTGCTCACTGACTCAGACAGTCACACGCTGACTGAGGTGTGACATCAACAGGGGAACAACAACAACCTTGCCCATGCCTGGGTAAACATGACACCGAGACAGAGAAACTGACAGCCAGTGAACAGAAAATGACAAAGAGAAATAGAGCAAGAAATAGATACACTGAGATAAATGCACAGATCCAAAAATGAGGAGGAATAAAATGAGACAAGACCAAAGGATACGACAACAAATGAGAAGGGAAATGTTTGCACATCCAGGTTAAGCTGAAAAAGTCACTTTTGAAATATTTGAAAAATAAAGACATTTTCCTATTGCATTCAGTGCGATGAGCAAAGTTTTTATTATGTCAGGGCTTCTAGGAATAATTATTTTCAGTATTGATAAATCTACTGATTTTTCCCCTTTATGAATTGATTCATTTTTGGGATATTAAGCCTTGGAAAACAGTTAAAAATTGCAATTCCAGTAGCCAAGTTAACATACTTAAATTGCTTGTTTCAGCTCATAACCTAACATGCACAAAATTCTAACCATTTTCTTAAAAAATTATCTACCTGTCTTCTAATCAAGGAATCAACTAATTGTTTAAGTTTTTCTATGTTTTGTTTTTCTGACTTATGAGTTTAATTGTTACATACTGTATTTTAACGGAGATCTTTATTTAACGTGAATCTATATCCTCTTTTACACTGCCAGATTTTCGGCGAATGTTGGGCCATTTTGCCGGCAAGCTGCAAGCGTTTAGACACACAGAGCTGGATTGGCAAGTTGATCGGAGGCGCCCAATTTTGCGCCTCGTAGGGTAGTCATATTGGCAGAGCCCTTTTAGTTTAAACAGACCGAGGCGGCCTTCCGCAACGGGAGGGGCTGTTGAAGACTTGTGGGAGGAGCTGTTGATGACGCCGCACGTGCGACCCACTGGCGGTGGATAAACAAGAAACAGCTGATAGCAGGAATTAGCGAGCAGCTAGTAGCAAGAGGGCAACGTAAACCTGACAGACACTGTAAAGATGAGCAACTGGGGAGACAAAGAATTGCGCGCCCTCCTTGCCCTCGCAAACGGAGAGGCCATTAACCGTCAAATGACGGGGACGGTGAAGAACGGGCCAACTTACGAGAGAATTGCCGAAGGACTGACTAGCCACGGCTTCCCTCCCACGTCACTGTTTACGTCACACGCTGAGCTACACGTTTTGTTACTTGCTCACGCCCCCATTGCCCCGAAAAAGGCGCATTCTGTATAACAAAAGTAGGTAGGCGGCATTTTGCTGCACTCCCTGATTTTGTTTTTATACTGCCAATGCTGAAAAAGACTGATTGGGCTTCCCTGTAAATTTGCACAATTCTGATCTAAAAAGGGCTATGGTTCAGTGATTGTCTGGGCTCTCAACATGGAGGTGGCTGAGACTGCAGCTAGCAGCTGATGATGCTAACACTTAAAACAGCAGGAACAGTGCTGATCAACCTGGTCTCACTCTGAAGTCATCGAAATCTGGTGCTTGGGCAGTGACTTGCAGCATCAGACACTGATGAAAAAAGCTGTCCTTTAATGCTGTCGTGATAGGTGGCCGGTCGCCATTATAGTTTAAGGGCACTCAGTGGTGTCAGGGGGAAACCCAACAAGGCAAGAATGAAAGTTAAGGTGGTGAAAGTCTGAGTAGGGTGGAGGGGTCCAACAAACACCGACTTTCACTTGCAAGAGTAGTGTTTGAGTCCCATGAGATTATAAAGCCAAACCCTGTTCTTTTTTCCTAAACCTATGGCCATGTGTTTTTGTTGCCTAAACCCAACCACGTGTGTTAGTTGTTGGAGGGAAAAAAACGTCTATTTGCATTGTACTGATGTAGCGTGTTTATTTTGAAAGAGACTGTATGTAAACATTAAATTTCCTGTGAAAACAGAAGTGTAATTTGAAGGAAGACAATACATTGAACAGGCATAACTAACGCATCTAGGGTAAATTTCACGTTGTATCTGGACGTGGAAAGTCCATGATCACATGTCAATATGTGACGAGGTCGGAGTGAGAATGTGTTGTGCTGATAGAGCTTACCGTGTTAACTAGGGAGCGTTTACTTTTTAAAAAAAATCTATATCTCAAACTCTTTATGTGATTTTTTTTTTGTATTCATATGCTCGAAATATATTCTCATTAGGCATTTAAAGTGAAAGGCGTGCTCTGTCATCACATGCTGTTCATGTGTGGCAGACGCCAAACGCTGAGAGAAATAGGCGAGGCAAAAACATAATTACTGGTGATGGCTTTTTTAAGGAAACAATGCAATGTACTGCATTGTAAGATTACATTTAATAATTTCACTTTTTGCAGGAGCAGTCTGCAGATATTAAAAATAAATAAATACTTTGCACTGCTAAATTGTTTTCCAGAGGATTTATGCCAGTCTCACAATTATTCGGACCTTTAATACCAACCCCGGAGAAAATAAGCTCATTAATCAGTGTTTAGTAAACTGCTCACATTGTCCCAAATGTTCCCACTCTATAGAGTTACACTTCGCCAGCACTGTGCCAGACTCAAATGTAAAAAAGTGGATGTGTCATTATGAAACTGAACTCTCATGCTGTTTTGTTTCTCACTCTGATATAATGTCACACAATACACATGACACAAGTGTGCCCAGACAGATGCCAAATGCCTTTCTGACAGTCCATCACCTTTAAAGTACAAAACAGATCAGAGTACAAAACATATACGTGGAACAGCAGGGTTCTGCTTTGACAAGTGTTGGCAATAACAGACACTTAAACCAGCATGTTGAGTCAGCACTTTTAAATTACAAGCAATTACTCTACATGTGAATGCACAAAGCCTGTCCCTTTGACTGACTTAGCTTCCATTCTTATTTAAATGCAGATGTGAGGTGACGATGTGTTTCGCTGTGTGAAACTATAAAAAGTATTGGCAACTGGCAATTGGCAGTAAATGAATGAAATGCTGTCACAGGCAATGTAAATGAACATCAAAACCTAAATTAGGCTAAACAATCCAAATGGTCACTGGAAATGTGAACCGGGGAGAACTGGAGGGTGGGCGCTACGCTTCCACAACAACGCTGTCCCAATATCAACTGCTGTATGAGCGCTATGTAGAGCCACAGCAATTAGCTAGCCAGTGGGATACACACACACAGGGGATCATGTGCACAAACATGCATGCGTGGCTGGAGCCTCTATGGGGTCATCCCTATGTTCCCCGCTTTCCGAAAAGAGAAAATGCTGAATTAAATCAGGGAAGCCCCGCATAGACTATTTGTTGTGGAATTCGGCAAATTTTAGTGGAGAAAATGAGCCCTTTCTAAATATATGTGACTTTTGGGGAGCGTTGTCTGCGCCTTTGGGCATATAATCATGCGATCACATGAGGTAAGTGTGTTTATCTTTCACGTTTCAGGGGGAACATTGGACCCAGGGAACACAGGACCCTTTTTCGAAAAAGCGGGGAACAAAGGACCCTTTTCCGGAAAAAGGGTCCTATGTTCTGCACCCGGGGAACATAGGACCCTTTTTCGGTCCCTATATTATAGGGGAACATAGGTACGGCTCCGTGTCTACCATGACAAAGAACAGAGAAGCTTAGATTACAACACACACAGAGGGAGTGTGACCTCATTCTCTGCTCAAGATGCTATTATATCTTTATATCGGAAAAGTTGCAATCATTACTTATGATTATCCTGAAACTGAATTTGGTAATTTTGCCCAATTAGTTGTTATTATAGTGTAGGTAAGGAGGTTAGCCAGTGACTGAAATATGACAGGAAGTGAGGGAGACAGACAGACATCTTGTGCAAATCTCACCAGTGCCAGAGGAGAATCCAGGACGGTTGAAGTTGTACTGTTTCACTTCATCATACCAGCGGTCTGCTACATCCTTTCCTGCATGGGACAAAGTGTAACCTCAACTTCAAGGACAATCAGATCAGCCTTAAGTCGTACATATTGATCAGAATGACAGCAGTATAAGAAGAGTGCACCCTGGAGCCACAAATCTCTTTGGGGCACATGTTGTTTACAATGCTGCACTTTTTGTCACCCAGTGGTGCACTGTGGGAGATGTTTTATGAATCACACCGTCCGGGGCTGACATATTTCTGCAGTGAGTCATGGTGTCTGAGCTCTCAAACACAGTGCGAAGTGGAGGGGAAATAGATCCCAGCTGTTCACTTTCAGGGTAGGACAGTTCACTTTCAGGCCTGTAGACTGAATTATTGTGTGTATGGAGGGTTGTGTATCTCAGGAGGAGCACAAAGACAGGATGCACAAAATTATTCACTTTTTAGAATAGTATATTGAGAATGTGTGTACGTATATATATATATGTACCTGATTGATCATAGGAGGCCCATGCCAGGTTCTCTCCACAGCTCCCTCTACTGGACTCCACGCTGTGCTTCAGGATCCTTGTGCTGGCCAGACTTTCAGCATAACTGCAGACAGTGACAAAGAAAGTTGCAGATAGTACTGCTGAAATAGTCTTCTCCGCCATGAATCCTGCAACAAAATCCGCTCCTGCTCTGGACAGATTGTCACTGCGGGTGGCTTATACTTTAAAGCTTGTCATTTCTTCAGATTAAAGCTTCCTGATGTCTCAGTTTTCAAAAGCTTGCTGCACTCTGCCGTTCTCCTTCCCTCAAGACAAACAATTAAAAACCCTTACCTCAGAGGTTTAATAGAGTGTAAATATGCAAAGCAGGCACAGAAACCAGTTCCTTTTAAACAACTGCTTTTGGTACCGTTTAAAAGACCATCTGGGGCTTACACAACATTTCCATGAAGTTCATTCTGCACAGTGACAAAGGAGTTTATGCCAACCGACTGCTTTTAACCAATTTAGTGTTGATGCAGTGATAATATTTACTCCAATTTACAATCTTGGGTGTGACCACAAGGACAGTGTTTAACATCTTGGCATGGCAGTATCTTGTTTACATCTCTGTTAATAAGACAATTGACTATCATGTGACTGCCATGTGACCTCACAGCACAGTGTGGAATACACCACAGAAGTTAAATACAGGAAGTGTCCCTCAGTACAAAAGTGTTGTTTTTTTTTTTGAATGAAAAATCAAACCCCAGCTTTTCAGATACAAATCCAGCGAGCTTTGTTACTCATATGGTTGGATTATTTTCTAAATCTAGACATTATTCCTCAAGACATGCAGCTGTGAATGAGCAAATCATGCCCAACTGTCCTCTTGAACAGGGGTGAAACAGCTGCAAGTAGTGATGGGCGAAAATGAACAAATGGCTCTTTTTGAATGACTTAAGTTTTAGAGCAGCCTGTCAATCGTCCAAGTGCTTATGACTCCCCAACTTTTCCCACTCGTCCACTCATGGTTATTGTACGCTACTGATCACACTGCCTGCTACAATGAGCAAACGAGAAGCGACTGAATAGCACTTGAGTCTGACCTCCACCAGTCAAGGCCAACAATGCATTCACATACTCCTCAGATGGTCGTTCTTCCGACTTTGGTGTACTCAGAGCATTTAAACACCACATTGATGATGAAGAGCAAAGGACATAAGATTGGAGACTTATTATTCGCAAAAGGTACTCTAGGTCATACTTTGTGGTTTTGTCCTATAATTATGGCACCTCTTGCTCTGCCACATACTGCACAGTCTCTGATGGTTGGCATGTTAGTAGCAGAGAGGATTATTCTTAAGGAATGGAAGGCTACCAGTGCACCCCGTTTCTCATGATGGCTTAGTGAAATCGTCTTGGGGTTTCACCTGGAGAGACTTTGATACAACAGCTGGGCTTGTATGATGAATTTGAGAGTATTTGGGGACCAGTGGTTAGGCACCTTAATTTACCATCTGTTGGCTGAGGTCCCTACTGAGAGTCACCATGTTTTGTTGTTCTTGGGCATTTTTCATTTTTCCTTTCTGTTTATGTGGTAGGCTAAGCGTTGTATTTATTTATTTTGGTCCAGGCCGCGGAGGTAATTGGGACGTCTGCTATTTGCCCCTTCATACATACAGATTGTTGATTAGAATGACTGATAATGCACTGAGGAGAAGTTTTGCGGGGCGGGCAGCACTAGCTGTCAAACGTGTATGTACTGAGACGATGTGTCACAGAGAAACTGAGACCATATTTTCATAGTTTCGCAAAGATCTGAAAGATTCGATACATTTGCATGTGTCAACTTGAGCAGCTGATACTGTGAAAAATATCTGCCCGCCCATCACTGTTCAGTAGCGTTGAGTTGATAAAGAGGGAGAGGTGAAAACACCATTCATCATGTTCCAATGAACTGTGCCGCAATGTTTGATTACCTCCAAACTCAAATATTTACCATCACAGATATTACCAGCATATACAGCATTTAAAAGTCACTCTCTCCTTTTAAAACATGTGTTAACATATTAAAAGCAATTGAGGAATTAACTTTTCCCCCAACACTATCTTGTGTAAATTTCCATATCAGGTGCCATAAAATGAGAGGTTGTCAGCAAATCAATGCTGCTGCAGCTGCTGCTGCTACTGCACTATCAAACATGCCCAAGATAAATGGACTGACTCTGCTATTCAAGACAGTTAGTAGGCTCTATCCTTCCTGACAGCACTGATCGAGTCTGCATTTACTCAACACAATAAATTGTCAACATAACTGGTAATCACAATGAAAACAAACCGAGATCCTCAATATGGTATTATATATTGTGGTTATTTCATTTGACAGGCTGGGCTGGAGCTGCCGCTGTTATCCAGAGCAGTTTGACAATGACTGGTATGCATAGTCCTTGCTAATTAGGTTTCTAATTTGATCTGTGTAGGCGTTAACCCACCGGGTAGCCTCTCTGCACAACTTGCTGCTCAGCTTCAGTGGAGGAGCCTGGTGCTTCCTCCTGTAGTCATTATGGCACCGCAGCACCTCTTCAGAAAACTGCTTCGAGGCTGATGGACAGAGAGGAGAAAGACAGGACGGGTTAATAGGCTGCCAGAAACAGAAATCTGACAAAGGAGACGTGATGATGCAACATGAAGATTGGTGCATGGCAACTTGATGGCAGATGATGGAGTAGAAAACGTCATCGACGTCACCCTCCCTCTGCCCGGTGCCTATCACTCACAGGCCTTTTCATAAGTCCAACAATCTCTCGAGTGCCCACACAATAGGCACATTGAAACAGCCACACACAAACAATACAACTACCAATGCTGCCTAACAGCCAGCATCTACTCGGCATGCTGCAAGATGGATCTTAACAAAGGATCAGTAAAAGCCATTTTGAAATCTCACCGTAAACCCCATTAAATAGCTATTTCTTTTGCAGTTTTGTATTTCCTCTGTCCTACTTTTCAAAGGTAGTAAAGTTCACAAACACATACAGTAAACAAGCAAGCCAGCACACGTACAGTTTCATGGGGCCAAAGTTCTAACTCAGGCCAAATTGATACAATCAGAGTTAATATCCTCAGGGTCTAGTTTCCACTTACCTGACTTTCCCATGGTGCTGACACAGGAAGCCTTCAGTAAGATCAGTAACAGGCTTAGCACTCAGCGAGAGCAGCCTCTCCCCTGTCTTGTTTTCTGTTCCTGCTCTCTGTCTCTTTCTCTGTTGCTCCCTCTCCCTCTCTTCCTGTAGTGCTGTCTATCTACCACTGATGCTTTCAAACAGCTGCTAATGCCTTTATTTTGGGGCCCTTCCTTCAATTCCTCCCTCTCTACTCCACTTTGAATTTACAGCAGTTGTGTAAAGTTCCTCTTTAGCACTGTGTAGAGATCATTACGTAACATGCTTCTTCCTCAACTTTTCTTCCACTTCTTTCAACTAAACCTGCCTGTCTCTCTTGAAGCCACACACCCAACTAATCTGCGTGCCCTACGTCTATCTTTATGTGTCAGAGGAGCACACACCCACTCCTGTGTCTTTACATTCCCACAGCTGAAAGGGGAGCCCATGCAGACGTTGGTGACATCATCTCTGTGAGACACATGCCCATATATGGCTCTGAGAGTCTTGTTTTCTGCAACTTTGTAGCCACGGACAAGAGAATGTTACTCCTAACAACTGTAACCAGGACAGTGGCTTTCCTCACAGTCCATGCTGTCATGACGCAGTGTTGTGCCGGGCCACTGAAGACAATAGCAAACTTTGAGATGGGCCACACTGTGCAAATTGTCCATGCTTCTCTCTGTTTTTTTCTGAACTTAGCTATATATATATATATCCCTGTTTCAAAGCACACTTTCACTTTCAGTTGCGCTGATGGCTTCAAGGTTCTTCTGTCACAAAAACTTTACAGGGGACTTTCCACCTCCATCTTTCAGTTTCTTCAGTGACGTCTGGATCTATAAATTACACCCCACATACCCAATTGTAAATGAGTGATTCCGTAACCTCCACTTCGAATGAAAAAGCAATGATTGAGCAATTTGCCTACTGCAGTTGACACACAGGGAGAAGCTGAATCACCATTCATCATGCTGCAGAACAGGTTTCTACTATTTGTTTTGTCTGTATGAGGTATGCTTCTCTCTGTGTCCTAATGGTATTTCCAAACTGGGATATCTATCATTTAAAAAAAAAGAAAAAGACACCTGCTTTAACAAAGGTACGGATGGTGTGCAACAAAACCTCAAAATGGATTAGCTCATATTTTACTGTACAGCTCATAACTCAGCCTTTGAAATTGTCCCTCCACTTTTTGCGAAGGCTACAGTTTGTATAAAGAATGAATACTTAAGAAAAATGCCCTTTTCTCACACCCTCTAAATCAATAGGACTTTATTGTGTCAGCACCAAGGTGATTGCTAATCTCCCGGTTGTGAATGTGAATTTATCAACACTTTGTTAGACTTGAATAAATTAAGGCCAATAAACACACACTCTAGTTACGACAGCTGAGTTGTAGCTCAGCCTTAAAGCCAAGGGAGTCAAAGAACACTGCTTGAGCTGTGCCCCCAGCACCACTTTAATGACACTGGGGTCACGGTTCCAGTTCACGTTCATGTGAGATGCACAAGGCTTTCCGCTAACTCCAGTGTATCCCATCTGTGTCATTATTAGACGCTTAGAGCAATGGAAGATGTTTGAAGAGCATGAAAGTCCAATGAGGGTAGATGTGAGTGAGGTGGATGGGTCCAACAAACACTGGGCTTTGACCCAGGAGAGTGGTGTTCAAGACCAACAAACAACCAGCTGCATTTGAGCAATTCAAAGCCAGGTGATTTAGCAAAATGCTGCTGCCTTCCCATGTGCGTTTGTGCCACCAAAAACAGGTGTGTATTAGCATCACAATGCTGCATTTCCAACTGCATTTGTGCTACTCAAAAGATAGGTGTTTTTTAGCAACCAGCACTGCCTTTCCAGTCGCATTTGTGCCACCAAAGCAAAGTGTTTTTTAGTGACACATTGCTAACTTTCCAACCGCATTTGTGCTATTCAAATGATGGGTGTTTTTTAGCGACACGCTTCTGCCTTTTCCTACCCTTATGCAAGTAGTCTTGTTGCCTAAACCTAACTGCCAACCCCTTCTGCATAAGGTCGCCCCTGGCATCATGTTACAGACACCTGGGCCTTCTGTCCAAGCAAAAGAATACAAGGAGTACAGATGTGATCATGCTATGTAGCTATGCTAACATGGCTACCACTTTGGTCCAGACTGAAATATCTCAACAACAACCCATTCAACATTGTATGTAGGGCCCATTTGGTCAGTAAATAAGCTGAAAAGTTGACCCTATATTGGATTGTCCATGGGTTCTTTAATGGCGCCATGCCAATTGCCCACATAGGTGGCTTTACTCAAGTGGGCCCAAGATAAGACCGCTCTTTTGGGCCCATACCCACTTGGTATCCAGGTAGCCGTAGCATAACCCATGTGGGTCCCACTTGGGTAAACCCACCAATGTGGACAACTGGCATGGGGCCATTATAGAACCCATGGACAATCCAATATAGGGTCAACTTTTCAGCTTATTTACCAACCAAATGGGGCCCAAATACACATGTTGACTGGGAATTAAATTGTTTGTCGACACTCATGGTCCCCAGGAAATGAATCCTACTTACTCTGGTGATCCCTTGACCTTTTCGTAGCAACATTGTCTGGTTAAAAATCTGGGTTTGTACAATATTTTGGTTTACAATATCATCCAAAAATCACATTCCCATCATCCTTTCCATGCTAACACACCAGATGCTAAACATAATACCTGCTAAACATAAGCATCATGTCATTGTGGGTATGTTCCAATGTTAGGATGAGAACAGCTAGCACGGATGTGAATCCTCAGTCATGTTGAGTCTTTTTCCATTGCCACATTTTGTAATTTTGCTGTCTTGGCAAGTGATGCAGCGATTCATGCTGTGAATAGAGGAAATCATAATTTCAAAGACAGCCTCATAAATGAGTCATATCAAGCTGAATGCCAGTTTGCAGTATATGTGTCAGCTTTATAAGAGGTCTAACAATCAACGCTTTGATATGTGATTTCTAAAGTCACCATAAGGCAACTTGAAACTCCCCACAAAGAAGCAAGATAATCACTGTCTGAGCTGCTGATGCATCATTGCACCACAACACCACAATGTTGCAAGAAGGAAGAGTCTAGTAAGAACATCATGATAGCCATCAGCCAACATATACATATATTCCTGAAGATAAAGTATTCATACATAGTGTAAATATGTGGGTACCATTTTGTTTCTATGTGCATTACTGCAGCTCAAAAGGAGCTCTCCTTTCCCTTTATATGCTCTTTCTTGGGAGATGTCTTAAGTACATGAGTAAAAGTCTATTCAGAGTATTTAAAATTTTAAAAGTATAACATTAAGCAATGTGTGTGCCACTCAGGATTTAAGAAGTCAATCTCTGGGTAATAAACATTGTGTGAACAAGGTCCCATGTCATACATATTGTACAAGGGGCAAATGGGTGTGCGACCGATATTTCTTGTGGCGTCAACCATTGATTTTAATCCACTCCACTTCAAAAAAAAAAAAAAGAAACACACATTATAAGCAACTGTTCTGCATTGTGAGATGTTTCAGATACTTTGTCCAACCTCCTGTCTGATCCTTTCTGGTGTAATTATTGAGAATGCCACAAGGTGGGACTGTTAGCAAAGACACTGAACAAGGATGTGGTTTGACTATTAGTCACACTAAGTGTAACTAATGACATCTTAGTTTCATAATATGAGTGGACATGATGGGATTCATGTGAAAAGTCAAGCCACTTGATTTCTCATTAGCTGGATAGTGCTATCTTAACAAATTGATTTCCTCCTCGGTTCCTCCTACCATCTGCATAGTGATGGGACTGGACAGCTGGAAGAAGACATTTACATAGTGGTCTCGAGACACTGAGACTTTACAGCCATACATCTTAATTCATACTAATTGAGATAGCTGCGGAGTGTGTGTATTTGTGTGTATCCGCAGTGTGAATGTGTGTATTCGAGTGCGCGTGCGTGCACATGCAGTAGGAGGGATGGTGATGTGATTTATAGAGAGAGCCCCTTTTAGAGGGACAGTACAGACATCGATCCATGCAGATATTACATCATTTATCTCTGCACATTGGCTATATCTGCTGTACTTATTGCTTGGCTCCCCTCCCTGTCAGCTGCGACATCCTTCCTTCGCTTCTCCTCTCCTCCCCATCACTTTCCCTCTGTCTCTCGTCCCCTCCCTGCCTTCCCTCCAATTTGTAATTTTCATTTTTTCCTTACCTGAAGCCCCTAATGAAAATCTTCCAACAGATCCCTTATAAAAAAGAAAGGAACACCAAATTCTTTCTGGGCCAGAAATAATTTTCCACTCCTGTCATGACTGAAGTGGATGTGGATTTATGGCAACAGAAATGTGAAATAACTCTAACTGGGGCTGTAAGTGCACTTCCTTGCATATAATTCCTCTTTAGCGGTCCCAAGAGGAAGGTGAGGACTTTTTAATAACTCCTTCCATTCACCTCCATCCTCATTAAGAGGTCTAGTTGAGTGAAAATGGGGGGGTGTTGAGAGGATTGATCTCAGCCGAGAGAAAGAAAAGTGAGGGGGCTGTACTTTTTCGAAGGAGTTGTTGGAAGCTCTCTCTCCAGAGCTCTGCTCCAGAATTTGACACATCAAGAAGCCTTTTATGGTGTCATTAGTGTAACTGTTCCACCGAGGACAAATGATTCTGCGGGTTAAGAGGAGTTAATCACCTGCCAATCAAACCTCATCAAGCCGCCTCTACGGATGAGGCTCTATACAAATCTCATCATATTTACGGAGCCTTCAATTAAGAAGAAACAGGCGAGGAGACGCATGCAGAGAGGAGCGAGCGACAGGGTGAGCAGAGGGCAAGCTGGGAGGGAAGGAAAGGAAGAAAGACAGAGATAGAGGAAGACAGAGACAGTAAGCAGAGCTGGACGACTCCTGTCTGACACTAAGCAGCAGAAACGTAATGTCTTAAAAGGCCATCGCAGTCAATAAAGTTCCTAATGTGCTTAAAGCAATTACTGTGTCCGGAGAGGAGCAGAGTGCATGCAGGATATTAACCTCAGTAACCCGCTCTATCTGGTCCATAATTAAATTATCCTCACATCCTCATTCTAATACAGACACACACACTTGAACACTCACACACACACTGATGCAAGCATACATTGATGCATGTTCACATTAAGTATTAGCTGAACCATATCCTGACCTGACAAGAGAAGAAAAACAAGAATAAAAGTGAATGTGAGAGATAGATGATGATGATGTGAGATGTCAGCGCTGATAACAGCACAAGTATTGTTTCAGCCTGAGGTTGATTGACATGTTATGATTTGGTCTTTTAGGTGGCATCTCAAACACACTGTAGATTTCCATGCACGCACTTGAGAACAAATGATCAACTCTCTGACTGTGTCAATGGTCTCTCCTTCTCTCTTTAAGAATTCTAGGGTGCAGTTTATTTCCAGAGTTCCATAGTTTTCTAAAATTTCCTAGAAAAGAACTGATGTGTAAGCATAAAGTCAAAGAGAGATTCCTGGAAAAGAATATGTCACTTAGTCCTACAAATACTGGGCAGACAGTGTTCAACTAGTCTCCAGAGAGTCGAGCAATTCAGTTAATCAATTCGACATGGATAGGTAAAATTACATTTCCAGTAGTAAATAAACAAGGAATGTATGTTTACTTAGGTTGAAACTGGGCATTTCTTTCAAGAAAATTCCTCTTAAATTTAGAAACTTGACACAAATCTAATGGGTGATTTTCTTAGAACTATGTGTCTCTGCAATGGACGAAGAGCAGCTGATGGGTGAAGCTGAAATGAAGAGTTATCTATATGATACCTCCTCATTTCACTACAAAAACCTAAATAATCTAGCAGCTGGCTGGGGGAACGTCGCCAGGGAGCTGAAAAGTTCTGATAATAAATAGAAACAGGGTGTCTGACAAAAGTTCAGCTCAAAAACCATAGTGCTGCATTCACTCACATCCTGTTAGGACATTTCAATAGAAAACAGTGCAATCAAACTGACTCCCTGCATTCATTTAGGACACGTGTCAGAGCAGAAAAAACAATACCAAATACAGTAATTCCTTCAAGTAACCTTTTTTTAAAGACAGTAACTGTATTCAGAATACCACTAATTCAAACTGTAACTGAATACAGCCACACATATTTTTTGTTTTAAATATGTAATCCCATTACTTACCCTGAGGACGAGCTGAATAGATGTTAATGGTTGAAGGTCAAAGGTCACTGTGACCGAACAAAACATATTTTGATTCAGTTTCATGTCTAATAGAATAAAATGATGAGGTAATGATTAAATTGTATATTATTATATTATTCCATATCCACAAGGTTAAAGGTCAACTTGACTGTGATGTCATAATGTTTTCTGGTCATTACTGAACACCACAACTGAGGAACAGAAAAGAAGACATTTGGTCCAAAACTGAATTTGTGACACTAATCCTGGGTGCCCATCTTGAGACTGTGCTGATAGCATAGATCCTCTGAGCTGTGAAGCATCCAGTAGCTCAGAGGTAGAGCGGGTCGTCCACCAATCAAAAGATCAGCGGTTCGATCCCGGGCTCCTCCAGGCTGCATGTCGAAGTATCCTTGAGCAAGATACTGAACCCCAAATTGCTCCTGATGGCTGTTCCATCGGTGTGTGAGTGTGTTAAAACTGAGCAGCAGGTGGCACCTTGTATGGTAGCCTTGGCCACCAGTGTATGAATGTGTGTGTGAATGGGTGAACGTGACTCGTAGTGTAAAAAGCGCTTTGAGTGGTCACTAGATGACTAGAAAGATGCTATACAAATGCAGGTCCATTTTAGAATTTGTAGCTTCTTTGCAACAGCATCCATATTTGAAGCCTTTCCTATCTATAGTCATGTCTACATGGCACTTTATGCTCTGTCCTGTTTCTCTAGTAGTCCTCCACAAGCCCATTGGTTTTGCTAATATTGAGCCTCAGGTGATTGTTGTTGTACCGTGTGATGGAGCGCTCTGAGTCCTCTGCACTCCACTGTCAAGATAGTCTCTAAGTAAAGCTTGTTTCTTGCTGTAAATTATTTAATGGAATCATAAATATCAATATAGCCCTTCTGGCCAATGTGACCTCCAGCATGCACTGGGGCAGTCTGCTGCTGAGTGTGAAGCGGTTGGGATGAGAGTCAGCGCCTCCAGATCAAAGGCCATTGTTCTCTGCTGGAATCCTGTGGGTTGCCCCCTCTGGTTTGGGAGAGAGTTAGTGCCCCAAGCGAGAGAGTTCAAGTATCTTGAAGACCAGTACGCTTGTTCATGAGTGAGGGTAGAATGGAGCGTGAGATGGATCGGCAGTTTGGTGCAGCGTCTGCAGTGATGCAGGCGTTGTGCCAGACCATCGTGGTGATGAGAGAGCTGAGCCAGAAGGCATAGCTTTTGATTTACTGGTCCATCTACGGCCCAGCTCTCACCTATGGTCAGGACCGAAAATCTGAGATCACAGATACAAGCAGCGGAAATGAGTTTCCTCTGTGGGGTGTCTGGGCTCAGCCTTAGAGATAGAGTGAGGAGCTCGGACTTCCGGAGAGAGCTTGGGGTAGAGCCGCTGCTCCTTCAAGTCGAAAGGGGTCATTTGAGGTGGTTCAGGCATCTGATCAGGATGCCTCCTCGGTGCCTCCGTTGAAGGTGTTCTGGGCACGTCCCACTGGTGGGAGGAAAGTGTTGCTGGGGAGAGGGACGTCTGGGGTGCTTTGCTCGGCCTGCTACCCCTGCAACTCGGCCTCAGATAAGCGGATGAAAATGGATGGATGGATGGACATATCAATATAGTGAAAACTTCAAAAGTCTGCACTACATACAGCATTTTATATCAGTAAAAACAGACATGGATTACATTGCAACTTGTCTGATTGGCCGAGGCGTACAGCTGCAAGGTGGTTAGTCTACTTATACTTCCCCGTGATTACAATTCCAGGAAAATAGCACGCAAATTAAATCATTCCATAATTTTTCTGCACTCTTCCACCTATTCATACCTCATTTTCATTTTCCTCTTTGCACTCATTGTTTACATAGGTCCTCTAATTGTGGCTGACATTTGGATCTGCTGCATGTTTCTTAAACTCCTCTACCTCTCTCCCTCTGCATTATGTGTATTCAAATTTAAATAGCTATGTCCAAGTAGTGTAACTAATAAGCTCTTCGAGTTGATTTAATGCTGTTTAATAGTTGTCATACAAAATGTTATTTGCAGAGCAAAAGAAAAATCTTGACACTGTGAATGCTTATTATTGCCACTAAAAATAAGTAACCACCCTTAAGCGTTATGCATGGGGCCCTGGTGAAGCTTTCCTCAGCATCTGGGGCGGCTTTTGTGGTTGGACTGGGCAGCGAGCTAATTTAGTATTTCTGGATGGTGCCTCTTTGGTTTGTTTTGCTATGTTTGTATTGTTAAAGGCCCAGGGTGTAGGATTTAGGGGGATATATTGGCAGAAATGAAATATAATAGGTATGTTTTCCTATATATCTTATAAGTATCTTTATTTTTTCGTTACCTCAGGACCTGTTTCCAACAAGCAGTATGGTACAGGTCGGTACGCTTTTTTCCCCGTTTCCACTGTGAATAGTTGTGGATGGTACCAATGGATCCGTTCCGTACCATCCCCGTTTTTGATCACCCCTCTGTTGGGGTACTTGGCACACTGATCTGGTACTACAAGGTCGGGCTGTGAACACTGCAGTCCGTTGACTGGTCAATAGAGGACGGTCAGTCTGCTCAGGGCTGAATTGCTGCCTGCAACATGCTAAACAGCATAAGAGTAAGATTGATTTGTAATGTGAAACTGCTTTCTTACATGTTTTTACCTTTTTGTATCACCCGGTACAGAAGATACCTCTGTAGTTAATGCAGCCCCTGGTAAAAAAAAACAAAAAAAAACACAAAAACATCCTGCACAAAAAACACTGAAGGAATTCTAACCTAGAGAAGTTAAAGCTCGTTGCAATCTTCAGTCCTCACTAATAAATCGCCCTCAAATCTTACACACTGTTCCTTTAAGTAATATTTTCTGACCTAGCCTTGGGAATTCTAAGCTGCTTCTTCAGATCAACGTAACACAGAGCTATCTGTTAAATAAGAATTGCGAGTCTGATGGTGCTTATGAATGTGTGTGGGTGTATGTGTGGGTGGGTATGGGTGCCTTTGTCTAGGTGTGCTTTGTTTACCATGCTGGGGAGGACACCATTGCTCTGGCAAGACGATACAGGAGGATAGGCTGTCTGGGAAAAAGGTGTAAGCCCATCAGCAGGCTGTCAACCACACTCTCACACACACATTTTCACACGTACACACACACACAAGAATAAAATACAGCCATCATACTAACTAATAGAGAGATGGAGATAGGGAAAATATTTTTGTCACTGGTCACTGCCAGTCTGCTGCATCCACCAGTATGAATTCATATTCAAGAAGCCATATACCCTTGTATACAGTATACAGTCACATGAACAGCAATTTGTCACTGTGTGGTGTTTAAGCTGTTGTGATGAACACTGTGTGAATATTATGAACTGGGTTAGTGCACTGAATTTAACCATATCAGCTGGTACAAACCCAGCAGGAACTACAGCTTAAACCATGTTACAGCAAGTAAGCACTTTTGGAAGATTCATACACATGTCCTTGAGGTATTTGAATAGCACATGTTAATGAATATTTAACGGTGAAAATAGTAACCTCTGAGCAGACTTGACTTTCACTGCATATTTAAGGACATATCTCACTGCGTTAACAGGAAGGAAATTATGATTTTTATCAGTAAATGCAAAACCGCATCTATGCTTCACTCTCTATAAGTGACAGCTCCTTCATGGCACTGATGAGAATTAAATAGGTGTTGAACGTTGTGGCATTAACAGCTTGTTGATGTCATTTACACAATGACTGCAATCGTCTCTGTGAGAATGTGATCTTTGGCACTATCAAGCCACCTCTCAACAGAAATAAAGACTTGTCTATCACAGAGGGCTCTCACTGATGATTGAAGTTGGTGACACCTGGCTATTGCAGCTTCATTCCTTTCTGCCTTATAAGGCCATTTTCAATAGAGATGTATTGTACATTTGACTCCAATGGAGTATCTCAGACTCATTCAGCCTAAGGATGCTTCATAGATGGATAAATGTGAAAATTGTGAGGTCTAAATAAAGAGCACAGGAAAGTCATGTGGCTCACAATATGCCCTTCAATAGAAGTGTGTATTTATAAGGACAATTAAAGCTGGAATGCAGGACTTCCTTTAACAAGGAGCTAATGAAATGCTGGTGAAGCCTTTTGCTGCCAGGTGAAGCTGTCTGTATTTTGCAGGAGTTTTGTCACAGTCTGTGGTGTCTTTCCTGCATTGCTGCACCAGACGTTATGCATTTTGCATCAACCTGAGGGGCTCGATGGAGCAGCAGTTAGGAGTGTGGGGGAAGCTATGTTGGAATATCCAAAAAGTTATAGAGTGGATATTACAGATAAAAAGGGGTTAAAGTGTCATGAATCAATTCAGGAAGGACCCAAATGCAGAAGACAAGGCAGGTTGAAGGTTAACCAAAACGTGAGCTTTAATGCTGATGGAAATTCCTCAAATTCCTCCTGATAGATCAAACTATGACGCCCTACCCCTCGAGCGTCAGATTTGGACGCTAAGGGACAGCCATTACATGTCTTGTGTCTTTTCAAAGTGAACGTCTGTTTTCATAGGAAATATACAGTTTCTGCCTGCAGACAATAAACTTACAATGTAGGTAAAAAATGACCACCACTTACTGTTCTTGTCTGGTATGCAAGCTGCTATTCAAATTGTTGAATATTTGCACATTTGATTTGATTGCAGTTACATCTTTGCACCACTTGATTGCACATATTTATTTTTATTTTGTATTATCGCTTTTATTCTATACTTCATCATGGGTCAGTTCAGAATTAAATGTTGTTTTGATTTGCTGTATGCCTGTGCATAACTGTAGAAATGACAAAAAAGCCTCTTGAATCTTGAATCTTGCATAAATTTAGGCAACAAAAGTATGGCTTAGAAAAACATCATGGTTCGGCTTAAAATAATTACAGTTGTCACTAATGCAGTGCAACTTCAGTGAAAGACCCAGTGCTACTAGTGTTGAATCCTACACACACTAAGACACTACATTGTTATTAGAATATTTTTTTAATTTATATGTTTATCGCTTTTTAAAGGCATAGGAAAAAACATAGGAAAAACAAAGCCAACAGGCACAGCACATCATATGTAACAGTGGCCTAGTCACAGTGATTAGTACAAGTAGTAATAGTAAAAATTAAGTATACAGAAAAGGAAACATGTACACAGCAATGTGCTTCATGTAAAAAATATTATTACATTAGCCTTCGCTCTGAAAGAATTTCAGTACAGGGTCCCAAATCATATCAAACACAGCACCTCTATCGTCATTATACAATCTCAGTCTCTCCAGATGTAATGAATTAAATTATATGTAGGAACACAGTCCATCTTCCACACTCATAAAATGAACTTCTCTGCAATCACCATTCCAAATAAAACAGACATTTTTTGATATTTGCCAGCAGAGGATAAGGAGCTGGTTGCTCCAATGATAGTACTGAATAACTTGATTGATTTTTGGTTTCACATGGGACATGAACAGCAGTCTCTCAGGTGAAAGTCCAGTGTTTGTTTCACCCATCCACCTCCCATCCCGCCCACCATATGCCGTCTTGCTGTTTATACTATGACAGTTGCTTTAGTGTCAAAATAATGCCACCGCCTGATGCGTCTCAAAACGCCACTAAAGGGTGTCGCTATTTGACAAGTTGGGAATGAGACTGTGTTGCACCTGCAGGCGTAAATCATAAGCACACGTTGACAGTGTTTATGTAGTTACTCTCACTGCCAGAGGGGGGAGACAAAAAGTCCCACACTCCATCTTTAAGTTAGACAGCAAACATGTATGTCCACAAGGATACTGAGCAAACACGAACGAGTAGAAATAAAATGATTTTTTTGTTTGTTTGTTTGCCCTGAGAAGTGCGTGTTAGTATTTCAGCGAAGGATAAAGCTACCGGACAGCTCAATACTGCATGTCTGTACTGCTAATATTCAATTTATTTGCTCTCACTGTGTGTTCACTCTCTATTTGTGGTCATGGATCATAGAAGGCCAGGGAGAACAAACAAAATTTTTTTAATATGAGGCGAAAATGCATGACCATAGCCTTCGGGTGGAGAAGGACAGCACGGTAGGGACCATTTGTATTTGTGTGTGTGTGTGTACATGTGTGCAAGACATAAAGAAAGGGACCATTTCTCTCAGAGCCAAAATGAGGTTGGGGAATTGGATAGAACACTTTCGTTCCCCCCAATGAAAGTGCCTCTCTCATATTTGCGGGAGGACATATGGGGTGTGAAGCAAAGCCATCGGATGGCGATGGGGGGAGAGGAATGCTCGCGAGCCTGAAGAGATGACAAGAAAAAAAAACCCCTGAAACCGAGTTAAGGGGGAATCAGTAGGGGAGATTGCCTGGGAAACCTCTGCTCTGGCACCACTGTAAACTTTAATGAAGAAACTTCCTGAGTCTCTCATATGGGGGACGGAGAGCCCCTGTTACAGCTTTCTAAACAAAATTCTGTCAAACGCTGATGGGCTGGAGTCTGGACAGCATGTTCTAACACCATGGAGCACAATATGTAGTGTCCACCTCACCTTACTCCATCACTGAGAATGTGCTGATACACTAGGCTCACACATGGGCAGAGGCACCCACAAAGCATGCACGCGCCTTTTACGCACGCACACACACAGCGAGAGATGCACACACAAGCAAGACAAGGTGGTAGACAGTCGGTGTGGAGATAGATGGGGGAGGTAAATAGGGGTGTCATGGCAGTGTGATGGAATGAGGCAGGGGAGAATTCATCCTGTGTTTCCTCTAGCCTCTGTCCCCCTGCTGACAGCATCCTGAAATAGGGCCCACTGTGTCTGTATATATATACCTATGTGTGTGTGTGTGTGTGTGTGTGTGTGTGTGTGAGAGAGAGAGAGAGAGAGAGAGAGAGAGAGAGAGAGAGCATTTCTTTTTTGTATGTGCTTCCTCCTTTTCTCTGTGTGAGTTTTTTTAACTTCTGTGTGTCTGTGTGTGTTTCTCCCTCTGTGTGTTGTGTACCTCCTCAGCTCTGGGAGCGGGATGAAAGCGGCGAATGTGGAGAAAGATAGAGATAACACCAGGGAATGTGCGAAAGAGGGAGAGAGAAAGAGCAAGAGAGAGAGAGAGAAATAGAGAGAAAGAGCCCTCTGGGGGAAAATGAAACATCCTTCCTGTTACGTTTTTTTTTTATGTTCAGGTCTGGTTTGAACTGGAATCCCACTGGGCCAGTGGTCAGTAAAGTGTTATTAGATCCCGCTGAGCATCTGTCTGTGTTCCGCACAGGTTGGCAATACCTGGGGGTAATCATTTAAAAACTGTTGCCACTAAAGGTACGAGAGACATAGCTGTAAACGTGTTAGGTATTTAATGTGTGTTTTCCCATTTCTGGCACCAGTGGGACAGGCTTGGGTCATTCAAATGGTTCCTCCGTGAAGAGACGAAAGGAAAAAAAACAAAACAAAGAAAACATCCTTTGGGTTTGGGAGAATGTTGCCACGGTGGCAATGCCACATATATGCAAATCTACCTTCTGCTACCTTTGAACAATGACTATGAAATATTGATTTAATTCTGCTCGGTTTTACCAATACTCATTAAAAATATAAATTTACAATCAGAGAAAAATTCACTTTCTCCTTCTTCTCCCTCCCACCTTTTTGGACCAAGATTAACCGTTGTGTTAAATTATTTCTGTTTGGCAGACATGACTCTGCCCTCTTGGGATATACCTACCAAAAAATGCCATCAATATGGCAGAAAAAGGCTTTAACAGTGCGGCTAAAAAATGCAAAAAGCACAAAAGCCTGCAGAAGAAAACTGGCTTGAAGCAACACTTTGGGAATGAATGAGAGATCATTTTGTTCCGCATATCTTAATACATATAAATATAGATTTCGGGTGCTTTGGCAACAGGTAGGTGCACATTAAAATAGCAGTTATGTGCATGGGTGGATTATAAGACAATGGGAACAGATATGCAAAAGGCACCATCACCTCTCCTACAGACAAGCAAAACACAGACTTGGTCATGGTTTTGCATCTCTTTGTTGTTGTTATCTTTCTGTGGTTCTGTGTCTCTCTGTGGCCATTTTGTGTCTCCTTGTGATCATGTTGTGTCTATCTGTGGTTGTTTGAGTGTATGTGTTGTTATTCTGTGTCTCTTTGAGGTCATTTTGTGTCTTTTTTTATGCGTTTATGCCTCTTTGTAGTTATTTTGTGCATCTCTTTGTGGTCTCTCTGTGTCTCTCTCTCTGTGGTAATTTTAAAGCTCCTCCTGGTCAGTGCGTGTTAATTTAAGGGTGTTTTCAGACCTAGAGTTGTCTTGCTTTGGTCTGAATCAGGGACTAATTTTGTTACAGAGTTGGTTTGTGTTCTCACAGCAGCAGATAAAATGCCTGTGTGACAAAGCTGCTCTTGATTGGTCGGAATTTCAATGCAGGAAAAATCCAGGAAGTAAACAAAACCTTACTAATGTCACAATGGAGGGATGACAACTCGAGTTGATTTTAGCGCTGCTCATCGTGGACTATATTGCTGTCATTGTTCATTTTAGTCAAACCATACAGTTTGAAAACGAGGCGCAGCTCCAACTAGAAAACAATGTTTTGATGCATTGGATGTGCTGAATGTGCATATTAAGGCAGTACAGGAGGAGGTGCACATTAATAATCCTCCAGGACTGTAACATGCTCATGTTTAACCCAAACAATGTGTCATGTGACTGCAGTTGGTTCAGATCGAGGTCGGAACACGTTCTCACCACAAACGAACAAACTTCTTTAAGAAGGTCTAGGTCCAGTTGTTTTGGTGCGCACCCGAGTCCAACTGCTGTGTACACATCTGCCCAAACCAACCACACTTAGAGGGCAAACAAACTTGAGTTTGATTGAACCCAACCAAACAGGACAGGTGTGAAAGCACCCCAAGTGACATTTTGCAGGCCTCCTGACCTTATATGCCACTGGGCCTCTGCCTGGTAAGCTCATTTGGTAATCCATCGAAGGTTATGTGTCCCAGCAGTACAGAGCAGTGCTGTTTAGCAAGTTTTTACACAGGCAACCTTTTGTTTAGTGCTTGCCCTCTTCAACCCATCTCGACCTGCCGGTTTTTGAGAGGCATGTTTGTCATTTTGCTGCTGTGTACTTTGTGAAGTAAAATGTGCCATTCACTCTGTTGTTGGAGCTGTGTGTACTTGTCTGCCCTTGTCACTAAGAAAAACAAAGCATTTTAAAGCTAGCCATCAGTGAAACAGTGCTAAGCAAGGCAGTGCTGTTATCCTTACTCGTTTAGTTCTACACTACCTTCCCTCTCTCTACTTTCAACTCTCTGTTTCTTACGTTTTTTCTTTCTTTTCCTCTTTTTCTGGCTCGGTCTGTCTGCCTTTGTCTCCTATAGTCTCTCCCTCTTTCTCTCCCAAGGGATAAGACCCTCCCAGTCTCCAGCTCACTGAAGCCTGTGTGGAGTAATTAGAATTAAAGTATTAGAGTTAAAAAGGAGGATTTGAGTCTGATTATGATGAAGGAAAAACTATAATCCAAATACTCCCTAGTGGGTTTTCTAAAATTTCAGTGCAATAGTCTTTCAAATACACAATATGCTTAACGGACAGACGAAACATTATTTGCTGCTAACCGTTTGAAGCCATGAAAATGTGTGTGTGTGTGTGTGTGTGTGTGTTTGCTTTAGCCGTGTGTGAACATGTATGGTGTCCACAGGTGTGTGTAAGGTGTGTGCGTATGTGAATGGGCCTCATCTATCTGCCTCACTCTTCGCGGTGAAGCTGACTTTTCCTCTCGATTAAAAATGAATGTCCCCCCTTCTGCTCTCTGTCTGTTTCCTCACTTCTGTCGCTTTTTCCCTGCTCCTGCTCCCTCTCTTTCTCACTGTTATCCGCTCTATATCCTCTCTATTTTCTTCAAACCATCTCTATATATCACCCCCCTCCCCACACCCACACACATGCACACATACCCTGACACTTTCTTTTCCCCCCTCGCTCCTCCTGGCTCTCTCCTCCCACCTCATTCTCTGCGACCCCCTCTCTTTCTGAACATATTTCATCAAAGGCCTCCTCACAGGTAACACTCACCCTGATCTCATTAACTGCTGCTAAGCGCAGAAGACTTGAAAGAACACACTGTCTCAAACACGCACACACACACAGAGGCACAGACACACACTGCTTGTATAACCCTAACGGTAGCATAGGACAAGAGAATCAAAGACAGGAACCTTCCAGAGGACTCATGTATAATTCTTAAACTGAGGATAGTTATAACGATCTGATGATTTCAGGCTACTGCACGGGCACCGAGATAGACTTTTTTATTGGCTCTGTGCGTGTGATTGTGTGTGTGTGTGTATGTGTTAAACCCCCTCACTCAGTCTCTGTCCTGTTAGTAGCTGTATTAACCTGGGGTCTCTCTGCTCTCCCGATCACTGTAACCCCATTAACTCCCATTAAGTCTCATTACTACCCTCGTGAGGATCGTTACCGCTTCCTTTATCTCATTTCCTAAACACCATGGTATGCATTCTGCGGATGTCTGCCTGGTGCAACACCGTTTTCTTGTCAGTAATTAGGAGCCGTTATGCGTTTCATTGGAGGCGGGACCAGGTGTGAATGGTGGTTTGCCAGTCAACGATTGACAGTAATTGAGCAATCCACTGCCTCCGAAACAGCAGCCCACACTGCCAAGGAAACTGTTTTTTTTGTGTGTGTTTTTAAAGGCCTGAAGGACTGTGTGAAAAACCTACCAGAGAGGGGGGCACTGGACTGACAGCCTGACATAGAGTCAACTATAATTATACATGACTGTCAGAGTGAAATATTCAGCAATGTGTGGTCACGGGGATGAATTATATATTCACTACCGTCAGGACTTCTGTTCCAGAGTGGGATTTGATGTTGTAAGGGCCAGGAGGGAGTGGGTCCTGGAGTAAAATGGAGAGAAGACAGAGAAAAGGGAGTAAGTGGAGTGATTAAAGACAAGAAGGGAGGGCAGATTAAATTAGACATGGAGGAAGTGAAGTTTTACTTCTACAGCTCACTGAAGTCTGTAATATCACCAGGTGCACGGGAGAGGATTGGGATTTGTCTATCACATATCACCATTTTTTAGGTGTAAATTTTCCGTATACATTCAATAGTTTTATTTTATTTCAGGTCATTTATAGTCACACATGGATGACTCAGTGAAATGTGATGATTTGTGCACATCCTCTGTGCAAACATGCTGAACAGGACATGCTACTTCCAGTTTATTTAGTTTTACTTCTTGTTTTAGTGTGTTTGGCAAGAGATGTTTTTTTTTATCTGAAATAAAAAAAGTGATTACAAGACTCGTGCAATTACAGAATAGCTCTGTTGTAATTGTTATCAGCAGTTGTGGTGTAATGCAAGGAGTACTACATCCTGAATGGCATATACAGAGCAAAGCCTGCAAAGCTAATTCGGGCAGACAATTCAAGGTGCGCTGCCACATTCGCATGTGACACACTCTACTAGCTGCAATATCCAACAGAGCCTTAGGAATAAGTCGGTGTATTCAAGCTGTCAAAAGCCGTGCTTACACTTGTGGTGTGCCGGTGCTGCTGCTTTATGGCTCAGTTTGCAACTGGTGCTGCCACAGTTACTGCTGCACTCCAGCATTTCATCAACAACTAGTGCCTGACCCACACATACCAGGTTTAACAAGGTAGAAATTCCTCTCAGGGGCTTTGAGATGTCTAGTAATAGTCATATGCTTACTGACACGTAGAGGATCCCATATAAAATACTGTAGCTGGTGTTTGGCTCTGTATCTAGTGTGGCTTTATGATTGTAAGCTAACTGTGAGCTTTAAAACCCTTGAAAACATGACTTATATCATATTATTTCACCATAACACCATCTTTTTTCACTTTAGTTATGATTTATTGAGCGCCAACACATACTCCAATCTGTTTTAGCAATACAGTATGTGTGTGTTTGATCATATTTGACTGACAGTGACTTAAAACGCCCAACAACTGCCACCGGATACTGTTGCTAAATGCTGCTAATTCCTGATTGGTGCACAGAAATTTGAGACATCACCTTTTTTTTTCAGCAATGCCCTGCCCACTTCAAACCAGTAGGAAAAAAACTACACAGAAATCTATCATGGGAAATAGCTAGATCCCATCCCTCATACCAAGAAGCTGAGGCAAAATTACATTTTTAGGGCCTTACAAATGTTTGCAGAGAGTGATGAGGTCAGAGCCATGGCTCAAAAATATCAACTCTGCAGATGTTCTTTGCATACAGTACGATGAATTAGTTTATGTGAGAGGACTGACATTCAGCTACAAGAGCTAAAAATACTCCCTTTAAAAATCATTTTTACCAAACATAAAAGCAAAGACAGAAGTATCATATATTTTAAATTTTTAGTTTAGAATGTTTAGTGTAGTGAGGTTATTTTTATTTCTAGTCTTAGTTTAAAGGCCCTTCACACCCACACTGTTTTCAGTGCCTGTGGCTGATGAGGCCTTCAGCTGGGTTTTGCTAGAGTTGAAAAGTGCAAGGAGCTGCTTGTGCAAGTGTGTTCCCGTTTTTTTTTAATGATGTCTTTAGTGTTACTTAGGAAACATGGGACCTTTCTGAATGAAATAAAAAATTAAACAGGCTTATGTCACGAATGCCATTTTGAAATATTTCTGCCACAGTTTCTGGAAAATCAGGTTTTGTCCATCATTTTGACATGACAGATGAGTCGAGGTACCACGATTCCCCTGGAGAGACTTTGGTTGATCCAAGCTGTAAAACTTCTGACGGTCACATAATATGGGAAAAAATGAATAGTTGTAGGCATCCAAAATTGCTCATTTCACTTTGCAACTCCAGTGATATCACCAAACTATACAGATATGTGCTAATAAGAACGACAATGGGATATATGCCCTCACAGTCGCAACAAAATTAACAGGAGACTGAGGCAGGTGTCACTCAAGCCTAGTCTGTACACCCACTCAGTCCAGAGGCATATGTGACAGCACCTGTGTGGGTGGACTATGGGTGTGTAGGCACTTAAAGGTTCTTGTTTTTAACACCTCCACATCATTTTAGTTTTACTGGAGACAGAATGGACAGTGACAACTGTAATATTTAGAGATGTTCTGGTACATTGTTTTCCATCCCAATGCCAATTCTGACACCTCAACTCGCATACTGAGTACCGATCTGATACCACTGTGTTGTAAAAACAAGAAAGAAAAAAAAAACATTAACAGCTGAACCCTATATGGATGTAAAATGATTGTTATGTTGTATGACATTGCTCGGGTAATTGTAAAACATGAACAAAAATGTACATAGAATAAATACCAGAGAACTGTCTTAAATCTTGTGTAAAATATTGCCAAACTGATGAAATTTTACTGACAGCTAACAAATGTTTTCCCCAGAAAAGTTGCGCTAGTCATGGGGAAAGTTACAGCATGTTGCCAAGGACAAAATGTGATGGAAAAATCTCATTGCAGCCTCATGACTCGCATTTCCTTGAGTGTGAAGTCAGTTTAAATTTCATCGCTGTTCACTCTAATGTTAGCAGGGTGTTTGTCTTTACCCTCTAGGCTACTATAGTTTAAAACACATTGTTTCGTCCCCGCCAGAGGTCTAGGGGAAGGGGGAGTAACACGGTGAAAAAAGAAAAAAGGCAAGCAAAACAAATCGCCAGTTCAAACGAAGTTTATTTAAAATGAAAACAGGAAATAGGACAATCATCGAAATATGAGCTCCAAAGGGTGGTTAGCGTTAGGAAAAGATGTCCAGGTGGGTGTGTTGTGTTGTGAGTGAGGAGTACGCAAGACTATACGTAGACCATAGGCTGTAAAAATAATGGATGTAGCTACCATGACGTCACCCATGGGTTTGTAAAGCCTCGAGTTCGGCATTTCAGCCATCGCCATCTTGGTTTTTTGGATACAGAATTGAACATAATTGTGCAAGTAGCTGGACACTATCACCCAGCCAATGTTTGTATGTGGGGCCCATGTGGGTAGTAAACAGGCTGGAAAATGGGCCCTATATGGGAATGTTCATGGGTTACATATTGACCCAATACCAATCGCCCACACTGGTGGGTTTACCCAAGTGGGCCTGAGATAACGTGCCCATTTTGGGCTCATGCCCACTTAGTACCTAGTGGTCCTAGCATAACAATGTGGGGCCCAATTGGGTGAAGCCATTGATGTGGGCAATTGGCATGAGGCCAATGTAGAAGCCATGGGCAATCCCATATAGGGCACATTTTTCAACCCATTTACTAACCACAAAGGCCCCACATACAAATGCTGGCCTGCCCTTAATTATCTGTAATTTTAAGCTTTCATAATATGTAAACAGGTTTTATGTAGACACTTATGTAAATATTTACTCCCATAGAATGAAAAGTTGGCCATTTTAACATGCGGGCCTACAGGGATTGACTGGCTTCTGCAGCCAATCTTAGTTTAGTTTAATCTTAGCTCTGGAGGTTGCCACTTGATTGCACAGTTGTGATTGTACATCTATGCTGCACAATGCAACTTGATGTGTAGGCTGCTGTTTTGGAGGAAAACTGTTGCCAAGTTTATTAATGAATTACTTAGTATTAGATCGGTGCACAGACTCACATACTTGCCAATGCCAGATCCAGCATTTTAAGCAGTATTGGAGGCATTTCTGACTCTGTTATTGCAACAACTGTAGTAATATTGCATACATCAGTATTACCACAGAACGACTGCTCGCTCATTCAGTCACAGGTTTTATAACCATTGTGATTAGAGCCCCCATAAAGCTGAGACCATGTCCTGATGCTGCTCTGAATTGTAAGAGACGGAAAGAGAGACAGGAAGATGTGCGTGTGCATCTGAGGGAAAGAGAAAGTGAGGTTATGCGTGTGTATGTGTGTGTGTGTGGAGTGAAGTGTGTTACAAGGAAAGATTGGATCTGACCCATTAACTTTACAGGCCACTCATTGAGCACCGGTGCAGCAGGGGTCAGTAGGGAGATTTCACTGTAAATCTCTGCAACGATCACGATGATAGACTGGAGAGGGAGAGGGGGGGAGGAGAGAGAGAGAGAGAGAGAAAAGCACAGCTTGCAACACAGTTCCTGACTCTGTCCAAAGCCAAGATAAGTTTCACTAAGGATATCATCTGCTGCCAACAAGCCAGCTGGACTTTATTTTCTTCTGTTACTCATTTAAACGCCCGACAAAAAAAAAGGGCTTTGACAGCTTAGCCATTTGCTGAGCAAATGATGAGTATATGTGGGCTGTTTTTCAGCCGGGCTCTCTCATGTTTCTGCCTTAAGAAAAGCTGTTTTTAGATATGGCCTTTCTGGCTGTGTCAGGTCACGGCCTGCAAACCGAAAACATAACCTCAAAAGGATAGCTAAGGGGGCTCATATGAGGACACTCTGTGCCTCAAGGAAGACACAAACAGCAGATGTGTCGTGTGGAGGAGGTGAAGTGAGAAGAGGAAAAAAGTCAGTGTACCAAACATCCTTCCTCAGACCGGGGTGTTTCTCGCTCTCCTTTTGCCCTGCGGCACAGCAGCTCCTTGGCTTGGTCACACCTCAGATCTAGCTACCTCTACCTCCTCTACACACCGAACCCCTGCAGTGGTGCAACCATTCTCTAGCAGCACTTCCAACACACGCAGCCCCTCTCTATGCCATTTCCCTCTTTCTTTTTGACATCGAATCACACTCTACAACAAATCTTTCCACTGTAGATTATTAATAATTCATCCCCCCGACCATGCTCTCCAATGAATAATTGCTATAGTTATTCATGTATGTGATAATCCATTACCTGGGGAGCATCTGCTGATAACCCCATCACTGCAGAAAACCTACATTACTCCTTCTTTCCTTCTCTTCAGCTCTCCAAGGTCTTTATTCCACCATGGTCACAGTTATACGTTTGTTAGAGCTGTTTGAAAAACAGTGCAGAAGCCACACTTTACCAAACACAACACTCTGCATTCAAAAATCAATCATTTTGATTATATAGTACAATGATCTAGAAAGCAGGATGTTACTCAGTGAGCCTCATTTCATGCACCAGAATTCATTAGCATAGACTTGTGGCTCTAATGCACACTGCGTTTTTGCTTAGACAATCAGATATTGCGCAGTGTAAAGCCAATCATGGTAATGGCTGTATGGCCTGGGAACACTGGACGGTCCAATCATCACCCTTGCCTGAGAGTGCCTTTTTCCAGGCTTGACATTTGATACATGATTGCTGCTTCCATTCAGTTTTGTTTTGATCGTCAGAGAGCCACCCACGCTGTTGGAGGCCGGATTGTTTGGTGTTGTTGCTCACAAGTACTTGACTGCAGCTCACTGAGGTCGAGGGCTGTTCTTCAGAGCCTGGGTCGTTACTGGTTGATCTTTGAGCTCGGCTTCAGAGGGCAAGGAACTCCAGGTCAGTCATAAGTGACCACTTGATATGGGAAAAAAGAAAACCTCACACCACAGTGTATAAACAATACGCTGACCTGCTGGATTTGCACTGAACTTTAAGACTTTCTCTATCCAGCATTCTTTTGTTTGTTTGTTCTTATTTACTGATGCAAAAACTCCTGATTTTTCTTTGTTTAACAAGCCTGACTCCCCCATCTCATGAGCATCACTTTACTTTAGGCTTTAGAATCTTGTGGGAGGAAGACTAAGCAAGTAATTGTTTACCAAACGGCAGATTAATTGCTGTTAAGGTCTCAGGCTAATTACTGCCCAAGAAACCAGATCAGCGACAAATTTCATTACATTATCTTGTGTGTGTGTGTGTGTGTGTGTGTGTGTGTGTGTTGGTGCGCGCTAGTAAAATACCATTATACTTGTGTCACACATAGACACCCACACACCCACACACACTCATACAAACACACAATGGCTACTTAGTGAAGCAGCAGAGCAGAGGGAGTAATTACAGTGTAGGACAGGTCACTAGGCCCGCGGTTCACCTCAACCCTGAACACTGGAGCTATTCTGGACCTCTGGGAAAATAAGAAGGGTTGCACTCAGAGGCCAACTTCAGTCACCAGGCTAAGAACATTAATTACTCATAGGGCCAACACAAGATTAGACTGTAATTGGTGGGTTTGCCTGCTCACATGAATCAGCGAGTGCCTCCACTGACCACCATATCAGTGACTGATTATAAGGATTGGGTTTTTTTCACTGTAAGTGCAGGGCAAATAACCCCCTGCTAATACAAATGTGTGTTATTTGTTTTGCATACATGTCAAAGTAATTACGCACTTGGTAGGGCATGTGAAATTTATGGCCATATAATGGAGATTATGCAGGGAAAAGAGGAGGGGGCTGGGAGCATTCCACCACGCTGTGTTTGCACACCATGACCTGGACTCAGCCCAAACAGTGTGTTTGTGGAAAGACCAGTGTTGCTGCTTCACAAGTGTAATAGGTAAACCATCAGCTAATCTTAGTCTTGTCTGAGCTGCACTTTAAGGTTCTGTGTGTAACTTTTCACCAGGATAAACCTTTGATCCTTGCCAAGGGGTGAACAGGTTGGGACATGACTCAAACACTGAGACTTGGGCTGACTTTTATGTTAAGGACTCGGACCATATTTTCCTAGAAAATCTAAAGGATGTGACATTATGCACATTCTTCAGTACTTTGCCTCTCCTCAGCTCAGCTACAGCAGTGACAGTGTACGACAGTAGCAAAGAAGCATCTTGGATGAGAGGTGAAACGTCTTCAAGAAACTCAAGCACGTCCAGTTCGCTATGATGTCCTACTGAGACCCTGTGTCCTCATATGAGGACGTAACATTTTGGGTTTACTTGACCTTGTACTTGATTCTACTTAACTTAGACCTGTTGTCCTCATTCGTGGACACTTTTTTGTGCATCCTAGTGGCAATAAGAGCACAATACATAAATTCATGTGAAAACAAGATGGCAACCATCTCTGCCAAGTCAGTCTGCAGCCGATCGACACAAAATTGGACAAGGTCGAAAACCTGATCACATTTAATGGTTGAAACTTGTTTATCTGTGATTAATAATGCTTGTAGCTTGATATGGCAACTAATTTGACCAATTTCAGCAACAGTAACAAGCTCAGACACTAATTAGGAAGTAGTTGTTTGAAGACATTAGGACTTTATTGTCATCTCTTTATTATCATTGACAATGAGTGCGTTTACATGGACAGTTTAATTCCCTTTTCTTTGGAATGAAAGTTCATTCCTATTAAAAGTAATCTTGTAAACACCTCATTCGGAATGAAAATGGCCAGTGTGATTGGGACATGGGCGCTTGAAAATTCAGTCCGACGTAAGGGGCTGGAATATTCTGTTTCTAATTCCGAATGAAAGAATTTCTCGCACGTGGATACACTCATTCCTCTTAAAGTTCATTCCGGTCTTTCTGCGCATGCTTGTTTCCTTGCCCTTGGCGCAATGATGTATATAGTGCGCACGCGACTCGTTGCATGAACCAGTTTCCATTCGCCACAGCACGGTCTTCTATCTCCCTTCTTCGACCTTCTACCACCCTTCTCCTCCTCAACAGACGAAGCATTAGCAGAACAAGGTTGTTGTCGTACTGCTGCTTCAAGAATATAAGCAAAACAAGCCCGAAAAAGGCACTAAGAACGGCGTCGTCAAGCATCTCGTTATCCGGAACGAGGACTACAGTGTTTTTTTTCGATAAACGTAAACATGTAACATCCGCCCCGCCCCCTATCCAATCAGAAACCTTCCCTGCCCCAAACCTTGCGCGGACCCGAATACAGGCCATTAAAAGGTGATTAAACTGATCTCCCGGTAAACCCTCATTCAGAATGAATATTTCCCATGTAAACTACCTGGAAAAACTTTAATTCTGAATGATTTCATTCAGATTTATTTCATTCCGAATGAGAAGCCATCATGTAACCGCACCCACTGCGTAGTTTTTTTTTTATACTTATTGGGTCCTACTGACCCCAAACAGTAGGGAAAAAATGCATGTCAAACAAAAGTTCAGGTCCCAGGAGGATATAGCACTTGAGATGACCATGCCCTGGATGACTGAGAATCTTCACCAACAACAGTAGCTAACGTTAGTCTGCTCATATTAACAAATGACCAACACCTACCACAACACAGGGTCCACACATGCTGTTTCAGTTATATACATTTTACGTCTGAGTGGATTTGTTAGTTGGCTAGTTCAGGATTTGTCAGTTGTCTCGCTTGCCAAATTACTTCCTCCGCTTATGTGCTACATGATACTAACTAATGCAGCGTAGACTAAGTGTTCCATATGCTTTTCACAATTAAGCACACATTAGTGAGCACTCCTCTGTTGTTCTGTCTGTTGAGCCAAACAAGAATGTTTGTGAGCTCATGTTAATGTGCTCATTCTTCGGGGGAATATCCACAAGAATCCACGAGTCTATACTTTAACTGATGTCTTTCTGACCAGTGGTATCTTAATTTGTAAGATCAGAGGTTCAAAGGTGTTCCATACAGAGGGAATGTAACATAAAGTCACAAAGCACAGGAAATATTACCTGATTACTTGTTTTAAATGAATCATAATCAATCATGTATCAAATCTGTGAAATCCTATCATGATTGCTCACAGGATGATGTGCAATCAACGTCTATATTGACAGACTTGCAGCTGCAGTTTAGGTTTGTAAATTTGTTGTATAATTGTCTCAATAAAGCTGAACAACAAACAAACAAACAAACAAAACACCTCAAAAACTTGCAGCTGCAGTCTCAGAGCACTATCAGACAGTCAGCGCCCAGTACTGATGTAAGAAAATGGCCATTTTAAAGCATTTCTTCAACAAAAGACAAAATATTTAATAGCTTGTGATAACATAATAATCATTTAATATAGACTACTGTACTGTGAGAGACCTAAATAACCTTGAACATGCATTTGGTATTGGAGCCTCCTTTCTTTCCATTGTCAAGTGCTTCATGCGTACCTAGCAAACTTACTGAAACCTCACAGGAACAAATGGTGCGGAGGTCTCTTGCTTGGTCGGAAATGAAGGAGGGGGAACTGGAGATGACACACAGTATTTTTCTCATAGCCTGGAAATATTTATTCAGCTATTGGCGAAAAATGGTAATCTATGTAACACTGTTAGTCTATGTAAGCCCTAATGCAACAACTGCTGTTGATTTAGCCAATAATATCAGATGTAACAGTTTAAAGTGCTTTCTACTAGCCAGAGGCAACACAGCCTAACCCTAACCTGAGATGATGTTAGCCAGCTAGCTGTAATTTAGCCTTTCATGTTTGCTCCTAGCGTCAGCTGATTCGGTAATTTGCAAATGGTAAGCTATGTGGTATTATGGGGCCAAGGGGTGAAATGAATTATAGAAACATTGCAGATAGTAACATTATGCTAAATAATGATTAACTTTTTTTCCAGCTTTGTATCAACATGATGACAGTCAGTCACAGTCAGTTGTGTGTTTGGCACCGTTTTGGCCGATGCTCATGTGCTTGCTCGTGGGCACTGAGTACAAGAACTGGAGCTCAAGCAAGAGGATGTTGACTACAGTTTGCTTAACAACATTAGAGAAGTGTCTCTAAAAACAAGGACTGTCTGAAAGCTATAAAACCTTAAATCAAGGACACTAGCTCTAGATTTAAGTTGTTTTCATCTGTTTGGTTTTATTCTGTGTAAATGCCTAAAACTCTTATAAGCTAATGCCTTTGAGCAACTGACATTTGATAAGCTACAATTTAAAGATCTTTGTCACACTGCCAGTCAAGGAGGGCCTGTTGCGGTTTTTAGATGTGCACTTCCTTTATGTCCTATAATTAACTGGAACTTTCACTCACTACTGTACCTTCCTCTGAGTGTTTCTTAATGTGTGATGTGTCATAGCAGCAATTTGGTAAAGCCAGAAAAACCAGACCGTAATGAATTAAGAGTTGCTTTCCAGTGTTGCTTAATCTGTCACAGATGATCCGCTGATTTCCCAGAAGCAGGCAGTACTTGAAACTTTCCAGCACAAACACACAGACACAGACTGACACAGAGTTTGTACAAAGAAAACATCAGACACTCATGCCAGCAGAAACACACACACCTCCCACCTTTGCTGTGGGGTTTCCCAGTTTAGACAGTCTTCATCCGGAGCCATGGGAGGGGATGGGCCAATACAAAATCTGACTCAAGCCCGAAAAATCTGTCAGTCTACAGAGTAATGAGTTAGAAGAGCAGACACTTGGGCTTGAGGGGCAGACAGTTGATTTGCTGACACTTTTTCCAGAAGCACCCAGAAGAGCTGTTACTTTGAAGACTATTATTTTGTTACATCTGCCTTGAATCCGGACACATCACACGTTTTGACAGAAAATCCGGTGGAGTGTTTTGTTCTGTCAAAACCACAGGAAATATCATCACTGTTTGTGTCAGACTGTGGCCATGTCGGCTGACAGACTGAGCAACGTGTCAAAGGAGGTGAAGCCAGAGAGCGTGTCGCTGTGTCCTTTGGGCACGGCAGCTGCCCCTGAGCGGGAGCTGCTGTGTATCTTTGGGACGGGGGATTTAGGGCGCACTCTGGGCCAGCGTCTGCTCCAGTCTGGCTACAGGGTGGTGTACGGCAGCCGCAGACCTCACAGCTGTGGCCCCTTGCCTCAGGGGGCTCAGGTACAACACACTGCATGATGTCTTCTCAAACTCTGAAACTTCTTTTGATGTTCTTTTGATGTTGTTGTTGTTATAGTCGACAGCTGATATGTTCACACGTGTGTTGTACGATGGTTCTGACACAACTCAAATAACTGTGTCAGTAAAAGTGCAAACATTGTGCTAAGAAAAAGAAAACGTTGTTATCAGACTTTGAAAGTTGACTGAGCTAAACAAGGTCACTGATAATGTGTGTGTTCATGTGTGTCTGCACGTGTTGCCTTGTTTTGTTTTCATGATTCATGCAATATGTGCTTAGCAAGTGAGCTATCAAAGAACACACAGAGCCTGTTATGAGAGAGCATGCTGCCACACTGAAGAGCCAT
This sequence comes from Epinephelus fuscoguttatus, assembly GCF_011397635.1. NCBI lineage: Eukaryota > Metazoa > Chordata > Actinopteri > Perciformes > Serranidae > Epinephelus > Epinephelus fuscoguttatus. Next base: position 22,151,995 of record NC_064759.1, read on the forward strand.
GAATGACAGTCGTGTTTGTGTGTGTGTGTTGTGCAGGTGCTGAGCCACGAGGCAGCAGCCCAGTCAGCCGATCTGGTCTTTATTTGTATTCACAGAGTACACTATGACTTCCTGGAAACACTTGCACCTCAACTCAAGGGGAAGGTACCTTGTTGCACAGTCAGATGCCTTTGTGTAACATAGCAGCTGGTTAATTTCTAACTTTTCATCCACTCTGCTGATTTCATTGATTGTAAGGTGCTGGTGGACGTCAGCAACAACCTCAAGAAGAATCTATACCCAGAGGCCAATGCTGAGTATCTGCAGAGGTAAGAGGAAATCAGGCAATAATGTAATTACCGAAAAAACTAGGATCTCTCATGGATCATGTGGTTTGAATCAACAACGTCTGGTGGAACATGAAGGAAAACAGAGTTTGTTGTTTGTTGTCCAGGCTGATCCCTGGAGCTCATGTGGTGAAGGCTTTTAACACCTTGTCAGCCTGGGCCCTGCAGAACGGACCCTCAGATGCCAACAGACAGGTACTCTTAGTGTTTGTGATGTTTCCAATCTAATGTGTTAGTATTTTTTGGTGGGCAAAGTATATTTGACACTGTAACTAAAAAAAGTACTTAATTTGATTTTCTTCTTCTGCTATTTAGGATTTTTTTTTCAAATGGTAAATTATCTCATTTTAGAATTAAACTATTCAGCACTGCCTGTCAAATTCTTCTCCTACTGCAGAACTACAAGCATTTTACAATTCTCTGATGTGTTCACACAGTGGGGCGCTGACCAACAAGTTAAAAATAATAGTCTCTTTCAGAAAGGAAAACATTTCAGTCCAAACTATATTATTAACTCATTTTGAAGGTTTGATCAAACCAAATCCAAGTAAAAGAAGCCAAATCTGAGGAGTCAGCCTCATGTCTTTGCTGTGAATGCCATCTCTGATGTATCCTTGAATCAATTAACTCCACAGTCTCTCTTAGATCTAAGCTCTCCATCACATGCTTTGCTCTCTCGCTCTGTACTGCAAAGCTGCAGCATATGTGGGTTTTTCTGTTTCATTTTGATCTGGTTGTGCAATCCCAGAGGACAGTAAAAACCACACAGCGTGTGTGTGTGTGTGTGTGTGTGTGTGTGTTGTGAGGGGTGTATGTTTATATATTGGTATGTGGTACAATTGGAGCACAATCAGCAACATCACATAGGTGTTGACTGAGCATTGTTGTTAGTCTTTACCTGCATTCTCCAGCTAAATTTAGTATTTCATGCAAGAAGCCACAGCATCTCCAGCTACTTTTATGTTCAGTCCTCTGGAGTCAAAATACCCTTTCATCATTGCGTGCGCAAATGCATAAACATAAATGTGTAAATACGAAATAATGAAGACTTATGCTTCTCACATGGGGCATTTCAAGTGCTTTAAACAACTATTTTTCTTTCCTGGTTTCCAGGTGTACATGTGTGGAAACCGTGCCGAGGCAAAGCAGGCAGTAGCAGAGGTGGCCACCAAACTGGGCTTCGCTGTTGTGGATAGAGGGTCTCTGACTGCAGCCAAAGAGTTGGAGGACTTCCCACTACAGCTGTTCCCAGAGTGGAGGCTGCCACTGCGCATAGCCGTCGGTCTCACCGCCTTCTTCTTCGTCTATGTGGTCATGACAGATGTTGTCTATGCGTATGTTGACCAGGGGAAAGACATCTCCTTCAGAATCATGGTGTCGATGGCCAACAAGGTAAAACCTGTTTAAATGAGCATTTGTTCCTCTTTGAACGTAACTAATTTGACTCTGGGGTATCACAGTAACCACTTCTGTGTTTGTTTTCTACCTCTCAGGTGTTTCCCATTGTGTCTCTCACCATGTTGTCTCTGTGTTACGTGCCTGGTGTCATAGCTGCCTTCCTTCAGCTCTACAGAGGAACCAAATACAAGTCAGTAACAAGAGGGACTAACATTTAGTGCCTGCAAAGACAATTTCCAACATATTTTAAATATTGTAAACTATAAGTCAAAGTATTTTTGTTCCAGGCGTTTCCCTGACTGGTTGGACCGCTGGATGCTGTGCAGGAAACAGATGGGACTGGTAGCACTTGGCTTTGCTTTCTTACATGTGCTCTACACTCTCATTATCCCCATAAGGTATGTTACAGGTGCACACATCCCTACACTCCATTTAACATATCTGAAATATCCTATTTATTGTTAATTCTAACTAAAACAAATTGTGACATCGTTGAATGTGAAAGGACCCAAAACCGTAAATTTAACTACAGTCAGCTGCTACATTATAAACACCTGTCTAAATCGAATCTAATAGCAGCCCTGCAATAAATCCTACCCTCGTGGAAGTCTTAATATTTAGCTTGTACATTTAAAAAAACAAAAAACAAACTTAATGTTTGTCTTGGGTGCTGTGGTTTGTGCCGCTGAGAGATGTTTTTAATATTTAGTCTACCCTCATAGATATAAATTGGGTTACAAGGCTGTTGTATTAAGCTGTATTACTTTTAGTTAGGCGTACCTAATAATACAGCAACCAAGTGTGTGCTTTAATCAATGCAAAAACTGTAGGATCAATAAACTTACAGGGACTCCTGTTATAGAAAAGTGCCTTATATTGTTATATTATTATTATAGTGTCATAACACAGAGTGCTTTATGAGAGGGAAAGGCCTGATTTGTGGCCGCTTAAAAAGTATTATTTCTTGATAAGCTAGAAAAGAAGAAGCAAGCAAAAGAGTATGGACAGTAGAAATAAAGTTTGACAAGAGTTACTGAAAGAAAGAAAGAAAGAAAGGGTACTTCCACACCTGCCCTGTGTGGTTTGGTTCAATCAAACTCAAATTCATTTGTGCAAGTTCATTTGGGCAGGTGTGAACACAGCAATCACACTCAGGTGCACACCAAAACAACCGGTCTGGTCACAAACAAACTCTGGTGCAGTTTGTTTGTGGTGAGAACGTGTTCAGACCTCGATCTGAACCAACTGCAGTCACATTACACATTGTGAGCATGTTACAGTCCTGGAGGATTACTAATGTGCACCTCCTCCTGTACTGCCTTAATATGCACATTCAGCACATCCAATGCATCAACACATTGTTTTCTAGTTGGAGCCGCGCCTCGTTTTCAAACTGTATGGTTTGCCTAAAATGAACAATGACAGCAATATAGTCCACGATGAGCAGCGCTAAAATCAACCTGCGTAGTTGTCCCTCCATTGTGACATTAGAAAGTGTCACATTTATCTTGCAAGTGTACTCTTCTTCAACACTTTGTTTACTTACTGGATTTTCCCCGCATGAAAATTCTGACCAATCAAGAGCAGCTTTGTCACACAAGGCATTTGATCTGGTCCGCTTGTAAATGCTGCCGTGAGAACACGAACAAACTCGTAAAACTAGGCAATTATGCAACTTTGTAGCAAAATAAGTCCCTGATTCAGACCAAAGCAAGCAAAGTCTAGGTCTGAAAGCACCCTAAGGTGTTACTTGGTGGTTATTGTAGTGTTCTGGGCATCAGCCACCACCTCAGGAAACTAGGAAGATGACCAACACTGCACAAATGGCTATGATTTACTTTATTTACAGATGTTCCAGTCAATTAAATTGGGAAAAAACTCAGGGCACTTAAAATCCTGAAAAAAGCAGGACATGAGGCGAAGAAGTAAAATAAAAAAAAGAAAAGAAAAAGACAGAGAAACAGTGGCAGATGTGGATCAAAAACTTCTGTCCTCAATCTGGAGGAGCAGCGTCAACTCATTTCAAACATATAGGCTAAAGCGTTGTCTGAAACATGCCCTGAGTTGGATGCAATTACAGTGTGCTGTGACAACTTCCCCATATATTTAGCCACAACACCAATTCATTACAGTATTTCCAGTAGAAAATAGCTAGTGTGAACTAACATTGCCTAGTAATGTTTGCCTGACGGTGGTGCATCTATGTACAGAGTTGAAATATAAAAGAAATTTATACTCAAGCACATGTTTTCTTATTCTAATGACACCAGGAGTGTTTTTAAATAGTTTTAATTCTGGTAACAACCACCTTAGATACGAAACAATAATTAGGCCTGATGATTTTTTTCTCTAAATACCTTTGTCATTTTCTTCCCTAGACATTACGTGAGATTCAAGATTGCTGCTGGTACCATCGCACAGGTAAGACAGCCATGCAGCTGGAAAATAAGTGTGTTTATTAAATTCAAAGCTTTCCATTTGCATAAAAAGTACCTGTTTATTCACATTCAACCACATCATATGAGCCTGCATATTTCTGAAGTAGTTTATAAACATCTCTCTTTCTTGTCTGCTGTCTCTTTAAGATCAGGGAGAACCGAACGTCAGTGTTAGACACCACCTTGGCCTGGCGTACTGACTCTTACTTCTCTATTGGGATTCTGGGATTTGGCCTGTATGTCCTGTTGGGAATAACCTCTCTTCCCTCCGTCAGTAATGCTCTCAGCTGGAGAGAGTTCAGCTTCATACAGGTAGACACTGGCATGTTTGTCTGAGTCATATGGTATGTGGATATCTGGATGTGTTAGAATGTGTGAGCTTCAGTGTGTGTGTGTGCACATTCACAGTGACACATTGTGCACATGGAATACAGAACTCTACTTGGGTTGTGCAGGATGCTTTTCAACCCGTCAGAATTTGGCTGTGCCCATGCATCCTGTTTACACTAGCGGTCGCAGCTGGAATGTGAATTTTTTTTTAATATAGTTTCCAGTGGTGCTGGCTCTATGGTTTCCCAAGGAGTCTGTTCAACAGCTTTTCGCTTAAAGGCCAAGTGTATTGGATTTAGGGGGATAAATCGACAGAGATGTAATATGATATAATAAAGATGTTTTCTTTAGTGTGTAATCACCTGAAAATAAGATTAGTTGTTGTTGTTTTCATCACCTTAGAATGAGCGGTTTATATCTACAAAGGGAGTAGGTCCTCATCCATGGCAACACATTCTCCCTCATCACGTCATGGACTTTCTAGTCTGCACGTGACTGTTGTACGTTCACACAGGACGTGCAAGTTACCCTGGATGCGTGTCAAGTTCTGCCTGTTACATGCATTGTCTTCTTTCAAGATACACTTCCATTTTCACAGGAAATTTAACGTTTACACACAGTCTCTCTCAAAATAAAGGCACTATGTCGGTACAACACTGCAAATTGACATTTTTTCCCCTCGACAACAAACACATGTAGTTAGGTTTAGGCAACAAACACACGTGGTTAGGTTTAGTCAACAAAAGCATGTAGTTGGGTTTAGGCAACAAACACACGTGGTTAGGTTTATGCAACAAAAACACATGATTGGGTTTAGGCAACAAAAACACGTGGTTAGGTTTAGTCAACAAAAGCATGTAGTTGGGTTTAGGCAACAATAACAAATAGTTAGGTTTAGGCAACAAACACACGTGGTTGGGTTTAGGTAACAAAAACACGTGGTTGGGTTTAGGCAACAAAAACACGTGGTTAGGTTTAGTCAACAAAAGCATGTAGTTGGGTTTAGGCAACAAAAAAAACGTGGTTGGGTTTAGGCAACAATAACACGTGGTTGGGTTTAGGCAACAAAACCATGTGGTTAAGTTTAGGCAACAAAGACACGTGGTTGGGTTTAGGCAACAAACACACGTGGTTGGGTTTAGGCAACAAAAACACGTGATTGGGTTTAGGCAACAAAAACACGTGGTTGGGTTTAGGCAACAAAAACACGTGGTTAGGTTTAGTCAACAAAAGCATGTAGTTGGGTTTAGGCAACCAAAAAAACGTGGTTGGGTTTAGGCAACAATAACACGTGGTTGGGTTTGGGCAACAAAAGCAAGTGGCTGGGTTTAGGCAACAACAACACGTGGTTAGGTTTAGTCAACAAAAGCATGTAGTTGGGTTTAGGCAACAAAAAAAACGTGGTTGGGTTTAGGCAACAAAAGCAAGTGGCTTGGTTTAGGCAACAACAACACGTGGTTAGGTTTAGTCAACAAAAGCGTGTAGTTGGGTTTAGGCAACAAAAAAAACGTGGTTGGGTTTAGGCAACAATAACACGTGGTTGGGTTTAGGCAACAAAAGCATGTGGTTAAGTTTAGGCAACAAACACATGTGGTTGGGTTTAGGCAACAAAAACACATGATTGGGTTTAGGCAACAAAAACACGTGGTTGGGTTTAGTCAACAAAAGCATGTAGTTGGGTTTAGGCAACAAAAAAAATGTGGTTGGGTTTAGGCAACAATAACACGTGGTTGGGTTTAGGCAACAAAAGCATGTGGTTAAGTTTAGGCAACAAAAGCAAGTGGCTGGGTTTAGGCAACAACAACATGTGGTTGGGTTTAGGCAACAAAAGCACGTGGTTGGGTTTAAGCAACAAGAGCACGTGGTTGGGTTTAGGCAACAAAAGCATGTGGTTAGGTGTAGACAACAAAAGCACATGGTTAGGTTTAGGCAACAAAAGTACATGTCGCAATCACAGACCTCTCAGTCTTAACTTTTGTCCTTGTCCCGCCATGTTTCCCCCTTACACCACCATGCGCGATTAAACTATAATGGCAACCGTTGCATATCATGCTGACGTTAAAGGACGCCTCTTTCATGGGTTTTTGATTTTACAAGTCACTGCATAAGCGCCGGATTTTGATGACTTCGGAGTGAGACCGGGCTCTCCATGGAGATGGCCATGTTGCACTGCCATGTTTCTATGTTAGCCCAGAATATAGAAACCACTGGCTCTAGATGGCACCATTCATGTTTTCATATCTGCCACCATAGTTAGAAGCCCATCAGTGTTGAGCACGGTTGGAAACCACAGATTCTTTAATGTGAAACAACTTTATTCAGTGTTTTTAGCGCTTTAAATCACCAGGCCCATTTGTTTTAGAGAGGAAGAGACCTCTGCGGATAATTCAGCTACTGGTAAAAAACCTCCTGAATGTCTGGATCTTAAGTTATCAAACAAAAAGGGTGAGCACACATTAGCACGTGCTGGGCCAGCGGCCTATCTCTGATGATCCAAACTGAAAAAACAGTATAGTTGTGCTGCGGCTGGCTTGCAGAACATCTGATGATGGGGTGCACACTTAAACACACTGGATCCAGGGAGCTGTTTCAACATTTTATTGCAGACAGGGTAGCTGACGTTGTTGTCGGATTATTTTCTTTATAACAAAGAATATTTAAAAGGAAATGCTACCGCTCTGAATAATGTTACACAATAGTAAAAATGCAATTAATATTAACAAACTGGGTATCATTTAACTTACGTCATTAATGCATCTGCTAAGGTATCACTCTTTTTTCTTCTTTTAACAACAGTTTAAACTTAGGAATCTTAGAACAATAACACAAAACAATCTGTTAACTTTAAATAATACATACAGGATTAACAAAGAAAACATTATAAAACTGAAAAGTCCATATGCACTCACATGAGTCATCTCTCTGTTCTACCTGGCATGTTTAGAGGGGAAAAGAGAGTCACAGGCCTGAGGGGTGGAGTTTTATAGTTTTAGTTTTTATAATCTTGGGGGAATTTAACACAAGCAGTGTAGGAGAAACACTGATCTGTTATGTGAAACTACTTTATTCAGTGTTTTTATCGGTTTTGATGCCATGGTGCGTTTGTTTTGAAGGAAGAGACTTCTACAGATAATTCAGTTCCCAGTAAAAACATCCTGATCAGTGAAAACCGAAGGAATTCTAACTGGAAGAAGTTTTAGCTGGTTGCAACCTGCAATTTTCACCACTAAATGCCTCTAAATCCCCTGAAATCATAAGAACATGTCAGTGTTTGTGCCCATGTGTGTTTTTACAGGAATCATTAAATGTCAGATTGAAATATTTTCCAAGAAACCTAAAATGACAAAGATTCGTATTCTGATCATATCTTTATAAACTTCATCAGCCCACAAATTACATGTGTATCCACTGTCCACTTAGATTTACACTTACATGTTACACTCTCTTTAACAAAGTGAAAGCCTTCACAGCTTTTGTAGCCAACAGATTTGGCACAGGTAGCCCACAAACAGGAACATGAATGGCAGACAAGCCCATTTTACAGCCATTCCGATTATATTTTGCGAGCCAGCTCCTGATAAAATGAATACAAACAAGCTCATTGGGAAATATAATTTGGTACAACTGATTATCTCACCTCCACACTGTGGCCTTGAAAAGCTGCAAATGACAACCAGATTGATGATTCAGTTAACAGAGAGATACATGCTCACAATATTAAATAGGCTCAGTTGGTATCCACTCACAATGTGCCCGCTGGAGGTATTTTAAAGCGCATTATGAAATGCTCTGTGTAATGCCACTACAGTATTGCACCTGTTTATGCTCTGGGCTGCTGAGTTTCAGTTGGTGTGGAAATTTACAGAGAAGCTACTGGACCTTTAAAGTATGTGAATAGTGGCATAAAAACTGTTTGCAACAATATTCCATCATGTCCATGAGCCAAGATTCAAGCTATGACTGATGAGGACGATTCTGTGCTTCAGCCCCCAGATGGGAAACAGTGACATGGGCTGTTTCCAACTTCCTGTTGGAAGTAATCTGTTGAAACCGTGTTGGTAATATTTCCACCCTTCCCTTGCTAAATCTTGTGTTGATTGTTTTTACTCAGGACGGGCAGATGCAAATGTTTACCTTTTTTCCAACTTTGACCAATCGAAAATGAAATCAGCTTCACTACAGGGACCAGACTCATTCATAAATGTAACTGGGTCATGTCAAGCTCGTTTTCTCATTCCACATCCCTCCCCTTTACTCCAGCCCAAATTAGAGCAGTGCGTTAAATGTTAAGTTATTCATCAAATGTAATTTGGGGGGCATACATTATCCTTTTGCCACAGTCTTTAGATTCAGTTCATGTGTATGGCATAGATCTACATGCTTGAAAATGTGCAAGTGTGCATGTGTTTGCACATTCCCCATCTACAGCAGTCGAATTTTCTCTATGTACATATGTTGCACACAAGGTAGATTAGCATGCTAGAGTGTGTGCACATGTGTAGGTCAAAAGCTTGTCTCTGTAAAGGTCAGTCTATCACTTACTGGGCCTATTATACAGTTATTAGTTCTGTGTTTTTCTGTGAAACTGTAACTGCATGCAACCAAATCACCAGAATAAATGTTGGCATTGTACTGTATTGTTTCTGTAAACTACGGTTATGTAACACTTGTACGTTATCATGTAACAGATATGTTGAAACATTATGTTTCACAGATTTATGGCAGTCCAATCAGATTTGGCTGTTTAATACAATTATTTGAATATTTGTTCCTTTTTTCCGAAGGGAGTTTAAAAAGTCTGAACAGGGTTAAGGGGGACGTTCAGGGTGACAGTGACGTTCACGTAAATATAATATAGGCAACTAGTAAAGTAAGCTGGGTCGAAATTGTGCAACACTAGATATCAAGCAAAAGCGTATTGTATTAAGTTGCTGTTAGCTAAAATTCACCACTTCTAAGCCAACGTGTTCTCATCCGAACTCGTAGAATATCACTGCTTTGTCTGTGGACCTTCATGTCTACATATGATACACTAGGTTTCCTCTTATGTCTGCTGTTGTTTCTGGGCACAGTATCAGTTTACACTTGTTACATTCATTGCATCTTTTCAAAATACACTTAAGTTTTCACAGAAAATGTACAGTTTCTGCACCTTGGATGCAAACACTCAGTTTCCGAATAAATTTGGAAAAGCACCTACAAATTATTTTTGTTTATTTCCTTGTCCAACAAAAGCACGTAGTTAGGCGTAGAAAAAAAATGTATGCTTTGGCTCAACATTCACACGGGAAGCAAACAGCAGGCTCCCGAGCGAAAGTCCAGGGTTTGTTGGACCCATCCACCTCCCCTCCCATCCACCATAGAGTGATTTTCCAGCTCCTTACATTACGTTGTTAAAAGCAGCGTTACAAACTGTACTGTACTTTTTTCTGTACGACATCTATTGCACGTCTGTCTGTCCTGGAAGAGGGATCCCTCCTCAGTTGCTCTTCCTGAGGTTTCTACTGTTTTTTTTTCCCTGTTAAAGGGTTTTTTTGGGGGAGTTTTTCCTTATCCACTGTGAGGGTCCAAAGGACAGAGGGATGTCGTATGCTGTAAAGCCCTGTGAGGCAAATTGTGATTTGTGATATTGGGCTTTATAAATAAAATTGATTGATTGTAGAATCGACAAACTGCCGTCAACCGGTGTGTTTCAGAACACTGCAAAACATGCCTTTGTGCATTGGTATCTTAAGCAGAAGTCCACCAGCATAGTGTTTAATTGACGACTTTGGTTGGTGACCACTGCATCAACAACTGCTACCACCTGGTGTGTATTATACCACCACAGATCATTGACAAAGTGGTGGTATTTGATGAGTTAGGAATGAGAGCTTGACCAGGCAAAGCCTCTCTTCCTCCGGGCAGCTGCCTCCATCTCACTACCAAAGAGCAGCATGAAAGTGAGGAGGGCTCACTCTACAGCTAAATCTGGGGACTAAGACATCCCTAGAAGTCCAGTGACTGGCAAAAAAAGAACACAACTGCTCGTTTTGAAGAATCTCAGGGTCTCCGACTGATGATATCAGTCTTTGACTTTCAGGGGCCATCCTAGAACTGTTGGATATGATACGTATGAAACACACTAATGTATCTGTGGTTTTCAGAAACATACAATGCCACCATTATCTTCTGCTACTATCTTATCTACTGCTATGTGAATCTGCAAATGTCTTAACTTATCTTTCTCTCTCACAGTCCAAGCTGGGATACCTGACACTGTTCTTCTGTACCTTTCACACCTACCTGTACGGCTGGGACAAGTTCCTTCGTCCCTCTTACTACAAATGGTACACACCACCGGCCTATTTGCTTTCTCTGGTGGTGCCCTCCGTGTTGCTGGTGCTCAAGCTGCTCCTGCTTCTGCCCTGTGTGGACCGCACTCTCACTCGCATTCGACAGGGTTGGGAGAGGACTCATTCGGAGGACAGCAGTAAGAATGCACTGCTAACATAGAAACAACCGCAATGACAGAAACAAAAACAATGGGAAGGAAAAAAAATGCAGATGCAAAGACACCATGGTGACTTGCCCTCCAGGAGCTCTATCATTAGGTAACCCCGGCTCATTGTGTTAAATGACATGGATCCAAGACTGTACAATTGCACTTATTGTTCTGCCTTCGACAAAGTCAACAGAGACAAATGATTTAAACTCCTTTCAGTCTCTCTTTGTGTAATCATCTTGGAATTGCTCCCTTTATATAATACAATGGCACTGTGTAGGCTTTCATCAGTTATACAAATACCTTAGAGAATCATAGACACATGCATAAAAGCAGCCGTAGAACTTTTTAACTCCAGTGTTTCATAATTTTGCTATGTACTTTCAGTATTGTTACAGACTCTTAACTCCAAGGCGGGCGACTTTGTTGTACTTCTATTAAAATCAGCAGCAACAGTTTGACTTTGGTTTTTATGGCTCCAAGTTTCTCATCAACTTACAGTATATGGCGGCTTATATTTACTGGATTTATCTTGGATCATGCAAATTTTTGCATGTTTTGTTCTTCCTTATTCTTTTTCAATAAACTTAAATGTGACTGAACAGTATTGTCTTGTATCTCTTTCTCCCACCCATATACATCTCATGCTTCTGAAAGCTCAATCACACTCAAAGAGTTTTCCCCTGCTGACTTGACTGTGCTCTGTCTAGTCGTCTCGGTCTGATCCCTCTCCAGGGTTCATCCCTCCGGCTGATCTGATGCTGTTCTCCAGGAAACATTCGTTCTGAGCTGCAGGCTTCTCCCCAGTCACTACTGGATCTCATCACATCAGTGGAGAGAGGAGTGTGCAGACTCCTCCATCACTGAAGTCCTCTGCAGAGAGGATATAATATTTGGATGTGACAGAACAGATAGGCCCTTGATGTTGTGCCGCAGCAAGTCATTTTAGTTGATCGTAGTGGGAGTGAAGAAAGCATAGAACTGAAAACTGGTAGTTATAGTGACACACGATCAAGCATCCATCCACGCACACATGCAGTATGATGTCACATGGCACAGGGCACCCACACACACACACCTGTTGTGTAGGAAGATGAACACAAGTCAAACAAAAATATTCATCACATGGTTTTAATCAACTTAAAACAAACAAACGTAATATTCTAATGAATGGTTAGACTGCATTTTTTAAATCATGTTTAACAGATATTTCTCTCCATCCGGCAATAACAAGAGGGTTTGTCCGTGAGGGTGCGAAGCAATTTAAGGCCTGTACAGTAACATCAGACAACAGCCAACTCAGAGGGGCACAACAATGGAGGTTACTGGCAGATCTAAATCAGTGTCTATGCTTCCCATCTGAGATTGCCTCTACTAACTTCAGACCAGACCTCGTGCTTTGGTCCTTCTCACTGCACCTTGTCTACATCATTGAGCTCACTGTGCCCTGGGAGGATGCTGTGGAGGAGGCCTACAAGTGAAAGAGCCTTAAATACACCAAGCTGGCAGCTGACGCTGAGCAAGGTGACTGGAAAGCAAAGGTTTGCACAGTTGAAGTGGGTTGTAGAGGCTTCGTAGGCAAGTCAACTACCAGAAATGGGAATTCGAGGCCAAGCCCAGCATCAGGCCATCAAAGCCCTCTCTGGCGCAGCTGAACGGTCAAGCTAGTGGCTATGGATTAAGAGGAAAGATGCCACTTGGGCCCTGAAATATCACTAACACTACTAAAACCCCCACAGTCCACCCCCAACATGGCTCCAACTCCAACACACAATCGCAAATGTGTGCAACAACAACAACAACAACAACTGACCACCTCAATTAAAGTTAGATATGTTTTCCTCCTATTAGTTTCTTCTCTCTTCCATTATCGAAATGAGGAAGCAGGGGGAGGTAGAGTGTATGGCCCAGTCTGGCGGGAGAAAGTTCAGTCTGCACAGGCATCTCTCCTTCGCTCTGCCTTCCCTATGCTCCTTATGTTTCTATCTACCTTTGCTCTTTCCTACTTTTCTATCCATCTAACCTTTACCCTTTGGCTCCCACTCGAACCCCCAGACAACACTATTACTCCCACTCATAGTCTCAAGTATGTGTAACATCTCGTCCTACACTGAACTTCCTACTTACCGGTACTTAAATGTCTTGATAGAGAACCAGCTGTTATCAACTCTATATGCATAGTATTTTAGTGACACGAGTAACCCAAGAAAAACTGCACCTGTGGTACAGCTACCTGCACCTCCTTCTGCCCAAGCACTTCCCAAAGATACAACAACAAGCCTCAACTAAGAGACAACTATCTGCACAAACACACAATGGGTGCTAAGTAGGGCGACCCTCACAGTGGGGCCCATCTGGAGATTGCTGGGGATGTGAGCAGCCTGGGCACACTTGCCAGAACTATAATCTGTGGCTAGACCCCAACTAGACAGAAAAGGCTCAACATAGAGAGGCAGGACCAGAGAATCCGTGGGAGGGTCAGTTGCCAGTAATAATCTCTGGGGCTGATAAAGAAACTGTTTTGCAGGTTCAAATAGAAGGTGAGTCACCTCCAAATTTCTGAAAAATACAGGAAAAAAAATAATTTTCTCTTGGATAACATAAATAATTCTAATGACAGCTCCAGTCCGACTGTCACTGAGGGTGGTACTTTAATGATGCCAGTGCTGGTGTCCAATCAAGCACCTATTAATTTGTTAGGGCAAGATGCACTGTGTGAATTAAGATTCAAAATTTAGTATTCATCACAAGGAGTGTATGTTGATAGCTCTGTAATAGGTTTGAGAATCCAGTGCCGTTAGACCAGATGTGCCATAACATAACCATGAATATAGCTACTCTTCATTTGTGAAGTGTACAGACATGTGCAGTAGCATACAGTTATTGGATGTGTGGAAATGATGTTTTGTTAAATACTCCTGGACTTTGTATCCTGATACAAATGAAAGCAGCCATACAGGTAGGCCTAGTGTACAAAGGGGTAGGAGATGTATATTTGGATTTAATGAGGTCCCAAACAGCGTCCACAGGTCTAAAGGACAGTGTGCACCAGACTCGTGTATATTTAGATGATATAAGAGTACCTCTAGGAATTTCTAAGGAAATTAAAGCAAATAATGAAATAAGAGCTGGAATAGAGTCAATATTTCTTTGGGTCACACCAAATAAAAATGTTGCTTTGATTAACTATATCTATTATAACCAACAGCGATTCATTAATTTTACTAATGAAGCCCTCGGGACACTAGGAGAACAGCTCTAAGAAACATGTGGGATGGCCTGGGAGAACAGACAAGCCTTAGATTGGATATTAGCTGATAGGTGGAGTGTGTCAAATGTTTGGAGAACAATGCTGCACTTATATACTCAATAACACTTCACATGACGGAACATTTTCTTCAGCCATGTCTAAACTTAAAGAGCTCATTCATTCATTTTCCGTAGCTGCTTATGCTGTTAGGGGTCCCAGCTGACATTGGGCAAGAGGCGGGGTACACCCAGGACAGGCCACCAGACTATTGCAGGGCTGACACATAGAGACAGACAACTATTCACGCTCACATTCACACCTAAGGCCAATTTAGAGTCACCAATTGACCCAAGAAAGCCCACACTGACATGGGAGAACATGCAAACTCTGCAATGAAGGGCTCCTCCATCCCAAGGTATGAATCCCCCACCCTGGGTTTGAACCCTCTTGCTGTGAGGTGACAGTGCTAACCACTGTACCACTGTGCCGCCATTAAGGAAATGAAACAAGAAGTAGGAGATGATGCAGGCAAAACTGGAGCGTTATAGGATTGGTTGGAATTGAAACCTGGATTGTGGGGAGCAAGTTTGGCAAAGATAGAAATAATCACATTAATAGTTCTAGTTATATGTCTTTTGCTGGGTTGTTGCATCATACCCATTCTGAGAAATGTTCTCATGAGGAGTTTTGCAACACAGATGAATGTAGTGGCAACTACTAAAGGGACTATGTTTCAATTGGCTGAGATGGTAACTGGACAGCTGGATTTGTTCCCTATTCCAGATTATATAATGGACAACAGTTCAGTCACTGCTCTCATTGCGTCGTTTTCATAGTAAAAGCTGTAAAAAGTCACTGTACTCTACCTGCTCAGCAGCAAACAGCAGACACAGTTGGAAACTAGCTGGTGAAAACAGTGGAGCATTTAGCAGCTAAAGAGACAGATTTTTCTCTCAGCAGTTGGTGGAGACCAAAACAGAGCTACAAGAGAGAGAATACTGGACTGACGTTCATCCAGAGGACTCCTAAAGAATCATCATGCTCATCTCTAACTGCTGGTTGTGGAAATAAACAACTGTTTGACAACAACTTGGTTTGGATTGTAACTTGGATTGTGGGGAGCAATTTTGGCAAAGATAGAAATAACCACATTAATAGTTGGGGGTTGTGCATGGACAGCACATTAGACTGCTCATGAACTCTTTACCTTTTGAAACTACATGTAATATAATGTAATATGATAATGGATTATATTCTGTACGATATTTTATTGTGAGTTTTTGGCGTCATCATTTGATCAGTTAACGCAGATGTACTTGCATTCCTTATGGCTGATACTTTGAAGTTTCCACTGTTTTTGATATGCGGTTGTGGTGTTTTATGTATTCAACTAATTATCATATGTTAAGTTACCAAAGGATTGTATTTCTGACTTACGCTCACATTCATATGCACAATTAGATTTCATGTTTTGAATTACACATAACTGCACCATGCAGGCAAGCGCAAACTTTGAAGGTGTTTTGCTGTGCTTACATTTATAACTTTGTTTTTAATAACCCATGTTAACTATATAATCAGTTACAATCAATGCAAGCTAAGAACGTGGTCACCCATAGATAGAATTACAATGACAAATTTAGTGTAGGATATTAAGGGAGCCGTAGAGAAATTTCCCAACAGACAGCAAAAGCTAAATCAATGCTAAACCGGTGCTATACTTACGCTAAACCGATGCTAAACAAATGCTACATACATGCTAAACATATTCAAACAAATGTTAAGTGAAGAGGCTGAAAGTCTGTTGGGTTTTTGCCTTCACATGCATTGGCTGATGGTTTAACTGTTAAAATGATTAAATGCTTGATTGACTGATGGGGTCGGATAACCACCAGAGGGGGGGATATATAGTGTAAATGACCTGGGATAAACTGTTGTTGTGTGGGGTCCATGTCATTGGTCCGACAGCCCATTGGTCTGACATCCCATTAGTCCAACTGTCCACGGTGCAGAACGGCTCCCGGCGGGCGTATTTCTACCTTGACGGTGTGCCGCGACCGGCTCTGGGTCAGCTGGGAAAGACTTGAGGCGGAGCAAGCTCACGGCTTATGTGTTTGTCACTTTCTTTTTCATTTTAACCCACACCATGATCTTTTCCTAACCCTAACCAAGTGGTTTTTGGGCCTAAATCTAACCAGACCTTAACCACAGGGCATCATGATGATTTCGGAATGGACTTCGGAACAATAGGTTTAATATGGTCAGAACAATGGGATGTCGAACCAATGGGCTGTCGGACCAATGGGCAGTTCCCGTTGTGTGAATATATAGTGTGCGTGACCTGACATAAACTCTTATTGTCTTGACATGACTTCAGCAAAAATGGTCTTCGTGACTTCAATGAAATGATGTGGCAAGATGCCAACCAAATTTGTTTATGTAAGGAGAAGCAATTGTTCTCTGAGCTGGTTGTCTGAGTGGCAGGAAATAACACTTGGAATACTAAGTGTAGTACTGGGAAGTACCTACAGTACCTACTATGTTTGTTTGTCACACACTATAAATTGTCATGATGTACCAACTCTTTGGCTTTCTCGCAAGTAAACCCTCAAATGTCCAATCTTGTGTTTTGAGTCTCTTTATTCTACAACACAACAAGCTACAAGTCATTTTCAATGGAAGTCAGTGACATGAAGCTACAAACTGATGCCCAACACTTGTTGCTACAGACGGGGGTGACATTTACTTCAATTCAATTAAAAAGAACTCAATTTATCCTGAAGGAAATTCTTGTGCCAGAGAATGTTGAAAGTTACAGTAACACAAGAACAACCAGTGGGTTCCTCGGGTCAGGGTCACTGACTGGACCCAGTTTTAAAAACAGTCGAGTATTAATAATCTGGCAAAATAGTTAAATATAAAAGGAGCAAAAGCAAAAACATTGCCTTAGAGTAACAATGTGAGAAAGATAGGTACATGAGTTATTTAAAATGAACTGAAATGGTGGAAAAAAGCAGACTGCAAGGGCGACACGGTGTCACAGTGGTTAGCATTGTTGCCTCACAGCAAGAGGGTTCTTGGGGTTGAATGGTTGTCTGTCTCTATGTGTCAGCCCTGCGATAGTCTAGTGACCTGTCCAGGGTGTACCCACCTCTCATCCAACGTCAGCTGGGATAGGCTCCCAGCAGGATAAGTGGTTAAGGAAAATTAAGGAATGAATGAAAGCAGACTGATGAATGATTTTGAAAAAAAGTGATTATGCACAACATTGACAAGTGAAATGCTACAAATAAAAGTTGAGCTGGCCTCAACTTTTCTCAGCGCTTCAATGACGCTGTGAAGCGTCAACCAATCACATGTTTCTGTTACTCCCTGTGGTACAGTATTATTTAGTGAAGATGACGCTATGCTAGATTTCAGTGCAGTGGATACAATGGGGCAGCGAAATGTTATGTCAAAATGGGGCTCAGACAGTGATCAAAAACAGATATTTTTTGACTAAATACAAACTTTAGATTTGGTTCAGTCAAGGGGGCTTTGTAGCAGACACACACAAGCCAATGATGACACAATGAGCACTTGGGAAACACTTCAACAGCAACTCAGAGATAATGTAGCGGGCCACACTGTCGCTTTGTCACTCGTGGTGTGAACTTAGCACAAGACAATCCTGCAAAGGCAAGTTGTTTGATGCGTTAATTTAGACAGTCTCCCTATGTTGCAAACTCTACCTTTTACTTTTCGTTCTTTTCCAGTAAATTTAACTTTGAACTGACATAACAGAATAATGGGCTGGTAACAGCCAAAAGAGGCTTCTTGAGCGAACAGCTACACTTACCACAAGCCTGACAAGAGGATGTTCTGTTGCTTTGGTGATACAGAATCTACAGTACTCAGCTATTTGAGTTGGAACTGTTCCCTTCAAAAACAGAAAACATCCTCATGTCCAGCTTGAGGGAGTGGACGCTGTCCCCTGCAGCCCCCTTGAAGCCCACATCTGTGACTGTCACCAATATTTACAGTAGATATACATCACATGATCATGTATCTATTCTAGGTGTGTCTGTAGCTCTGACTTTAAGCCCTTTTTTAGCGACAATACAGCACCACAAGCAGACTGAAAAAATACAGAACTTGATCTTTCAACATTAGTGTGAATTCTGCCGAATCAACAAAAATCACTGGATGAAGCTTTTTACGAGATCCTGAGTCAGAAACAGCCCAGTAAACAGACTTTAATGAGGAAGCAGCAAGTGTGTGAAACTCATAATCTTATTCTGGCAGACTACAAGGTAAGATCATGGCATGATGTGCACAGGAAAAATAGAGAAATTAAAATTGACTTAATTAAATGCAAACTTTTGTTCTTTGCCACTTGTATCTGCATGATGCATCACAGCAGGCCAAGGCAAATAAATGACATTGAAAGTGTTAGTAGCAACATATTGAAGTTATTAGATAAACTTACATATTTTCAATGGTGGCATTTTGTCTTTCAGTTAGATGACGGTTCTGCTTCTCCTGATGATGCTGACAGCATGTGCTGCAAGTCCTCAAGGTAAAAAAAAATCTTTATCTTACAAGTGGATACCAAAAGGACTGTAGAGCATTTGTAAAATACGAATAGCAAACTGTATACACTTAAAACTGACATAAACATGGACTGTTTTTGCCATACCTTGAACAAAAATGAGTTCTCTTGTTTAAGGTTTAAGTCCAGCTTGTTAGCTGGAGAAGTGTAATGTCTGAGTGTGAGGGATAAATTACTACTACTACTACTACTACTACTACTACTACTACTACTACTACTACTAATAATAATAATGATAATGATAATAACATAGTGCTTTTCGGAGTCCTCAAAGACACTTCAATAGAGTAGGATAGTAGTTGTGGGTCTTGTTACCAAATAAAGTATTTAATGTGAACCCTGATTGTTTTTAGTCTTTCATCATAACTTAATGTGAGTATGTTTTTATTTAAAGGACATACATTTGCATGACTCAACACAGTCAAAAATACTGATGTTCATTCCTTTTTCAACCAGCAGTTATATGCAGAAGAAAACAATGAACATAACTTTGTGCAAAAAACAAAGACAATAAGTAAACTATAAAAAGCTAAATGGGATATCAAAAAGGGGGTGTTAACAACACTCTCTCTCTCTCTTTGCATTGGACTTGTTATCCTCCCTAAGTCCCACCACCGGATACAGACTGTCCAATCATAATGTACCATTAGACTGTGCTCCATCGACTCTAATGCAACCACTTCAGATTTCCTTCATTTTCAGGCTGGTTTTGTGGATTTGGAGCTAAATGTTGTGCCGGGGACACGTCATGTATTAATGATACTTGTTACCTGGAGAGTTTGGAAAAAGATATATGTTTCTTCCCTGTTGCAAAACCAAAATCGGACCCTGAAAAGTGTAGGGTTAGTGTGTGGGCTCCATGCTTATTCTGACAGCTTGTAGAACCATCACAAAGGGGCGGAATGGCTCTATTCTGGGGCCTCTCTGCCTTTCCTCTGGCCTACACAGAAAGCCTCTTCCACGTGGAAAGCCTGAGGCAGAGAGAGCACACCTCCCTGCCCTTCTATTCGCCTAAATGAGAAGTCTAAGGCAGGGAGAGCAGCAGCAAAGACCCCCCAGTAACAGAACAGAGCCAGCATCAATGACAAAGAGAAATTACACTGATAAGTCAGACACAGCATGAAAAGGAGGAGCTGGGGTGGAGGCAGGTTGCAAAGTGCAGGGGAAGCAGCAACAGTGGGTAGGCCAGGGCAGTTTAAATAGGGCGCCCTGGATGAGATTAGCCAATTGGCTGCATAGAAAGGAATCATGTGATCTATCAGCTGACTCCTTTCCATCAATCAGCTGATCCATCAGTTGATTGGGCTGTTTGAGATCAGCTGATGTAGCTGGAATGTGAGCTGAGCTTGACATTGTGTCCTGCCTGAACTAACGCTATGCTAATTTTTTGTAATACATGGATACATTATCTCCACTAATATTTTATTTCTCTCTATTTTTAGATCTGTCGGGTAAAATGTTCACCTTTCCACAACAAACCAACACAGCTCGTGTGCAACTGATGACAACAAGACAGCAGTTCAGTGCCGTCACAGTCTGTCTCAGGTAGACTTCACTGGTTTAAATGAATTAAGGAACCCACTGTATCTCTCACTGTGAAAGGGCAGCATGCACAATCACTTCTTTCCAATACCTACAGGTTCATCACTGACCTCAGCAGAGACCACATTCCTTTCTCTCTGGCCACACCCTCTGCTGACAATGACTTCCTGATCTTCAGGCATGCTGTAGAGGATGCCGTCAATGTATTTTAGAAACAAATTAGCAGCATTTACAGCGCAGGACTACAAGTTGAACATGTGGCACTCCATTTGTTCCACATGGGACTCTGCGTCTGGTCTGGTGCAGCTGTGGCTTGATGGAAAACCTTCGATGAGGAAATTCGTCAGCTCTGGAACAAACATCAGAGGATCCACTATAATCATCTTAGGACAGGTGCAGTTTTATTGCTAAGCGCTATTTAATCTCTTGAATTTCTAGATTTAAAACAATTATTGGGCAACATTCATGCTATTTATCTGCGATCACTACAGGAGCAGGATTCCCACGGTGGGGGGTTTGACTTGAAGCAGTCTTTCGTTGGCATGATATCTGACGTCAACATGTGGGACTACATCCTCTCTTCCTGTGAGATTCAGAAGTACATGGATGAACTCAGCTTCACTCCAGGAAATGTCCTCAAGTGGAGTGCGCTGGAGTACCAGATCACCGACAGAGTGCTGTTAGAAGATAAACAAAAAACAATGTCCTGTTATTAAACCATTTAAACAGAACTATCATTGAGTGTCTTATCTTGCAAAGTCAAACATCTGGTTTTCTGTCATTTACAGGATATCATTTAATCATGCCAACATTTTGTCATAAAGTCCCCCTCCATTTAAAAATGTGTTTTTCTTACTTTTATGTTCCCTTAAATAAATGCTCTTGACTATATTGTCTTGTATCTATGCAATGTTTGTCACAAGATAGGTGTTTTCATATTTCTCTGCTGAAGGGGGGCCATGTCTGTGCACTCCCCTAAAACCTGAGATTCAAACATATGCTGACATAGCAAGATTAGGTACATGACTAATTGGGTGCTGCAGGGATGACGTTTATTTGTAGGTCAATATGGATGTTAACATCACTCTGGTTCCCCCGACAAAAAAACAAAAAACAAACAAAACAATGGAAGATTTTGGGTGAAACTAGGCTCTGTGGCAAACAAGAGTTTATGATACACAAATACACCACAGTCTCATGACTTTGACATCGCCACAACAGTGAGGCCGTGACACCTTTTTTGGTGTGATAACATCTTGTCATCTCATTTAGCCCCTTGTTTGTAACCACCTCTTTTAAGACACAAACAAAACACACTCTTGAGCTTGCATTAACCACAGACCTTATTTAAGACATTTAACTTTGTCTAAATGAAGAAAGAATGGAACATCTGTGTTAGTCACGAGTGATCAACATTTAATCTATGTGCAGATTAATTGTTACATACAGATGAACAGCGCTTGCATGTGTAACAGGGATAGATGCATTCAAAACACAAAAACAACACACAGATAGTACAGAAAGTATGTAAGAAAAAGGACTGACACCATTATTTCATTCAGATGTAGTAAAAACAAGACAGTGATTCAGATTTTGTAACATGTACACCTACTTCGCTTCAGCTTTATGTACTTCATAATGATGTCCATTTGTAATACATAACAATGGCTATTTCAACATGAGGAAGAGCTTTCAGTCTAAAAGTTTCAGCTTCAGCTTCAGTTTTGCTTATTCAGTGAAAAACACCTTGGGTGCAATAATGCTTTTTTACATGACACTAATCTGAGTCCAGAAAATATAGAAGTAGATAAAGGAAGGAAACACAGAGGAGCAGAGAGATTTAAGGAAGCAGTGAGTGTACAAATCTCACAGTCCAACTGCTGATCACGACATCCAGACACAGATTTCAAGGTAAGACATGCAAAACTGCACAATATAGAAATATAAAATGCTTTTTTTTTTTTTTTTTTTTTTTACCTTTTCCAACCCGTATTGCTTATTGTTGCAGTCTGAGGTAACAAAGAGTACACAGAGTATCAGTAGCAGCTTAAAAATGTTGGATTCACTGGATCAGAAATGCAAACTGTTTCTCATGGTGTCTTTTTGTCTTTGTATTAGATGAAGTTTTTGCTGCTCTTGGTGATGCTGACAGCGTGTGATGCAAGTCCGCAAGGTAAAAAAAACATATATATATTCAAAAAACCCTTCTTCAACTGAGAGAGTTTGTTGCCATTTACCTTTGAGTGTTGTTTTCGTCATGCAATTCTATTTTGAAAATAGGACAGACTAAATAGGGCAAAATATGTTAAATAGCCTTACCTAAATGACCAGTGTTACACACGAGTAATTTTCAACAAACACGTTTCTACAGAATTACAAAGCTATCATACTGACGGAAAACAAACAAACAAAAAAAGCAGCATGTTTTAATGTTAAACTTGGTTGCCTCTATGATTTCATAACTTACTGAAGCTGTGTAATTCGGGACATTTTCTTGACTTGACACAGCTAGAACACTGGTGCTCATTCCTCTTTCACTCAGGAATTAACGACTTTATTTGTGAGGAATATAACCTTCAGGTGAACGTGTGCACAACAAATAGACACTGGACAAAGCAATAAGCAAAGCAAAAAGCTAAGTGGAGTAGGTAGGTGTAGAGATTTCGGGCGGGAAGCAAAGGGCAAGTCCCCCCTTATTATTTCAAACATGAAAGTAGCAGAGGACTTTTTTTTTTTTTTTGGACAAAATTAGAGACGTTTATACCCTACATTCATGTAAAAAAAAAAAAAGGCACAAATTGGTGCAAAGAAAAATGACTGAAAAGCAGGAAATTAAGTCTCTTGTGGAGAACCCCCAAACCCCTCTGTTTTATATATGAGCAAAATAACACTGAAATGCTTTTGCCCTTGCTTACATGTGTAAAAATAAAGCTCAAGAGCCAGTTGTTCATATGGTGCTGTATGTTCCTAAATTCCTGTAGTGACTTTCAGTATATGATAAATTCATCATATGCCATGTGTTACCCAGTTTGTAATAATAATTTTTAATAATGATAGAATTAATAATAATGTGTTAATCAACTTCACCAAATTGTAATCTATTTTCCCCCCTCTCTCTTCTCAGATCTGTCAGGTAAAATGTTCACCTTCCCGCAACAAACCAACACAGCGCGTGTGCAAATTACTACACCAATAAATGAGTTCAGTGCTGTAACTGTGTGTCACAGGTAACACTGAATTTTTCAAAATGCATTAAAACAACCCCCTGTATCGCTGACTGTGAAAATGATCATGCACGATAATGTCTTTGCAACGCTTACAGGTCCTTTACAGACCTCAAAAGAGACCACATCCTTTTCTCTCTGGCCACACCCACGAATTCCAATGCCTTCCTGATTTTCTGGGATGAAACGAACAAGGAGATCGAGCCCCACATCAAGGATAAAAAGTCAGAATATGGAGGGCAGGACTACAAGCCGAACATGTGGCACTCTGTTTGTACCACATGGGACTCTACAAGTGGACTGACACAGGTGTGGTTCGATGGACAACCAACGATCAGGAAATTCGTCAGCTCTGGAACAAGCATCAGAGGATCCATTATAATCATCTTAGGACAGGTACTGTTTTATCAATACACACCATAGCTAAAGACAAGTATCGTGCAGTTTACCTTTTATTTACTGTATCTCAAACCTCTGCAATCAACAGGAGCAGGATTCCCACGGTGGGGGGTTTGACTTGAAGCAGTCTTTCGTTGGTATGATGTCTGACGTCCACATGTGGGACTACGTCCTCTCCTCCTGTGAGATTCAGAAGTACATGGATGAACTCAACTTCACTCCAGGGAATGTCGTCAACTGGAGTGCGCTGGAGTACCAGATCACCGACAGAGTGCTGGTAGAAAATAAACAAATGACCTGTTACTAAACTTGAAAACAAAACTATCACCGTCTTATCGCTGTCTTGTGAAACTGAAATCTGGTTTTCTGTAATAAAAAGGCTATCATTTAATCATGCCAACATCTTGTCATAAATCATTTCTCATGAATAAAACAAGTGGTACTTAATATAATCCCTCTCTCCTCTGTTTTACATATGAGCATGTAAAAGATGTTAAAGAGCTGAAAATCAACTGGTTCTCCGTTTATAGGGTGTGTTCAGTGCAGTGACGTCATTGTCAAGTGCGGTTACACAAGCATGCAATATAGCATACAGTTTTACACTGAAACAAGAGTCCAAATAAACGCAGTCCACCCACCTTGGTGCAATGAACAAAAACACCAACAACATGTGCAACTACACAGAGCAGACCACCACCTAGTGAGAACTGCATTGTTACTGCATATGTCCCATACTACACAAATAATAATCTGAGAGAGCATGACAGGCTCTTGATGTTGTTGTGGTGTCAAGTTGTTTTATCTAAACTGAATGAAGAAAGTGAGGAACATCTTTAACAGTTGGTATGTGTTAGTCACAAGTGATCAACCTTTAATCTATGTTGCAGATCAACTGCTGTGTACAGATTACAGCTCATGCACAAAAACAACACGCACATAGTGAAGGAACTATTTAAGAAAATACTGTCCTGAGGATTGACACAGTTATTTTATTCCTGAAAACAAGACAAAAGTGTGAAAAACTGTGAGTATTTCATAACAATGTTCATTTGTAATACAGAACAATGACTCATTCAACACGAGGTGGGGCTTTTAGTCTAAATTTTGTTGATTCAGTGAAAAACACATTGTGTGTGATAACGTCTTTTTTGTTAACAACGGTTCTGATGCCAGAAAATACTGAAGTAGATAAGGGAAGGAAACACAGACACACAGAGGGAAATAGGGAAGCAGTGAGTCTACAAATCTCACAGCATATTTGTCTCTGATCACAGCATCCAGAAACAGATCTCAAGGTAAGACATGCAAAGCTGCAAAATGTTGGATTTTAAAAATGATTGTATTATGATATCAATGTTTTTTTATTTTTAGTGTTATTTTACCATTTCCATGTTTACTGTGACAGTCCAAGGTAAATAAGAATAAATTAATTTGTAGTTTTTGGCAGACAGAGTATGAGTCGCAGCTCAAAGTGTTGGATTCACTGGCTCAGAAACACAAAAAGCGCTTTTCATTTTTGTGTCCTTGTATTAGATGAAGTTTTTGCTGCTGTTGGTGATGCTGACAGCGTGTGATGCAAGTCCACAAGGTAAAAAAAAAAAAAAAAAAAAAAAAAAAAAAAAAAAAATATATATATATATATATATATATATATATATATATCCTTATCTAACTAAGAGAGTTTGGAGCAGTCTGCTGCCATTTACCTTTAGCTTTTCCTACACACAGGTCATGCAATACTCTTCAAGGCACAAGACAAGTCTTTTCCTTATTCATGAAACAAACATGAGGTTTTGCAGTAGCCTATATTAATGCCAGACTTTCAAACTGGGCAAAATATATCAAATATCTTTACCTAAATTGCCAGTGCTGTCTCTTGGCATATGCAGTACCTATTGTATTAGTCATAATAATTATATTCTTTTCCATTTTCACATACTTTTTGCATGCATCTTAGTTAAGATGTTTCTAAATGACAAGGATTAACAAATGTAACATGCCAACAAAAAAGTAAACAGCAGAGTGTTATGTTTCAATATCAACCTCGGACATTTTTATGATTTCATATTTCATAACTGATTGTGCATTTGTTTAATTCCGGACACTGGTGCTCATTACACTTTGAATATGGAACTAATTACCATTTGCAAAGGGAAATGACCTACATTTGAATTTGTGCACAATTAATAGATTCTGAACAAAACAATAAGCAAACCAAAAAATGCTTTGTGTCTCTCTTTGTATAAGGTTTGTGGCTGACATATGAGCAATTATTTCCTCCCTCAAAGTTAGTCAGGTTTTAGCTTCACCGTATTGTTATGTTCATTGTAATCTATACTAAAAAACAAAACTCCCTCTCACTTCTCAGATCTGTCGGGTAAAATGTTTACCTTCCCACAACAAACCAAAACTGCTCGTGTAAGACTAACAGCATCAAGACAGGATTTCACTACTTTAACCGTGTGTCACAGGTAACACTTAATGTGCAAAGTGCATAAAACAACCCACTGCATCTGACTGTGAAATGCATCATGCATGATTATAACTTTGCAACACTTACAGGTCCTTTACAGACCTCAAAAGAGACCACACTTTCTTCTCTATGTCCACACCTGCGACTTCCAATGCCTTCCTGATGATCTGGGATGACGCAAACAAGGAGATGGAGCCTCATATCTGGGATAAAAAGGCAGAATATAGAGGGCAGGACTACAAGCCGAACATGTGGCACTCCATTTGTACCACATGGGACTCTGCGTCTGGTCTGGTGCAGCTGTGGCTTGATGGAAAACCTTCGATGAGGAAATTTGTCAACTCTGGAACAAGCATCAGAGGATCCACTATAATCATCTTAGGACAGGTACAGTTGGATTAACACGCACCACAGTTAAAGATCTTTAAACAAATCCTGTATATCCTAATGTTGTCTCTGGTGTAGACATTTTGTTACAAGTATTGTGCAGTTTACCTTTTATTTACTGTATATCAAACCTCTGCAATCTACAGGAGCAAGATTCCCATGGTGGGGGATTTGACTTGATGCAGTCTTTCGTTGGCATGATGTCTGATGTCCACATGTGGGACTACGTCCTCTCCTCCTGTGAGATCCAGAAGTACATGGATGAACTCAGCTTCACTCCAGGGAATGTCCTCAACTGGAGTGCGCTGGAGTATGAGATCATCGACAGAGTGCTGTTAGAAGATAAGCGAAAACTAATGACCTGTTAGCTTATGACGATACCATCTATATTTTAGAGAGTAATCGACATCTAAGGTATAACTAAAGTTCAATGAATATTTTTCAACATGACCTACTTTCTCTCAAAGCCAGAAACCAAAGAAGTAAGACATGTAATGTCATGGCATAAAGTCTGTGGCTGCTCCACAGGCAATGAATGGGAGACTGATTTGTGGACCCACAGAATGAGCTTTGTTCTACTGTATTGTTCTCAGTTTTGAAACAGAAGATGTACCTTTATACTCACCTAGAATATCCACAACAGCTCCCCCAAATTATTATATATGGAGCAGATCTAGATTTTATACCCTATGACATCGCAAATTTGAGTTTTAGCTCTCTAGTTTTTTGATTTGGAGTGAGTTGTTCATCTTTGCTAATATTTTTGGACTGTCTTCGACCAACGTACCCTCATAAAATGGTTCCTATGATGTCCTACAGAAATGCACACGCAGCAGTTCGTATGATATCCTACAAATTTAGTGCCCAGTGACTGATGGTACATCTTTAACGTACAGTTATGTAATAACTCAGAGTTACAGAGGTTAGGTTAAGGCAAGTAAAGTTACTGTGGTTAGGTTAAGAATACCGAATGTAGCTAGTGCTGACAAGAGCATTGTTTACATGTTGCCATGACAACACCGGAAGTCATATGTGAGATCCCTTTATAATAGTTGAGTGGTTTTCTTGTGCTGTTCTGGGGGACTCTGTTTGCTGTCGAGCTGGAGTTACTATTGTGTTGTCTTTGTTAAATTCATAATAATAAATATGTTTTCTTTGTAAATCACATGACCATGACCCGGAAGTTAATGCAGAGAGAAAAGACGGGCGGAAACTGAAGGTGACTGAAATGCCAAATGTAAACAGTGGACTTTTATGCTCCCTTCTATGATCCTACAGCTGGTCTCCCAGGCGAACACTTTTTCATGGTGTTCCATGATACTTCTACGAGCAATTAATGTAAACATGGACATCAGTATGAAGCGTGGACTCTTCCATGACCAGTGTAGATACAATGAAACATGTTGAGGACATACCTTAAAATGTTGCAAAGTTCACTTAAAGTCCCCAGGCTTCCAAATATGCGTCTCTTTACAACACCACTCAGGGCTGCTTCCTTGTTTACTCCTGTCATCACAATGTTCTCGTGATTGCAGCCTTTCAAAATACAAGGGATATGTATGAATTTGGGTGAATTACTTTTCATAGGAAATCATACAAACAGTTAATAAGAGCAGCTTGCTTAGACTATGAGAATAGTGTGAATGAATTTTGAAAATTCCACTGAAAGTTTCACTTTTCTAAGATGGAAACGGGAATTGCGAGTCCAATGGATTTAGGAACCACAATGTGACATTCAGCAGTGTTTTACAACATGCAGTTCTTAATTAAATGTCAGTCTGCAGTCTGTGTATGCATTGATTATGCTCACTAACATTATTTCTGATATATTTTCATTTCCCTATAGCTTGGAATAAAAAGTGCATCAAATCACATTATTGTGATAATCAGACACAGAATCATCCCTCTACATCTAAGCCTGTGGATCTGACAGCTTGATTTTTTTTAACGTCATGCCCCCTACTGGACAAACTTTGATGAATGCACCTTTAATTGAGATTTGATTTTTCTATGAATTGCACTGATCTTGGCACCTGTCTGCATTTTTCTGACACTGAAATAAACAATGTCTTGATTCAATGGGACAGCAATACTTTGTAGTTACTCATCTATATGTGAATGGGCCTGTGCTTAAAGTATTGGCAGAGAGCTAAAGTTTCTCTGTGTTTCATCACTTCTCAGAGTTCTTTGATAGTAAATCACACACACACACAATCCCACGTGGACTTTTGTTCATGCGATTCATTCTGTTCAGACAAATGCTGGCAGTCTCTTAATGAGTAAAACTACGAGTCTGTCCCATGGATCCACATTCATCATGAAAAGAACTACACTGGTACAGTAATTAACATTTTTGGGCACACATATATAACTTACATTTTGTCCCCAGAAAGGCTACCAGCTCATGAACCTCCAACAGTTCACACTTGTCGCTTGTTGGAAGGATGAATCTCATGAGAAGAAACTGACCCGCAGAGAATCTGAGCCTTTCTGCATATCTTCAAATCTTTAGCAAAAGTGAATAGAGCATCAAGCACCTCCACAATAAATAGGGCTGAACTATATATTATATATACTATATATATTATTATATACTAGATATTCCTACTAAATCAATTAAGCATTGTGTGCTGTGTGAAAACTCATAAGAAGCTCTTGTGTTAAGCAGGTTCCTGATGAAATGTAGGGCAACATTAGTTTGCAATTAACTATAGTTAATTCCTCTTCAGCTTGAGTGTTGTATCTCTACAGGCATTGTCAGTGGCTTTTAGCTTATTGCAAAAAATCTATTTCCCTTAACAAGTCTGAAGTGAGCTGTAAAACTTTGTCAGTAAATTAACCATCCAAATTAATTAAAACTGACACATAAAGTATTATATATATTACATTTTATTAAAAAAAATCATCCACAGTAAACAATATCTAAAACAAAGTATGAAAGAGCCTCTACATTTCACAGCCCAATCCTGAGTGTGTTTTTACCCACATTTTATCTGTTCACATATGTGCTTGGACGCACTATAGCTGGTGCAAGGAAACACCAAATCTGGGTCTTACATTACCCAAAGTGAAACACGACAAAGCGCCTTATTTAAACAGTATATAACCATATATAGCCCTTATTGGTCTAAAGTGTATTTAGGGCATGTCTAACTTCACTCTACTAGTTAAATGTGGCATAATCTGGGTGTAATGGGGTTGTATTTAGTCCCCTAATTAATCATAAGTTTGTTTTGGCCTTATCATGAATTCAACCAATGAGAGTGTTGTCTCCCTGTCCCTTTAAAAAACAGGTGTGCCTCTACCTGGTTTGCTGCTATTTACATGGCATATTCTGCAAATTAGAGGACTGTGCAGTTTTCTGCTGTGAGTAAGTCAGTCACTGATGTAATGAAGCTCAGCATAAGTTGGTAAGTTCAATCAGGAAGACTTTGTTTGTGCTCATCCATTCACAGTTCTCTCCCTCCCACTCCTTCCTCTAGTCAGCTGATTATGGGTGTTCACTCCTCTAGTTATCAAATTCTCTCCCTCCCACTCCCACTGCTTCCTATAATCAGCAGACCATGGGTGTTCACTCTACAAGTAATCCAATCAAACTTCGCCAAGATCAGCCAATCAGGATACTACTGCAAAATTGTAAATCTGCTTTCTCCTCTGCTGCTGTGAGTCATCATTTGCGCCCTCCTCCACCCCGTTCACCTCCAGCCATCTTATCCAGATTCCATGACGAGCTCAACAAAGGCTCATTCCTCTACCCATCCAGATCATTAGCACTTCTCCACATCTTCATCTCATCTTCACCACCTGTACCACCACCAGTGTCTAGACCCCGGGGAGGTTCCCTCTTTGACTATGGATTCCTCACCCTCCTTAAATCATACCGTCTTGATGGAGTCCAATCACCAAAGACTTTTCACATTTTTCATTCTTATGTGCACATTAAAAATATTCTTCTTACTACAAAACAAGTCTCTCCTGATTAAACTGTTGCTGCTTCCAAAGAATGACAGAGCTGCTGTTCCACCCTCAGCTGAGAGACAGTGCAGAAATACAGTGTAGAGTGTAGATCCAACATTTCACATCTTACTCCGTGAATGACGGATGTATTTCAACCAAACTAGAGTTGGTGATTTTTGGAACAGTGGACTAACCAGCCATGATGGTTTAAGTAGGGGTGATCCCGAATAGTCAATGATTTGGTGATTCGATTTGGAGAAGTCTGATTTGACTGCCAGTCTCGCCATCGAATCGTCGCAAAATGTGGTTATGAAACAAGACCGTACCATTCTGACTATATGGGGGTGCTCACTGCTGCTGAACATCTTGATTTGACATAGAATGTATTTGTTTTCTAGTAATTCATGATATATAGCCTATTTTGATACAAACATCAGCCTAATTTCTGTTAATAAAAAATTGAAAATGACACGTGCATTTAATCAGTAGGCATAATCTTGATAGACTCTGATTTTTTATTTATTTATTATCACTAGTCTGTCTGACCAGAAGGGGGGAGGGGCGGGTGAGTGCGGCCGAGAGTGCGGCCGGGAGTGAGGATTTCAGTTTATTTGTCACCTAATGCTGTGTTTTGGCCAACAAAGTCATACTGTTTGGCTGTGGTGGTGATATGCAGCCTCCAGGCACTAGTGAAATAAATAAATAACAACAACAATAAACAATTTTGAAAAAAATGGACACATGTTCCTTTAATTTTGTGTCCTCTTATTTCTTACTCTACCTGTTTTACTCCCATAATCCCCTCGCAGCAGGCCCTGTATATCTCACGTGTCGCAGGGGGATTTTCTCGGTTAGTTCTCTCTGCTTGACAACATATTACCCAAAGGATAAGTCTCATGGCCTCTATTGCAGTGTCATCCTACCTCCATCTGCCCGCTGCGTTGTCATTTATCATATGCACAGTAATACAGAAGCAGCCTTTGGCACTTCTTGGGCTCCCTCCACAATGGTTGATTAACATACAAACTAAGAATAGGCGATGATGTAAACAATGATTAAAGAAATCCTAACATTATTGCAAAAAAAGGAAATAAAAAATAAAATAAAATAAATAAAAAGGGAATACTACATAACACGTACGCAAACAGGAAGGTAGTAAATGCACACACTACCATTGATATATTTAAAAAGGCATTAACGGCACGTAAATACAATAATAAAAAGGCAAAGTCAGAATATTTCAGTCAGTGTCAAGCAATAAACTCAAGAATTCGACATTCCATGACCTGCAGATGAAGCCGTCCTTAGTTGTATGGGACCAGATGCAGGCACATCATGATCACGACAGCTGGGGCTCGATCATCCTGCTTGCTCTATTCTACACCACTGATTGAAGAGGTCCTTGCTATGGCAGCTCCATCCTGACGGTGTGCTGGGCCATTTTCTCAACCCATCTGCTGTTTTACAGTTGCCACATTTTCACATTGACTGCTGTTCAGTGTTACTGACACACCACTTGGTTCTGGTAATCACGGTCCCCAGTCGTAATCACTTTAATGTATTTTGATCTATCTTTCACTATTATATCCATCACAGATTCACGATTCTACGTTGTCATCCATGACTCAGTGCTCAGAATGTGCCTCAGTCCATGTTATGTAGAATAGTCCATCGCGCAGCCTCCTCTTAAATCAAGTTTCTGGTCCCTTATTTCTTGCTAAGTCATTCATATAGTTGGCAGTGGACTTTTGTGGTCTTCTCATCTGCTACCTCTCAAGTCTTGGTCATTGTTTGTCCTATTGCCCACCTTCATATTTGATGGAGTCACAGTCATGCATCAGTCATTTGCCATTTCTGTTTGGTTGCCACATCGCTATTTGTACTATATATGCTTGCTTTTCAGACCTCTTTTCCTTGCACTCGTTAATATGATTCCAATTCTGTCTGCCTCAATTCAGTTTGGCTTGCTGTCATTTGTCGCATGTTCCCACAACACCCATGGTCTACGTGATCTCATGCCATATGCACAGTCATCCATGGTCCTCTAACTACATTCTGCATGCACTAACACCGGCTTGTCTGTTAACTGCTCACCTTTATCACTTTAAAATCCACAATCATGCATCACCCATGATTATGTCCTCTTGGTTATCTTATCAAAATTTCTGTCTTGCTGATTTATTATCTGCTGGTCTTGGGACCTATTCTCCTCTCGTTTATTAAAGTTCATAAATAAACATAATTCTATTGGTTCAATTCTTTTTTACCTTGCTTGCATTTATCATGCTTCTCACTCATTTACATGGTCTTTCCGGACCTCATGCAAATGCACACTCACGGTATGCAGGACCTCATGCTGTATGCACAAACACCATGGTCTCCAGGACCTCATGCAATTGCTCTATCATGATCTGTGGTACCTCATGCTGTATGCTCTAACACCCATGGTCTTCGGGACCTCACGCAAATGCTCCATCATGGTCTGTGGGACCTCATGCTGTATACACCAACACCCAAGGTCTTCGGGACCGCCCTCTGAATGCTCATACGTGGTCCACGGCACCCCATGCAACACTTTTTGTTGGTTGCGTGACCATTAATTTCTGTTTGTCATGTGGACTTAATTTCTGTTTGGTCATCGGACCATTTTAAATAAGTTGGTCTTCTGACCTTAGCTTCTGTTCGGTCTATGACCTTTTACTTTTGTTGGTCTTTTCTGACCTTTTGTTTTGTTCTATACATGGTCTTTAGGACCCCAGTCTGTGCACCCAAGGTCTAGAGGACCTTATACTTATACACAGTAATTTATTTTCGCTCATCGGACCAGCATTTCTGTTTGTCAGTGATAACTTAAATTTCTGTTTGGTTGCCGGACCTTATTTTACTAGTTGGTCTTATGACCTTAGTTTTTGTTCAGTCTACGACCTTTTATTTATGTTTGGTCCTCACTGAGCTTTTATTATGTTCTACATATAGGCCCAGGTCACTAGGAACTTGCACCAGTCACGGTAATTTCAGTTTGGTCATCAGACCCTTAATTTCTGTTGCTGTCATGCTGAAAATTGCTGACTGTAATTTATGTTTGGTCTCCGGACCTTAATGTTTTGTTTTTTTAACATTTTATTGCAGTTGGTCTTATGACCTTTTATTTCACTTGGTCCCTGTTGACCTTTTATTATGTTCAACATATAGACACCCACGGTATGCAGACCCTTGCACTTTTAAGCCTTCCTTTCTGGCATATCACTATTATTTCTGTTGTCACAGCTTACTTCATCTGTGGCTTTTATATTATTTGGCAGTTAGACCTCTACACATTGCCTTACTGCTTTCCTTTTCAACACTTATTTCGCATCTATCATCATCTACTAGTTAGTGGCTCCCTAGCTGTCATTCCAGACATATTCCTACCACACATTTCTCATCAGAGTTGTACTATGTCATTCAGGACTTTTTCTGTGTTCATCCTTTCACATTTCTTTCCATCCCACTCCCAATGCTTCCTCTAATCAGCTGATTATGGGTGGTCACTCTTGTAGTTATCAAATTCTCTCCATCCCACTTCCACTGCTTCCTCTAATCAGCTGACTATATCCAATCAAACTTTGCTAGCAATCTCTCTCAGCCAATCAGGATGCCACTGCAAAATTTTAAATCTGCTCTCTTTTCTGCTGCTGTCAGCCATCATTTTAGGCAGAATCTTCAAGCCCTCCTCCACCCCGATCAGCTTCAGCCATTGTATCCAGAGTCCAGGACAAGCTCTACAAAGGCTCATTCCTCTACTCATCAGCGCTAATCCATTTTCCTCTCATCTCATCTCTTCATCACCTCTACCACCACATCTAGACTCTGGGGAGGTTCCCTCTTTGTCTATGGATTCATCAACCACCAAGTCTATTGCACACTGGTAGAGAAGGTTTTACAGTATTATTATCCTTGCATTAACCCTCACCATTTTGTATTGTGTATATTTGTCTTTGTATTAGATGGCATTGTTGCTCCTACTGGTGATGCTGACAGCATGTGCTGCTCTTCCTCAAGGTAAAAAAAAACAACTTTTAATTTCACATTGTGAAAAGCAAAATGAAGGAAAATGAATGATCACAAGACAGATAACATGCAAATGTATCTGTCTAACAGGAGACTGATATCTTTTGATTTTTGTTACCTCTGTGTGAACTTTAAGGGTTTTTTTTACTGTCAAAGGATGAAACAAACATGACCTTTATATTAATAACAACTAGTCCATAACCATTGAGTGCACAGTTGCCCATGTACAGTTTCACATGGTGTGTGTTTGGGATACAGCTCATAGAAAATTGCAGATTAAATAGTCAACTGAACCCATTAAGAAGAGCAATGTATTCAGACAAGAGTTTTTGTGAATTTGATAGTACGATTGCTTTATTGAAAGTACAGTAGTACCATTGCCAGTAGTGGGATAGTTAGTGGGCTAAAACTGTACATTAGTAGTTGAGGTAGCACGTTGAAAGGTCTTATGTTAAAGTGTTCATATGTTGTATTGACTTAAAAGTGGGACGCACTGGTAGTTCACATGGGAAAGGTGCGGCTAGCCCTTGTTGCAGCAGCATGCCATACCATGACTGAAAATTAGAAAAAAAACAACAATATTTGGCCACAGGGGGAGCCACTGTGATCGGTCGCATTTTAGCCATTTTTAAGCATTTTTCTGTTGTTATAGCGCCACCCAGTTGCTAATTAGAGTTACATTTCTCCAGTCACCTTGAGGCTTCCTGTTCTACATATCTACCAAGTTTAGTAAAAATCGATATGGCGGTTCGGCCTAGATAAGAAATTAGCTCTCTAGCACCCCCATTTTGTTTGATGGGGTCAATAATGGAGGGGTCCCCTCAGATTATGTGTGGTCATATGCCTGGTGAAACCCTTGAGATGTTATACACCTTTATGTGATGAGCCACATCCTCCGCAATATTCATTGCCTCATAGAAGCTCAGTTTTAGTAAGTTTTCCAACTTTTCCCAAGAGGGAACTTTAGATATTGGTCCCTAGATTATGTTCACCGAGTTTCATGCAGATCGGTCAAACTTCCTAGG
Source organism: Epinephelus fuscoguttatus (assembly GCF_011397635.1). Classification (NCBI taxonomy): domain Eukaryota; kingdom Metazoa; phylum Chordata; class Actinopteri; order Perciformes; family Serranidae; genus Epinephelus; species Epinephelus fuscoguttatus. The sequence continues at coordinate 22,187,869 of NC_064759.1, forward strand.
AAGAGATCGATCGAAGTGTTTTTCAAAAAATTCAAAATGGCGGAAAATCTATATAACCGGAAGTTATGGGTTCTTGAGGCAAATTTGTTCCTCATGAGGAGAGGCATCTCTGTGCAAAGTTTCATGTCTCTATGACATGGGGCATGAGATATGCCCATTCAAAGTTTGCAATTTCAATCGGTTGCTATAGCGCCCCCCTTTGGCCAATTCATGTAATTTTGCTTCATTCACATCCTCCCATGACCCTCTACCACTGTGCCAAATTTCACATGGATTGACCAAGTCAGTGAAGAGAAAAACGTGGAACAGACACACAGACACCCACAGAGAGTTTTCGTCATTATATAGTAAGATGTCAAATATATAGGCCAAGTGAATTACCAATTTTGTCCATAGACATATTCATTTAAAGATTACAATACAGAACAAAAGCATAATCTTGAATATGTATGGAGACAATTACTTGGTCAGTTTGCAGTCAGGATAAATAAACAAGTCCAAGGTACAGTAGGGCGAGGGGAGACAAACTTGCCAACTTTGAAGAGATCTTGAAACGCCACTTTGTGCTGAAAACATTTTCAGCTCATCTACATGTGCAGCCAAAATCAGATCTTATGCCAACACGAGCACAACACTATGTTAAGTGAGGGTTGACTATACAATTAACAAGCTTACAACGCGTACGGTGATGAAAGCACAACCCTCACCAGCAACATTCAGTGTCCAGTTGATACGCTCCCACAAATGGGCTTTTCCGTCTTTGTGGTGATAGTTTCTGACTGATATCATACAGCTCAGGATAGACAGTAGCACCTTTGACACTGATTGGACAACGTCCTCTTTTTTTTTTTGCTTTTCGGCATACTCAACGCTCATTGGTGTATTGCTGTTGGCTCTAGCTGTTAGACTTAAGTACTGTACACCTGGTCAAGCTCATATGACGTCATCAGTTTTTTGCGTCCTTCAGAGTGACAAATCATTCCAGCATTGAAATGAAAGTGATTGAACCCAAATGCAGCACACTGAGACAGGCAGACAGTTGGTAATGACCTTTGTTGCTCACACAAATAGGCAACAGCTCTGGGGTCTTTGGGTTTAGCTTGCTTGTAGTTTCAGCAGCGAGTGAGTGACCCGAGAGCAGGCACTTGAGCAGTCTGAGAGTTGGGGACTGTACCGTGAGTGCAGGTGGGTTTCTCTTGAGGCTGGTAGTGGAGTGAAGACTGAAGTAACTTGCTGAACGAGGAGAGCTGAGGTAAGCAGGATTGGTGTAGCACCGTGCAGCCACAGAGCTGAGCAGACGAGAACCAGGAAGGGAGCAGGCAGGACTCAGAGTCGGAGACAGAAGGCTGAGGTGATTACCAGGACAACAAGCACAAGCAGGGTCGGTACTGGGAAATCAAGCCAAGAGTGAGTGCTGGAATGTCTTGCATGAAGTTGAAGAACAATCTGGCAAAGAGTGTGTGTGCTGGAGAGGCTTAAATACCAGGCAGATAGGCTGATGAGCTGCAGCTGTGGAGGCAGGTGAGAGGGGTTGTCTTGATGAGGGGGGGGCGTGGCTGGCTAGCAGGGTGCAGGTGAATGGAAATTTACCAGGAGCAGGTGAGGGAGAGAAGCAGACTGTGACATGCACAATATATGCCAGAATACATACCTGCTACACAAATTGCATACAGGTCACAAGGAATCTGATAAGGGCAGACAGCAGCTGAGGGCAGGTAGTGCAGAGGGCAAAGTTCATCTTTGCTGTGCTTGTGTTGTGGTTCTCCAGATGGCAGCATATACTGTCATACAAGTTTCAGACCTGCTACCACAGTTCATCTAGTGATTTTATTAGTTTATTACCGGAAGCCTTTATAATTTGCTTTTCACATTCTGATTTTAAATTTCTCTCTTTTTTATAGATCTGTCAGGTAAAATGTTCACCTTCCCACAACAAACCAACTCAGCTCAGGTGAGGCTGGTATTATCAGGACTGGATCTGAGTGCTTTAACAGTCTGTCTCACGTAGTATTGGACATGTAAAACTAATAAAACAACCCATTGTATCTCTGAAAGTAAAAATCATCATGTATGATAATGTCTTTTTCATGCCTACAGGTATTTTACAGACCTTGGTAGGGATTACAGTTTTTTCTCTTTGGCCACACCCTCTGCTAACAATGCACTTCTGATTTACAAGGAGGCTGCAAGCGATAGGATTAATCTCGTGATCAGGAATAGTGGTGCAGACTTCAGAGGGCAGGACTACAGACTGAACACATGGCACTCAGTTTGTGCCACATGGGATTCTGCGTCTGGTGTAGGGCAGATGTGGTTAGATGGAAAGCCCTCAAGTAGGAAATTCATCAGCTCTGGATCCGACATCAGCGGGCCCATCATAATTGTTTTGGGACAGGTACAGTTTTTAATCAATATACTTAAAAGTGCTGTATGTAATTCTGGAGAGAGACAGTTAATTATTCAGTCTTATTGCCAAGTTTTCAAATACAGATGCTTTGGTTTGGTAGTCGGACCAAGCAACCAACCCAAAGTGCTGATGTCTGACATATCAGCAATCAACTATCTTTCTCCAGAGTTACATACAGCTCCTTTACTGGAATGGGTTGACATTATGGGAAATATATTAATTATCTTTTTCACTATTACTATGTGTTCAAAGGATACACCAGAAAAAATACAGTATTATATAAAAGAGATGTCTCTCTTATCTCAATGTCTGCAAATTCACAGGAGCAGGATTCCCATGGCGGAGGCTTTGACATTAATCAGTCTTTTGTTGGCATGCTGTCTGACGTCCACATGTGGGACCACACCCTTTCCCAATGCCACATCCAGAATTACGCGGATTATCTGACCTTCACCCCGGGAAATTTGCTCAACTGGAGGAAACTGGAGTTCCTGACTAAAGGAAGAGTGATGATAGAAGATAAACAAGAGTCCTACTGTTAAACTTTTCAGGTTAAACAAAAAAAAATCCTCCTAACTCCAAAGATTGTTTATCATGTTTTAAAAAGCTGTTGTTAATATTATTATCTTTTGCTATATTTGTTCATCATATTATTGCAAAGAATTCTTTCTTTCTTTTTCTTTTTTTCATGTACTTACTGTACAATCATAAACCCAACCAAAGCTAACTTTCCAAAGTGAATTTGTGATTATGAAATTAAAACCAACCGAAAACCGATGAAATCAAAGTTCAAATTGTATTGCATCAGTATGTGCTATTTTCCCAAAGAATATTATTTGTATAGATATTACACATTGTGTGTGCTCCTCAGTAGTAGCTTGTGAGTACTGTATATGTCTTCTCTTTTGATCGCTCCACATTCTGTATTCTTCATTTCAGTTGTCTCCCAATGGTCTCAGTTGTGTTGTATTTAAAGCAAGATCAAACAAGTTTTGAAGTAAAGTTGTATTGTGTTTAATAACGACTGTAGCTCAACAATGAAATGTAACAAAGGATACTGTAAATAAAAAAGTGAATATCATGTAAACACTCTAATTTTGTATTGTGACGAAGCTGCTCAAAGCCTAATTTTGTATGGTTAGTGTACCCAGTAAGAGTATAACCCTTTTAAGAGTCTTTATTTAATATTTTACATTTCCAAATTACCAGAATCTGAAGCCATATATTGCATGCAAGGAAGGAGACAAGAAGAAAACACACTGCTGTGAATCATCGACAAGTACCAGATAATTACATGTAACTACTACATATAAGTACTTGGGTTTTGAGCTTCAGCAGTTCGGGCGCAATGCATCCTTGTACATGTAGGCACTGAAATGACGGCTGTGCAAGAAGGAAACTGTCGTCAATGCAGCACGCACTGAGGAATTTATTGCTTCAGCTGATGGGATATCTGCTTAAAACGTGCCAAACTTCTCATTTAATGTTTACCAGGTTCACTATCTTAGTTAAGCATGTCAGCAAGCTGTTCAAGAAGGTGGAGAGTTGTCCTTGACTATATAATAAATAACCACAAAAATAATACACACTATGTTGATGGTTATCTTGAGGATGTGAAATGATGAATAAATGTAATAAAAAGATAAACGCAGATGTACACGTGAGCGGTCTGTCCTTGTTGTTTGACGAAGTAAGATAAGGCTGTACTGTCAGAGGAGTTCAGGTAATCTTGTCCGGACTGTCTGTGCCAAATTTCATGGCAATCTATCCATGTCATTTCACTCAAAACCACTAATATGAACCTGCTTGTGGCACTACAGTAGGCATAAAGTCAAGGGGTCATGGGACCCACAAATACTAACTGACCAACAGAATTTGCCATTTATACAGGAACGCCAATACCATGGTTAAAAAACACCTGCTTCCATTATTAAATGTAATTGTGTTGTTTACAGTTCTGACTTATCTTGTTTGTTTTTAATTTTGCATTGTGACTAAGCAGCTCAAAGTCTATTTTGATATGTTTTATAAGCCTTATAAGACAGTTTTAGGAGCCCTTAGTTAATATTCCACATTTCCAAATTACTGGAATCTGAAGCCATATATTGTACAAGGAAGGAGACAAGTGAAAAACACACAGCTAATAACTGAAATGAGGAAGCAGCGAAAGTATAAAACTCACAGTCCCATACACTGTTGCACACAACATTCTGACACAGGACTCAAGGTAAGACCAACACATGACTGGAAAATAGAGGAATTTAACATGACTGCAACATGTTTCCCTCTTCTACCTGTACTCTATATTGTAGCAGACCAATTAAAGAAACAGAAAACTTCTTGCAGTCTATTACACACTGGTAGAGAAGGTTTTACAGTATTATTATCCTTGCATTAACCCTCAGCATTTTGTATTGTGTGTGTTTGTCTTTGTATTAGATGGCATTGTTGCTCCTACTGGTGATGCTGACAGCATGTGCTGCTCTTCCTCAAGGTAAAAAAACAAACAAAACTTTTTATTTTCACATTGTGAAAAGCAAAATGAACCATCGCAAGACAGCTACATGCAAATGTGTCTGCCTTACAGGAGCCTGATAATCTTTGATTTTGTTACCTCTTTGTACACTCCTGAGTATTTTAAGTTTGTTTTTTTTTTACTGTAACAGGATGAAACAAACATGACCTTTATATTAATAGCAACAATGTCAAATATTTAGCTCAAGTCAATTACCAATTTTGTCCATAGACATAATCCTTTTTTAAATTAATTTAGGGATATCAATACAGAACAAAAGTATAATATTAAATATCTATGAAGACAATTACTTGGTCAGTTTGCAGCCTTACCTTCAGTAACAAGTCAGCAGTCAGAATAAGTAAATAAGTCCAAGGTAGGGCGAGGGGAGACAGACTTGCCAACTTTGAAGAAATCTTGAAATGCCACCTTGTGCTGAAAACATTTTCAGCTCATCTACATGTGCGGCCAAAATCAAATCTTATGCCAACATGAGCACTTCATGTTATTTTCACTCTGCATATACCTGGATACCTAGGATTGCAATTTTATGGTGTCATTTTATTCTTACATAGCCTATCATTCCAAGTTCAATTACTATGTGCTGATTCTCAGTGACTGATGTCAATGTCAGCTGACTGTCAAGAAGGAATGATGGAGAAGTCTGGACATGCAGAGGCACAAGGACAGCTTACTTTACCAACCTAAATGACAAGCAAGCTAGCTTTCAAATTCATTCGTAATGTTAGTCTAACATTAACTTTGTCCACTCCACTTCAGTTCATTTACCTTTGCAAAGAAGTTCAAAGACTGTTCCTCATGTATGGAAACAGTCACTTGAGTGAGAATGGGGTATGAGTGGGATAAAATCAAGGTCAAAAGTGTTGCTCTCGATTTGCATATCCTGGCTACTGCCTCTAAAAACGACATTAAATATTTCTCAATCATCCCCGATTGCAAAAATTAGTTTTCTGGGTGGGTGAAGACAAGAGGGGAAGAATCCTGTGCTGTGAGTGGTGAATCTCTTATTTTGCTTTTTGGCATACTCAATGCTTGTTGGTGTATTGCTGCTACTTCCTGCTTTAAGACTTTGGTACTGTACACCTGGTCAAACTCACAAGCCATCAATAGCTTTTTGCTTCCTTCAAGGTGACAAATCATTCCAGCACATATGCCAGAATGCATATCTGCTACACAAATTGCATACAGGTCACAAGGAACATGATAAGGGCAGACAGCAGCTGAGGGCAGGTAGTGCAGAGGGCAAAGTTCATCTTTGCTGTGCTTGTGTTGTGGTTCTACAGATGGCAACATACACTGTCATACAAGTTTCAGACCTGCTACCACAGTTCATCTAGTGATTTTATTAGTTTATTACCAGAAACTTTAAGAATTTACCTATCACATTCTGATTTTAAATTTCTCTCTTTTTTATAGATATGTCAGGTAAAATGTTCACCTTCCCACAACAAACCAACTCAGCTCAGGTGAGGCTGACAACATCAAGACAGTATCTGAGGGATGTGACCGTCTGTCTCAGGTAGTGCTGAATATGCAAATTAATGAAACGACCCACTGTATCTCTGAAAGTGAAAATCATCATGTATGATAATGTCTTTTTCATGCCTACAGGTATTTTACAGACCTCGGTAGAGATTACAGTCTTTTCTCTTTGGCCACACCCTCTGCTGACAATGCACTTCTGATTTACAAGTGGGCTGCAAGCGATCAGATTCATCTCGCGATCAGGAATAGTGCTGCAGACTTCAGAGGGCAGGACTACAGACTGAACACATGGCACTCAGTTTGTGCCACATGGGATTCTGCGTCTGGTGTAGGGCAGATGTGGTTAGATGGAAAGCCCTCAAGTAGGAAATTCATCAGCTCTGGATCCGACATCAGCGGGCCCATCATAATTGTTTTGGGACAGGTACAGTTTTTAATCAATATACTTAAAAGTGCTGTATGTAATTCTGGAGAGAGACAGTTAATTATTCAGTCTTATTGCCAAGTTGTCTGATACACAGGCTTTGGTTTGGTAGTCGGACCAAGCCCAAAGTGCTGATGTCTCCTTTACAGGAATGGGTTGACATTATGGGAAATATATTAATTATCTTTTTCACTATTACTATGTGTTCAAAGAATACACCAGAAAAAATACAGTATTATATAAAACAGCTGTCTCTCTTATCTCAATGTCTGCAAATTCACAGGAGCAGGATTCCCATGGCGGAGGCTTTGACATTAATCAGTCTTTTGTTGGCATGCTGTCCGACGTCCACATGTGGGACCACACCCTTTCCCAATGCCAGATCCAGGACTATGCGGATTATCTGAACTTCACCCCGGGAAATTTGCTCAACTGGAGGACACTGGAGTTCCAGACTGTAGGGAGGGTGCTGATAGAAGATAAACAAGAGCCCTACTGTTAAACTTTTCAGGTTAAAAAAATCAATGAAAATAATTTTTTAAAAAAAAAAACAACAACTCCTCCTTACTCCTAAAGATTGTTTATCTTTTATAAAAAAAAAATCTGTTGTTGATATTATTATCTTGTGCTTTATTTGTTCATCATATTATTGCAAAAGAATGACTTTTCTTTTTCTTTTTTTCATGTACTTACTGTACAATCATAAACCCAACCAAAGCTAATTTTGCGAGATGAATTTGTGATTGTGAAATTAAAACCGACCATACTGTAGATGAAAACAAGTTCAAATTATATTGTATTATGTTATTTTTTTCAAAGAATATTATTTTTATAGATATTTCACATTGTGTGTGCCTCTCGGCAGTAGCTAGGAGTACTGTATATACCAAAAAGCCAAAACATTAAAACCAGTGGTGGGTGAAGTGAGTAACATTGATCATTTTGGTACAATGCAATGTTCTGCTGGGAGACCTTTTTGTCATGGCATTCATCTGGATGCCACTTGATGCCCTCAACCCACCCAAACAATGCTGTGGGCTAAGCTCTTTAGCTCTTTCTCACATTCCTTGGGCCATTCCTGAGCAGTTTCTGGAGTGCAGCATGGTGCATTTTCTTGCTGGGGGGTCACTGCCATCTGGGAAGTGCTGCTGCCATAAGGAGTGAAACTTGACCTGCAGAGGTGTTTGGGTGGGTGAAGCCCATTAAGTGGCATCCTCATGAATTTCTGGACAAAAAGTTCCCCAGGAGAACATTGTATTGTAACAAAATGATCAACGTTACATTTAATGTTTTGGCTGATCGGTGTATGCCTCCTCTTTTGATTGCTCCACATTCTCTATTCTTCATTTCACTTGTCTTCCAATGGTCTTAATAGTGTTGTATTTAAAGTTTTGAAGTGAAGTTGTAAAGTTGTATTGTGTTTAATGTAGCTCAACAATGAAATGTAAAAAAGAACACTGTAAATAATAAAGTGAATATTATGTAAACACTAATTTTGTATTGTGATGAAGCAGCTCAAAGTCTAATTTTATAAGTTTAGTTTACCTTATAAGACAGTTTTAAGAGTCCTTAGTCAATATTTTACATTTCCAAATTACTGGAAACTGAGTGCACCCAAAAAGCACCTGAGTGGACACCATCCCTTTATTTCTAGCGCCATCTAATGTGACCCTCCAACATTGCAGCTTCAGTTACATTGTGTATTGTGTAATACCCCAGAGCTCCTGTTGGGTGAGAGAGCGTGTCCCATTCCTCATTGAACAGCTTTGACTGCGCGGCCCATAGAGCAGGCAGAGTAGAGACTTCCGCTGGCTGAGCCAGCTACTTCCAGTCGAGCAAGCATGCTGGTAAAATTACGGTTTGGCTGCTATGTAAATAGGCTTCAAAGCCCTGCCACTTCCTGAGGGCCTGGAACTATAGATTGTACGTCTGCATTTTCGTATGCAGCCACCACACCAAATGTTAGCTGACCTAAAGATTAACATCCCAGTAGTTAAAAAAGTCATTTCACAGGGATTGTGAACTATAGATTGCACTTCTGCATTTTCATATGCTGCTGCCACGGACACAAAGAGAAGAGCTAGACATAACTATAATCAAAAGGTACAACTAGGCAGAGCTGATCAAATATAAACATACATTCTGTTACTGCAGCCTATTGTATTACTTTTTGGTTGTTCTATGACATTTTGTCGACAACAAGTGGTTGCCATACTGTTTCCTGTATTGTAAGAACAGAGGCTGAAAATACTGAGATCAAACGGTTAAACAAAGCAGTGTTGATCACATCTGAATCAAAACTCTGTTAAGATATCACTAGTGATGGCTACAGTAGTCTTGAGTCTTCCTAACTAGGCTAGCTATGGGCTCTAAATCCAAAAAGGGAAAAGTCTCAGGGGAAAAAAGAAAATTTAGTAGTGTGTGGACAAATTTGTTTGCTTTCATCGACAATGCTGCAAAATTAAAGTACCAAATAATCACATGTAACTACTACATATAAGTACTTGGGTTTTGAGCTTCAGTAGTTCGGGCGCAATGCATCCTTGTACATGTAGGCACTGAAATGACGGCTGTGCAAGAAGGAAACTGCCGTCAATGCAGCACGCACTGAGGAATTTATTGCTTCAGCTGATGGGATATCTGCTTAAAACGTGCCAAACTTCTCATTTAATGTTTATCATGTTCACTATCTTACTTAAGCATGTCAGCAAGCTGTTCAAGAAGGTGGAGAGTTGTCCTTGACTATATAATAAATAACCACAAAAATAATACACACTATGTTGATGGTTATCTTGAGGATGTGAAACGATGAATAAATATAATAAAAAGATAAATGTAGACGTACACGTGAGCGGTCTGTCCTTGTTGTTTGAGGAAGTGAGATAAGGCTGTACTGTCAGAGGAGTTAAGATAATCTTGTCCGGACTGCCAAATTTCGTGGCAATCTATCCATATCATTTCACTCAAAACCACTAATATGAACCTGCTTGTGGCACTACAGTAGGCATAAAGTCAAGGGGTCATGGGACCCACAAATACTGACTGACCAACAGAATTTGCCATTTATACAGGAACGCCAATACCATGGTTAAAAAACACCTGCTTCCATTATTAAATGTAATTGTGTTGTTTACGGTTCTGACTTATCTTGTTTGTTTTTCATTTTGCATTGTGACTAAGCAGCTCAAAGTCTATTTTGATAAGTTTTATAAGCCTAATAAGACAGTTTTAGGAGCCCTTAGTTAATATTCCACATTTCCAAATTACTGGAATCTGAAGCCATATATTGTACAAGGAAGGAGACAAGTGAAAAACACACAGCTAATAACTGAAATGAGGAAGCAGCGAAAGTATAAAACTCGCAGTCCCATACACTGTTGCACACAACATTCTGACACAGGACTCAAGGTAAGATCAACACGACTGGAAAATAGAGGAATTTAACATGACTGCACTATATACAAACATGTGCCCCTCTTCTACCTGTACTCTATATTGTAGCAGACCAATTAAAGAAACAGAAAACTTCTTGCAGTCTATTACACACTGGTAGAGAAGGTTTTACAGTATTATTATCCTTGCATTAACCCTCACCATTTTGTATTGTGTGTATTTGTCTTTGTATTAGATGGCATTGTTGCTCCTACTGGTGATGCTGACAGCATGTGCTGCTCTTCCTCAAGGTAAAAAAAACCCCTTTTAATTTTACATTGTGAAAAGCAAAATGAAGGAAAATGAATGATCACAAGACAGATACGCACATATGTATTGCCATTTGTTGGTGTCATTTTATCTTTTTTATTTCACTTGCCAATACATAAACATTGCTCTGAAATTACATATCATTCCAAGTTCAGTTGTGCTGATCCTCAATGACTGGTGTCAATATCAGCTGACTGTCCAGAAGGATTGAGACAGTCAGAGGCATGGTCATTTCTCTTTCTAGGAATTTTTGTAGTGCGTGCATTCCCTTTTTTAGCCAGATATGCCATTATGTAATAGCCTGTGGAAAGTCGCGTTAAGAACATGTGTCCGCATCTTGTTTTTCTAATTCAGAAAAGCAGTTGCAGGGCACTGGAGAATGTATCTTCCCAATGCTTTATAAAGTGCTCGCAGTGCTTTTTTCAGTAATGTACTACATGTGGGTATGTTTCTATAACAGCAATATCTTGACACGAATGTTAGCTAGATAACCTTACGCTATATTAAGTGAGGGTTGATTATACAGTTAACAACAAGCTTACAAGGTGTGCAGTGATAAAAGCACAACTCTTACCAGCAGCAACATTCAGTGTCCAGCCGATGTGTTTCGTGGTGATAGTTTCTGACTGATATCATACAGCTCAGGATAGACAGTAGCCAAAGGAGCAGCAGTGACAAGACCAGTGCCTTTCTACAAAGTGCAGAAGCTGCACTTTTTCTTGAGGTAGCTGGATGCTGTTGCTTATGTTCTGTCCTCACTGGGAACAATTGTAAGATGCTGTGGCTAAAAAAACACCTATGTGAATCCTGGCAATTACCATATGTGACACAAGGACAGCTTACTTTACCAACTTAAATGACAAGCAGGCTAGCTTTCAAATTCATTGGTAATGTTAGGCTACCGTTAACTCAAAGTTTCTTTATGCTTCTCCGTACACTCTGCAGTTGCTGTGTGCCGATCATAGTTCTGCGTCCTGTTGGTCTATGCCGCTATGCAATTCCCCGCCAAAGTGCTTGGGGGTGCGGTGTTCTTTTATATACCTACCTAGACTCTGTGGTGTCTCTGGTCGTTGCTCATTCATTGTTTGTTCATCTTCCGGCTTTGCTCTAGTCACAGTGAAGATGGCGGCCGAGAGAGAAAGACTGTTGCTGGAGCTCGAAATGATTGACATTGAACAATAAATGCTCTTATTACAAATGTTAAGACGAAGAGAGGCAACTGCGCCGATGGTCTGTACGCCAGTTGAATGGCTCAACCAGTTGATCACAATAGAGACTTTTGAAAATGGTGGTGTTGTGGTACTGCAGCAGGAAGTGAAACCTTGTGAAATGCTGGAAATGATGTAGTTTGAAGGACCAATCATAGATCTTGCGGTCTGCATTGGGTCTATATTGTCTTGATGCGCGGTTGCAAATTTTTTGGAGGTGCACGTCGCGTCTCAATCATCCCCGATTGCAAATATTTGTTTTCGTGGGTGGGTGAAGGCAAGAGGGGAAGTATCTTGGCACTGTGATTGGACAACGGCCTCTTCTTTTTTTTGTTTTTCGGCATACAGGCTGGCCGGTCTGCAATTAATTTTCTATGAGAAGTGGCGAATCACAAGGAACATGATAAGGGCAGAGGGGCCGGTAGTGCAGAGGGCAAAGTTCATCTTTGCTGTGCTTGTGTTGTGATTCTCCAGATGGCAACATATACTCAACATGTTTCAGACCTGCTACCACAATTCATCCAGTGATTTTCTGATTTTGAATTTCTCTCTTTTTTATAGATCTATCAGGTAAAATGTTCACCTTCCCACAACAGAGCATCTCAGCTCAGGTGAGGCTGACAACATCAAGACAGTATCTGAGGGATGTGACCGTCTGTCTCAGGTAGTGCTGAATATGCAAATTAACAAAACAACCCATTGTATCTCTATCTCTATAGTAACAATTACCATGTATGATAATGTCTTTTTAATGCCTACAGGTATTTTACAGACCTCCGTAGAGATTACAGTCTTTTCTCTTTGGCCACACCCTCTGCTTCCAATGAATTTCTGATTTTCAAGACGGGTGCAAGCGATAGGATTGATCTCTATATCAGGAATAGTGCTGCAGACTTCGTAGGGCAGGACAACAATCTGAACACATGGCACTCAGTTTGTGCCACATGGGATTCTGCATCTGGACTGGGGCAGCTGTGGTTAGATGGAAAGCCCTCAAGTAGGAAATTCATCAGCTCTGGATCCGACATCAGCGGGCCCATCATAATTGTTTTAGGACAGGTACAGTTTTTAATCAATATACTTAAAAGTGATGTGTGTAATTCTGGAGAGAGACAGTTAATTATTCAGTCTTATTGCCAAGTTGTCTGATATACAGGCTCTGGTTTGCTAGTCGGACCAAGCAACCAACCCAAAGTGCTGAGGGTTGACATTATGGGAAATATATTAATTATCTTTTTCACTATTACTATGTGTTCAAAGAATACACCAGAAAAAAATACAGTATTATATAAAACAGCTGTCTCTCTTATCTCAATGTCTGCAAATTCACAGGAGCAGGATTCCCATGGCGGAGGCTTTGACATTAATCAGTCTTTTGTTGGCATGCTGTCTGACGTCCACATGTGGGACTACACCCTTTCCCCATGCATGATCAAGCGGTATATGGATAAACTGAACTTCACCGCGGGAAATTTGCTCAACTGGGGGAAACTGGAGTTCCAGACTGTAGGGAGGGTGCTGATAGAAAATAAACAAGAGTCCAACTGTTAAACTTTTCAGGTTAAACAAAAAAGTGAAATTAAAAAAAAAAAAAAAGAAGAAAAAAACTCCTAAAGATTGTTTATCTTTTTCTAAAGATCTGTTGTTGATATTATTATCTTTTGCAGTATTTGTTCATCATATTATTGCAAAAGAGTGACTTTTCTCTTTTTTTATGTACTTAATGTGCAATCATAAATCCATCCATACTGTAGAGGAAAACAAAGTTCAATTACATCAGTTTATGTTATTTTTTCCAAAGAACATTATTTCTATAGGGGCGGCACGGTGGTGTGGTGGTTAGCACTCTCACCTCACAGCAAGAGGGTTGCCGGTTCGATCCCGGGCGTGGGAGCCCTTCTGTGCGGAGTTTGCATGTTCTCCCCGTGTCAGCGTGGGTTCTCTCCGGGCACTCCGGCTTCCTCCCACAGTCCAAAGACATGCAGACTGGGGACTAGGTTAATTGGTGACTTTAAATTGTCCGTAGGTGTGAATGTGAGCGTGAATGGTTGTTTGTCTCTATGTGTCAGCCCTGCGATAGTCTGGCGACCTGTCCAGGGTGTACCCTGCCTCTCGCCCGATGTAGCTGGGATAGGCTCCAAGTTTTGAAGTAAAGTTGTATTGTGTTTAATAACTTCTGTAGATCAACAATGAAATGTAAAAAAGAACACTGTAAATAATAAAGTGAATATCATGTAAACGCTCTAATTTTGTATTGTGATGAAGCTGCTCAAAGTCTAATTTTATAAGTTCAGTATACCTTATAAGACAGTTTTAAGAGTCCTTAATTAATATTTTACATTTCCAAATTACTGGAATCTGAAGCCATATATTGCATGCAAGGAAGGAGACAAGAGAAAACACACCACTGTGAATCGCAATAAGGAAGCAGTGAAAGTATAACACTCGCAGACACTGTTGCACATAACAGCCTGAAACAAGAATCAAGGTGAGATCAACTCATGAATTAACTGCATTATATACAAACATTGTAGCAGACCAATTTAAGAAACAGCAAACTGCTTGCAGTTTATTACAGACTGGTGGTGAAAGTATTGTTACAGTTTTACTGTCCTTGCATTAACTCTCAATATTGTGTATGGTGTGTATTTGTCTTTGTTTTAGATGGCATTGTTGCTCCTACTGGTGATGCTGACAGCATGTGCTGCTGTTAATCAAGGTGAAAGATGTGATTTTAATTTAACAAAGGCAAAAGCTAAATGAAACATCACAAGACAGATTGTTTCCTGACAAACGATACCGGCTTATATGACATCATGCATACTTGATACAAAAACTGTGTACAGGTTGGCAGGTCTGCAATTCTTTTTCTATACAAGTTGCAAATGCCTCACGAGGAACACAACAAGGCAGACAGCAGCTGTGGTCAGGTAGGGCAGAGGGCAAAGTTCATCTTAGCTGCAGTGGCTGTGTGGCTCTGTCCAGAAGTATATTCAACATGTTTCAGACTTGTTACTACAATTAATCTAGTGATTTGATTTTCAGCTTCAGCTTATGTCTTCTCAAAACCTCTTTTTAAGAAATATTCAGATGTCTGTCCACTGAATATATCTTCTCTAATTCATTCATCTCTTTTTTATAGATCTTTCAGATAAAGTGTTCACCTTCCCACAACAAACCAACTCAGCTCATGTGAGGCTGGTATTATCAGCACTGAATCTGAGTGCTTTAACAGTCTGTCTCAGGTAGTATTGGACATGTAAAACTAATGAAACAACCCATTGTATCTCTGAGAGTAAAAATCATCATGTATGATAATGTCTTTTTCATGCCTACAGGTTTTTTACAGACCTCGGTAGAGAATACAGTCTTTTCTCTTTGGCCACACCCTCTGCTGACAATGCACTTCTGATTTACAAGGAGGCTGCAAATGATGTGATAAGTCTCTAGATCAGGAATTATCATGACGACTTTAGAGGGCAGGACTACAGACTGAACACGTGGTACTCAGTTCGTGCCACATGGGATTCTGCATCTGGACTAGGGCAGATGTGGTTAGATGGAAAGCCCTCAAGCAGGAAATTCATCAGCTCTGGATCCAACATCAGCGGGCCCATCATAATTGTTTTGGGACAGGTACAGTTTTTAATCAATATACTTAAAAGTGCTGTATGTAATTCTGGAGAGAGATAGTTAATTATTGAGTCTCATTCCTAGCTTGTCAAATACCAGGTCAACAGTATTGGAAATACACTGATAAGGTGATCAACACCAGTCTCATGTCAGCATGGTAAATATGTAGCAAGGGTTGGCCGCCTGTTAGCTTAGCTTAACACAAAGACTGGACAAAGGAAAGATACTCACTCTACCTGCACCTCTAAATGTCAGTAATTAACACCTTGTTATTTGTTTAGTCTATACAAACGTGTAAAAACATTACTCGTCTTTTAAGAATGGTTATGTGCAGGTCTGTTTCCCAGCCAGGAGCAGTAACTTCTCTGTCTTCTCATTTCTGCCGACTTCCTGGCAACTGCTGCTGGCCAAGAAATACTCTGGCACACAACTCCTTAGAAAACAGCTAACTATTTTTGTTTGTTTTTTGTTTGTTTGTTTTGGTTTTTATCTTAGAATTTTGGTATTAATATGTACTAGTCTATACCCATTGAGTGCACAGTTGCCCATGTACAGTTTCACATGGTGTGTGTTTGGGATACAGCTCATAGAAAATTGCAGATTAAATAGTCAACTGAACCCATTAAGAAAAGCAATGTATTCAGACAAGAGTTTTTGTGAATTTGATAGTATGATTGCTTTATTGAAAGTACAGTAGTACCATTGCCAGTAGTGGGATAGTTAGTGGGCTAAAACTGTACATTAGTAGTTGAGGTAGCACGTTGAAAGGTCTTATGTTAAAGTGTTCATATGTTGTATTGACTTAAAAGTGGGACGCACTGGTAGTTCACATGGGAAAGGTGCGGCTAGCCCTTGTTGCAGCAGCATGCCATACCATGACTGAAAATTAGAAAAAAACCCAACAATATTCGGCCACAGGGGGAGCCACTGTGATCGGTCGCATTTTAGCCATTTTTAAGCATTTTTCTGTTGTTATAGCACCACCCAGTTGCTAATTAGAGTTACATTTCTCCAGTCACCTTGAGGCTTCCTGTTCTACATATCTACCAAGTTTAGTAAAAAGCGATATGGCAGTTCGGCCTAGATAAGAAATTAGCTCTCTAGCACCCCCATTTTGTTTGATGGGGTCAATAATGGAGGGGTCCCCTCAGATTATGTGTGGTCATATGCCTGGTGAAACCCTTGAGATGTTATACACCTTTATGTGATGAGCCACATCCTCCGCAATATTCATTGCCTCATAGAAGCTCAGTTTTAGTAAGTTTTCCAACTTTTGCCAAGAGAGAACTTTAGATATTGGTCCCTAGATTATGTTCACCGAGTTTCATGCAGATCGGTCAAACTTTCTAGGAAGAGATCGATCAAAGTGTTTTTCAAAAAATTCAAAATGGCGGAAAATCTATATAACCGGAAGTTATGGGTTCTTGGGGCAAATTTGTTCCTCGTGAGGAGAGGCATCTCAAAGTTTCATGTCTCTACGACATACGGGGCATGAGATATGCCCATTCAAAGTTTGCAATTTCAATCGGTTGCTATAGCGCCCCCCTTTGGCCAATTGATATAATATTGCTTCATTCACATCCTCCCATGACCCTCTACCACTGTGCCAAATTTCACATGGATTGACCGAGTCAGTGAACAGAAAAACGTGGAACAGTCACACCCACACACACATCCACAGACAGACAGAGTTTTCGTCATTATATCGTATGATATTGCTTTGGACAAAGGCTTTTTTTTCACACAGATAGGCTCAGATTGTTAGTATAATTATCCGACAACATAACGAAAAGGAGAAATGAACGTCTGTGTTTACCTTTAGCTGGATTCGGGCATTGTTCCTCTGCCTGTTGCTGCTCCCTCTCTCTCCTCGTCCACTCTTCAATTTCAAATTACACATCTGTAATGTGCATTTGCCTGCTCTCTATAACAACATTGTATTGTATTGTTCACAAGGAAGTAACGCAAATCCATGACTGAAACTCACATAGACGAGGAATGAGGTAACAGGGAGGATATAAAACTCACACCTGTTCACTGTTGTGCAAAACATCATGACACAGGCCTGAAGGTAAGCTCACAACATGATGTCCAATGCAAAATAGAGTAAATTGAGGTGACTGAACTTTTTCTATCTGCTGTATGTTGCATCATGTAGGAACACAACAGGATCAACAGGATCTGATTTATTATATGTGTCTGTATTTGTCTTTGTGTCAGATGGTGTTTTTGCTTCTCCTGGTGATGCTGACGGCATGTGCTGCAATGCCTCAAGGTAAAATATATACATAAATATTCTTTATTTGACAGAAGGAATGCAAAAGGGAATTTTGCAATAAGCTTATGCATGTACATGTACATGTACAGTTTTCCACAAAAAAAACAAACAATTTTTCAAAATTAACAGAATGAAAACAGTTGCATGGGCTAATTGCAACTCGTGAAAACCTATGACAGGTATGTCTAAATTACTAACGTTGCGTACATCTGTCATTCTTGTTCTTTTTAATCATAAGTTTGTTTTGCACTGCACAGGGTATTTAGATTTGTGTGTGTGTGTGTGTGTGTGTGTGTGTGTGTGTGTGTGTGTGTGTGTGTTATAATATGTTCTGCGTATCTGTGTTCATTTGTTGCATTCACAGACTCGACATCAAAGCATATGTGATATTTCCACTTTCATCAAAAAATTCATTATTCTGTTTGCGGGAGGAAACAACCCACCTTTAGATCTAAACAGAAAAATGGATTTTGTTAATCATACATGTTGACTCAGCTTCATGAAAACTTCACAACATTTATAAATCTCAAATGATGAAGGGGCCACACCATGGCAAGCGGTGCTCACATGTTTCCCATTTGATTTCAGGCATCAGTGGTTCATATGCTTCTGTATGTTCCTACAGTACATGAACATTTAGCATTTTTCTTTCTTCTTCTTTTTCTTTTTGGTAGATCTGTCTGGTAAAATGTTGACCTTCCCGGAGCAAACCAACACAGCAAATGTGAGACTGATAACATCAGCAGAGAATTTCAGTGCTGTAACTGTCTGTCTCAGGTAGTGTTTAAAGTGCAAAATGCAAATGCATGCAAGAACTCACTATAACTCTGACTATAAAAGTATTACATTTGATTTCTTTGTTTTTTCTTTCAATTCCTGCAGATCATTTACAGACCTCAGCAGAGCCCATGCACTTTTCTCTCTGGCCACATCATCTGTTCACAATGCCTTCCTGATATTTAAGGATGTTGAAGTGATTGAGCTCTATGTCCAGGATAGAAGGGCCAGTTTTGCAGCAGATGACTACAAGCTGAACATGTGGCAATCTGTTTGTTCTACATGGGACTACACATCTGGTCTGGTGCAGCTGTGGTCATAGACTGCGGAACTGGGAGGGCCAGGGGGGCCATGGCCCGGGTAACTTTTGTACTCTGACATAGAGGGCTACATTGGGATTGGGTCCCAGGGGTCCCCATTAAACAGTAGAAGAAGAAGATGTAGCCTAGCGACAGGATGTCAACACAGGAACTTGGTGCACATGCATGAGCATTTCCACTCCATATTTATTTATTTATTATTTATTTGCCGCTTGCTCCAGCTGTCTGTCTGCCTTTATTTCATTAAAAACCAAATGAAAACAACAAAATAGGAGCGCTATTCCTGACCAGTGCCTCAAAAGACATGCATACCAGGGAAACAAAACAAACAACCCCATGAATCTCTTTATTAATAGCCTATAAAATGACGTGTTTTCTCCTGTGGGATGGGAGAAGACACAAAATCAATGCATCTCTATTATTGTGCGGGCATAAATTCTCTGAGTTTTGCGGGAGTGGGCGGGTGTGGGCGGGAGTGGACATACATGTTGCGGTTGCGGGCGGTAATGGTCAGAAATTCAGCGTTCTGGTTACTTTTCAGTAACTGTACAGCTGCGCTTGTTTTGTTGTTGGGCGTGTGTGTGTGTGTGTGTGTGTGTGTGTGTGCAGCTCTGCACATCAGTCTGATATGAGTGCTGACTTGTGATGATAATGAATATGATGTTGATTTAGATTCAAGGCAGCAAGATGAGTTGTGGTTGTGGTTGTGGACTGGATGTACTTTGTTGTTTGCTATAGTTTCATCTGTGTGTTTATGTGTAAATAGGCTTGGCCTGTTGTTTGTGAATGTTAGAGTGGGATCAGAGGGGTTAATCTAAGCAAACATGTGTTCGTGTTCATGCGTGTACTGTAGATGTGACTGTGTGGCGTCGGAATAAAAAAAGTGCTCTGCAACGTTATTTAATACATCAGTAATATTGTCTGTTTCAATGCATATGCCCCCCCACCCCCTCCGCGTGACTTGAAATTATGGCCCCCCCTTGTTCAGATGCGTTCCACGGTCCATGGCTGTGGTTAGATGGAAAGCCCTCAATTAGGAAATTCATTGGTGGATCAAGAATCGGTACACCCATTATCATCCTCGGACAGGTAATTCATGAACATTACGGTTATAATTCCAGAAATGTCTGTAGACTAGGGTTGGGAATCTCTAGGCACCTCGCGATTCGATTCAATTCCAATTCAGAGGGCAACGATTTCGATTATAAAACGATTCTCGATTATAAAACAAGCCAATAAGAAAATTTACACTAGATATTGAAAAACATTTTTGTAATAAAGCTGGGAATACATATCCAGTGCATACAAACTGTAGGCCTATTACTTACTGTGGTTGAGATGACTACACTCCACCAGTCTCCTCTGGTCCATCCTCCTCATCCACAAATCTCAACGAGACTCTTCTGTCCCTCGTCAACCTCCTCGACATTTCTCCTCCAGTATTTACAAAACTATAACTAACTATATCTATGTATGAACTATAAAAACACAAACTATTGCAAAAAAGATGAACGATGGCAAAACTACCAACTATGGTGAAAACACAACGAAAACACGGCAAAAGACACTCAAAAACACACTACAAAAAAACTCAAAATCGCTCCAAAAAAACACAAAAATACTATTATTTACAACACTAAATATTATTTACAAAGAAAACGTCACCCAAACTCCACTAAAACTCACCAAAACTCAGCTAAAACACTCCAGCTTGCACTCTCCTCGTCAGCTGTCACTCTCCTCCTGCTGTGCCCACTTCTTCCCCTCCTCCACAGGTAATGACGTCACTACCGTAATGTATATCACTGGAAAGCTCCGCTTCTCAGCTTTCAGAATCCGTTGGAATTACGTCGATAGCGTGAATGGTCGAGGAGTTACAGTAATTTGAAAAATAAATATAAAAATAAAATTAAAATCAATTATGAGTTTTCCAAATCAATGCTTGCATTGTTCAAGACGCATGCATCTAAAAGTCGATTTTTTTCCCCCCACCCCTACTGTAGACTGTTGAATTTTGATTCATTGACATCAGAACACAAACTGTACAGCACAAAAATGTTTTTGTCACAATTCTTGTAATCACCAGAAAGATTCCCCTGGTGGGGGATTTGATGCTGATCAGTCCTTCGTTGGCATGATGTCTGATGTCCACATGTGGGACTACGCCCTTTCAACCTGTGAGATCAAGCGCTACGTGGAATATCTGAACTTCACCCCGGGGAATGTGCTCAACTGGAGGGCGTTGGAGTTTGTCACCAGTGGAAGAGTGCTGATAGAAGATCAACAAATGGCCTGTATGATGTAGCCACAGTACAGCAAGACCTCAAGTAATACTCCATACAAGGTCTTTTCTTTTGAGTATAACACGCTAACACACTGTAGACGTAAACAGTGGCTTTAAAAAGTTTGTGACTCAGTCTTAGGGAATTGTGGTGGCTTTAATCAGCTTGAAAAAAAAAAAAACCTACCCTGTTTTACAAACTACAATCCTTATTTCTGATGCCAATCTTCACTGTAACTGTGCAATTGTTGTATGTAATCATGTGACCTTTGTGATACATCTTCGGTCTGTCATGTCTGTGATGTTCTTCATGACAGCTCATTAAAAATGGCACATTTTGCAGTTCCTGTCTCATGTCCGTCATTCTGACATAAATCATTTGATAATATTTAGCACATCAGTGGAAGGCAGGGGTGCTCTGGACCTTTTGGGGCCCCTTGATAACTGCTCAACAAGCCTTGATGCAACACATTTCTTTTCATCTATATGTTTTAGAGGCCCAATCCAGCTTTGGGTCCCAGAGGTGCTACAAGAGGGCTACTTTAACATTACATCTTTCTGCTTTAGCCTATAGGCAATTAGAACGTAAGCCTATGAAGGCACTGGTACTGCCTTCGGTTGCTGCATCAGTGTCTTTAAAGAAATCATTTCCACAGGGGATTGGGGTGGAGGCGTCATCATTACTGTTTAAAATCCTATTTTTGTCTGCACCACTTTTATTGTTTAAAGTTGATTTTCAATGATTTTTTGATCTTGAACTCTGAAAAAAAAACAATTTATGCAAATTATGAATGAGCAGTGTTGGGAACGTTACTTTAAAAAAGTAATTAGTTGTAGTTACTAGTTTCCCCAAAAAGTAACTGAGTTAGTAACTGAGTTACTACACTATAAAAGTAACTAATTACCAGGAAAAGTAACTATAGCATTACTTTTTTATAAAATACTCAAATATGTCAAATTGCTTGGACCCCTCCTTAATGGAACTGTATGTAATGAAACTCAACATTGAATATGTTAAATGAGTGAAACTGGCACTTAATAGAATAAAACATTGTACACTTGTCTGCACTAGTTAATGAACCTCCATTAATTGTGCAATTTAAATGCGTAAAGTTTCACTGACTGACTGTCACCTGCGTGTATGCGGAGAAGGAGAGGGGCAGAGGGAGCAGAGCTGTGGAAACATCCTGCAGTCTGACATGCCCACACAGCTACCCTGCTTGTGTGCTTGTGAATACCCGCCCTACTCTGCCTCTGATTGGTTTATGATGAAATTTTACTCTTCCTAAGCCAATCATCACTTATGCAGTTGTCTCTCCTCTGCCCTCACCAAAGAAAACAAACTTCAGAGCTCCACTGAGAAGGAGCTTGCTTGGGTGAAAGCCGCTGCAGTGAACTCAAGTAAGGTCGAGTAACGGCGCATTTTATTGTGAGTAACAGTAACTGCGTTATAACGGGGGAGACAGTAACTTTTTTGGTTACTTGTTACTGAAAAAAGTAGCGCCGTTAGTAACACCGTTTATTTATAACACTGGTATTCCCATCACTGTGAGTATTAGAAGTTTTTCCTTTTAAATGGACACTCAACAAAAATATAAACGCAAAATTATTGTTTTTGCTCTCAATTGTCATGAATTGTAATAAAAGATCTAATACTTTCTCCTTGCACAAAAAGCTTAGTTCTCTTAAACTGCCAACAATTTATGAACCATACACCAGACAGTTGTGGTACATCAAGACTGTAATTAAATAAACAGCATCATCTTTTATTTAAACTTGTTTGCTGATTATTTATTTGTTGTTATGTTATTATTATTTTCATTATTTCTTTTTCATCTCTTTACTTTATCCTGTTGACACAATTAATCTGTTGTCATTTTTTCTATCGTTGCCTGTAAGGTGACTTTAAATGTGTCTGGAAATGATTGTCATTATTTTTTAAGATATTTTTAGGGCATTTTTGCCTTGAATTGATAGGAAAGCTCAGAGTGAAGGGGGGAGAGAGAGAGGGGATGACATGCAGCAAAGGGCCACAGGTTGGAATCGAACCCGAGCCACTGCGGCAACAGCCTTGTACATGGGGCGCCTGCTCTATCCACTAAGCCACAGACGCCCCAAAAGCTGGTTCCAAAATATGCAGTTTGATCACACAACACAGTTGCCACAGGTGTTATAAGTTATGTTAACCGAAGATTTTGTGAATAATAAACTGGATGTAATGTAAACACTTTGTTTCTGAAATGAATGATTTGATTTTCCGTAAAAGCTGGACTTACTGCTACAAAAAGCACAAGCTATTCTGTAAGTGGTTATCTTAAATGAAATATGATTTTGGTAATAATCTAGCTTTAAAGGTTTCTTGCCAAAAATTAGTTGAAAAGATTGCTGCCACTTTAACGTCTGTACAATACACAAAGTTGCAGCCAGTTAGCTTAGCATAGCTTAGCATCACGACTGAAAACAGGGAAAAACAGCTAGCCTATCCTCTAAGGACCACTAATTTGTACATTGTGTCGTACTTGTTTTATACACACAAAAACAGATTTGTGAGATATTATTTCTTTGCGGGGCACAGCCATTTAATTTAGTCCTGGCCTAAATTTTGGCAAGAAAGAGAGTAAATGTAGGCTAAGGCTACTAATGCTTTAAAATAACAGAGAAGTGCAGAAGTGAGTCCTGCTCATCCAATGAGTTATTTATTTGAGCGTGTAAAGAAAAACTAATAATAAATACCAGTAGAAAAAAATATAAATCAAATGACACATAGATGTCCCTTAATTTATTGTTTTCTTTTGGTTTGCATGTATTTTTAAGCTGCTGTGCTTTAAACTCTCTGAAGTTTGAACATTTGCACAGACTGTCTCACTGGGGATGAAAGCTTCTCGCCAACCAATGCAGGGACTTCCACAGTTAATTAGCCAATTACGTAACACTGTGAGTTGCGTGAGCGCTCAGAATAAGCCTCTTGTGTTAAGCTAGCTGGTTCCAGATGTGATGCAGGGCATCTATGAGCCATTAGCTCATTTGTGTTCAGCATGACTCATGACAATCTTCACTGTCAGTGGCTATAGTGAGTGCCCATTTTTGCTTTAGGCTGCAACAAGTGTGCCTGTTAAAGTTGCACTATGTGTTGTTGATGGTTGTAATTGATTAGGTATTAATATTATTTACTTGTCAACATTTTTTTTATTGTGTCTACCTGTGTAGGCCTACCTATTGTGGCTACTCCTTTTTTCAACCAAAACATCAATGTACATCGGTTTCACATTAAAGAGATACTTTGCTGATTTCAACCAAATGAACTGTAGACTTGTCTCCATCTTACGACAGCCCTGTTCTCCCTGCTCATCTCTCAGCACAGACTTCCTCTGGCTTTAAGGCTGTTGCTCAAACTAAACATGGATATATAAAGAGAACTGGATACAGCATTGGAGGCGGGGCCCAGTTCATTCATATCAAAATTGCTCAGTGGCGCATGAAGCCAAAAAGGTTCAACTAACAGGTATAAAAGTACCTGGATGATCGGCACTGCTTTCACACTGTGTGCAAGGAAGTTACAAAGACAAGTCATAGCATCATATTGCATCATCATTGGGGTACAACACATGCAAAGTGAAATCTGATCTGCACTTGCCATAGCTCAATATCTGGCGCACTTTAATAGAACATGGGGATGATTAATTTGTTTCACTGCAGTGTCCACAGTTGGCCTTAGGTTGGAATATATTTTATGCGAAAATGAAGAATCACAACTCTTGAAAACGTTCTCATTAAAATAAACCATAAGCCAGTGCTTTCTTTTTGACAGTTGTCTATTGTATATCAGCTGCCACCCAACAGAGTGAACTCAAGTAGGCTAAAAAGAGTGCACCCAGAGAACACCTGAGCGGACACCACCCCTTTATTTCTATCACCATCTAGTGTAACCCTCCAACATTGCAGCTTCAGTTACATTGTGTATGTGTAATACCCCATAGCTCCTGTTGGGTGAGAGAGCGTGTCCCGTTCCTCACTGAACAGCTTTGACTGCGCGGCCCATAGAGCAGGCAGAGTAGAGACTTCCGCTGGCTGAGCCAGCTACTTCCAG
Organism: Epinephelus fuscoguttatus; assembly: GCF_011397635.1. Classification (NCBI taxonomy): domain Eukaryota; kingdom Metazoa; phylum Chordata; class Actinopteri; order Perciformes; family Serranidae; genus Epinephelus; species Epinephelus fuscoguttatus. Next base: position 22,213,007 of record NC_064759.1, read on the forward strand.
TCGAGCACTTCACTAACTTAAAAGGGGGGAAAATCATTCAATCGTGCTTTCTTTCCAAATGTTAGCCGACCAAATGATAAACATCCCAATAGTGAAACAAGTCATTTCGCAGGGGCTGTGACGCTCCAAAAAAATGAAGCAGACAAACTAGTCATGAGTTGTTCATTTCAGCAGGAGGAATGTCACCTAACATGGTCAAGTGTAAATGTGGGGCAAGCTTCATTCAGAAAATGTTACCAAATAGTAAGAACGAGACACACCACAGAGCTTCAGGTCCTACGGTCTGTCTTGTAATTTCACCGGCTGTGACGCCCCACAGGGCATCACATGCCGGTGAAATTATGGTTTGGCCGCTATGTAAATAGGCTTCAAAGCCCAGCAACTTCCTGAGGCCCTGACCTAAAGATTAACATCCCAGTAGTTAAAAAAGTCATTTCACAGGGATTGTGATGCTCAAAAAAATGTATCCACTGATTTACAGATGTCTCTTTCACCATGTAAATCAATGGGAGAAAGTCTTTTTGGCCCATAGGGCATCACGTGCTGGTAAAATTAAATGGTAAAACCCAGCCACTTCCTGAAGGCCTGGAACTATAGATTGTACTTCTGCATTTTCATATGCCGCCACCAAGGACACAAAGAGAAAAGGCAGACATAATTGCGTTCAAAAGGTAAAACTAGGCAGAGCTGACCAAATATAAACCTAGATTCTGTTATGGCAGCCTATTGTATTACTTTTTGGTAGTTATATGATCATTTGTAAACAAGAAGTGGTTGCCATACTGTTTCCTGTATTGTAAGAACAGAGGCTGAAAGAACTAAGATCAAACCAAAGCAGTGCTGATCAGACATGAACAAATTTCTGTTACTGCGTTGCCTGCATTGTAAATCAGATTGTTTGTTACAGCCTGCTACCATGTTGTTACTGCAGAGAAACGTCAGGAGCAGTGCATTCTGGTAGTCGTAGGTTTTCCACCTCTTGAGCAAAAACGAATGCCACCACCCTTTTCCTCTGTTGTCACGGTTCATGTAGCAGCACCAGTTTCAGAAGTGTGTGCATGTACAGTATAGACAGCCACGTTTTAAGACCACCTTTCCAGCAGTGACATATTTCTTTCATGTCTATATACAGTCTCACTGATTGTCCTGACCTTACTTTAGATGCAAGAAGAACTGGATTCTGGATGGTGTTACTATAACAATATCAATGAGTTTTAATATAGGATACCAAAAACCTTTAAAAACTCAAGGGTACACTTTACAGATAAAATCCTGGGTGTATTTTTCACGCAACTTGGCTCACGATATGTGTCCTCACCCTCAATTTCAGTTGTTTGTTTATGCTCATATTAAAGTAAGCCTTCATGGTTGGACTCGTATAATCGTATTATGGGTCTCAGGGTTGCCTAGTTGTGTGAAATTAAACATGAGTGCAAATGATGAATGTAAGCTAGCTTGTTTCACAGCTTTTCTGTACGTTGCTACATCTTAATTCTTTCCTAGGGCCATATTATAATACCCTATCTAATTTATATATCAGCGTGCACGCACACACACACACACACACACACACACACACACACACACACACACAGAGCAGGAAATAGGCTAAAATCAACAGCAGTCCTTTGGTAATAGGAGAACAATACAATGTGAGAGGGTGTAAGGGTTTGCAGATTGTGTGTGCAGATAATGCTGTTAGATGCTAGATAACAGGATGCCTCTGACTAAATGTTCTGCTTTCGGCAAAAAAGGAGCTGCATATTTCTCTTGTAGCGTCATGGCGACAGCTGTTCCATCCTCCTCCCTTTCCTCCTCTGCATCTCGATCATCTGATTAATCTCAGCATTGTGAATACTAACCTCTCCTGTTCCTCCACACCTGCCATGCTGCACCTGCCCACAAGTTGTCCCTACTGAGTCCGAGTCACACGTGTACGCAGCTGCTCCTCGTGTGCTGCCTGCTGCACTATATGAACAGAGTGTCCAAGATGTACATGCACAGTTTATGCGCTGTGTTTGGTGTTTCTGAAAATAGGTCAAAATCTTGATTGTCTCTTAAAAGTTTAGCCTGTAATTACAATAAAGTGACACCTAAGTGAGATCTGTGCTTTCTGAATCGTGGTTACGTGTAGCGTAATCCCACTGGCATGTGTCTTTGCTTATTTGCTTCCCTCCCAGTCAAAGCTGGGCCATCTGACAATGAGCTTTATGCAAGAACCAATCAGATTTGTTCTTAGGTGGCATGCATGACTGATTTACACCAATATAAGGCATTGTACTTAGGATTTTCCCTTCAGTTCAACCAAAGTTCACAAGTGGTGCAGATCTATTGTAGGGGAAAAAAACTCTTTATTGACCTGATATCTTGATGTATTTATCTGAATCAATTTGGATTTTTAATACAATATCAATATAGCTAAAGTAAAACATTTAACAAAAATGAACTTGATGCATAATTAATATTCTGGTCACCATATCATCATCATCATGTCTTGTCAATTCACTGGCCATTTTCCGAAATTTATTTAAACATATAATTTCTATATGCATATTTCAGCACACCACCTTTTTAGGAAGATTCACCGAAAGCTCTTCACTTCAAGTTCTTTATGCAGGTCACTGTCCAGCATCATCCTGTGGTGCGTCTCGTTCTTACTGTTTGGTAACATTTTCTGAATGAAGCTTGCCCCACATTTGCACTTGACCATGTTAGGTGACATTCCTCCTGCTGAAATAAACAACTCATGACTAGTTTATCCGACTCAGAGAGTTTGGTAAATCTGGCTCACTTATCTGGGCCACATGCCAGCTCTCCTGGTGCCTTCTGTATGCTGTACTAAACAATAGCAGTTGTTTGTTTTTTTTTTTCATCGGATATAAAAACCGTTTGAAACCTTAGAATGTAACAATCGGTAAATGATCTCCAACATTAACTTCAGTGTGATTGAAGAGTGTTTATTTCTCTCTCTCTCTTGTCCACCAACTACATCTCATCATGTCTGAAAGCTCAGTCAAACTCAGAGAGATTTTTCCCCGCTGACTTGACTGTGCTGTGTCTAGTCGTCTCGGTCTGATCCCTCTCCAGGGTTCATCCCTCCGGCTGATCTGCCATTCTCCAGGAAACATCCGCTCTGAGCTGCAGGCTTCTCCCCAGTCACTACTGGATCTCATCACATCAGCGGAGAGAGGCGCACGCAGACTCCTCCATCACTGAAGTCCTCTGCAGAGAGGATATAATATTTGGATGTGACAGCACAGATTGACTGTTGTGATGTTAATGTTCTGCTGCAGCAAGTCATTTAGCTGATCGAGAGCGTGGAACAACACACGCTTTAGTAAAGCAACCAATCAAAATGTTAATAAATCCACTAAAAACAATGGCGTCTGTCCGTCTTATATAAAACCTGATGGCACAACCCTGTCTCCTGGAAATTACATTTGTATGTTTCTATGTAAATAGCTTTTAATTATGTTGATGTGGCATTGCAGTTGCTGCCTTTCACATAACTAAACACTAAATTTATGTACCTTCAGAAGACAGGTGGTTGTTGAGGATGGCTAGTGGACAAGTGCAGGACCTTGACAGCAGAACATCAGGTTCACATGCAGACTCCTGTTTTAGGTTTAGGCAACAAGACATTTTGGTCAAGGTTTGGGAAACAGCATTTATTATAGTTAAATGACTAAAAAAAAAAAGCAATAAAAAATAATGCTGTAGTCACTACAAGTGGATACTGTATTGCAAGATTTTATTCTGATGACTGAAATACGTTGTCAGTAAACATGTTGGTGATGCATTCAGTATCAACATTTTTGCATCATGCCAGATACAGTAATTTGCAACATTTCCTTGTTAACAGAAAACGTAAATTTGCTCAACATTTCCCTCAAATATATTTCCTGTTTCAAATTAGCTCTATATCTAGAGACAGGGCTGGATGCCATGCTCCTGTAGCTTATTGACTCAGTGTTGCTCGATACATCAAACCAAATTAAAGTTTCTACAATACAACAGTTTGAAAATATGTCCGATGTCCTTAAAACTCAACCTGATGATTAATTGCTGGGGTGCACTACTGATCCCCACAAATACCTGATTATTATTTACAGCAGCACGTGTTTGTCATTTCAATGAGCCGCATGCAGTCGGTTGTTTACCAGTACTGTACATATGAAAAACACAGTAAAAATAAAACACTTTGTATAATGCTGTGACCTATTTTCTGAATGACAGGTATCAATTGTGACTGCAGCCAAATGCCCTTTTGATGATTGATTTTTTGAGAACAAGAGAACAAAGGGTGCGGGCCTATTTTAATCCTGGGCTTCGTGAGGTAAAGGCGTGATATGTGTGTGTTTGTATCTTTTGTGTAATCTGTCACTGCTTTGTTTTATTTACTTATTTCCATTTGTATTAATTTAATTGCCATTATTACATTTGTTAAATGTCCCCTTTACTTTTTCATAATAACTACAGAGGTACAGCTGGATGTGTGTGATTGTGGTACATTTATTAAAACAGCATTAAAGGGGAACTAATGTTTATTTCAACCTGGGCCCTATTTCCCGATCTACTTTTGTCTAAATGAATGATAGGATGTCCAATATTTGACATTTCTCCACTACGAAGCTAGGGCTGACCTGCCTGCAGCCCCTGAGCGTGCACTATATTAAATAATAGGGCACTCAGACAGCGTCAAACAACGTCAAAATACGTCCACTAACACTGCGTTTTTTTCACACAGATAGATTGTTAGTATAATTATCTGACAACATAACAGAAAGGAGAAATGAACGTCTGTGTTTACCTTTAGTTGGATTCTGACATGTTCCTCTGCCTGTTGCTGCTCCCTCTCTCTCTCTTTGTGTGCTCTTCAATTTCAGTGAGCTCTGCATCCGTGTATGTCCGTGTACTCCGTGTTCACATAAATACAGGTCGTCATCAAATTCAAATGGCTCATCCAGATCCAGCTGGTCAAAATCGGGTAAAAATTCAGCCATGACCACTCCAAACAGAGTAACTCCTCATGTTTGTAAGGTCACTCCAGAGGTAACTTCCTGCACCAACTCAAATCTCGTGACACGTGAGATTTCAGAGCCAGACTTTCACTCTCTGAGTGAGTGTTTTGACTTACTGTTTTGACTTACTACAAATATGTGCGAATTTTTACCCAATTTTGACCAACTGGATCTGGATGAGCCATTTGAATTTGATGACCACCCGTATTTATTTGAACCAGAGTACACGGAGGCAGAGCTCATAGAAACTGAAGAGTGGACGAGGAGAGGGAGGGAGCAGCAACAGGCAGAGGAACATGTCCGAATCCAGCAAAATGAAAACACAGATGTTCATTTCTCCTTTCCGTTATGTTGTCAGATAATTATACTAACAACCCGAGCCTATCTGTGTGAAAAAAATGCACTTTTAGAGGACATATTTTGATGTTGTTTGACGCTGTCTGAGTGCCCTATTATTTAATATAGCGTGCACTCACGGGCTGCAGGCAGGTCAGCCCTAGCTTCTTACTGGAGAAATGTCAAATATTGAACATGCTATCACTCATTTAGACAAAAGTAGATCGGGACATAGGGCCCAGGTTGAAAAAAAACATTAGTTCCCCTTTAAAAGCCTGTACTGTGCATTTGCCTGCTCTCTATAATAACATTGTATTGTTTTGTAAACGGGAAGTGTTCACAAGGAAGTAACGCAAATCCATGACTGAAACGCTCATAGACGAGGAATGAGGAAACAGGGAGGGTATAAAACTCACACCTGTTACTGTTGTGCAAAACATCCTGACACAGGCCTGAAGGTAAGCTCACAACATGATGTCCAATGCAAAATAGAGTAAAATGAGGCGACTGAACTTTTTCTATCTGCTGTATGTTGCATCATGTAGGAACACAGCAGGATCTGATTTATTATATGTGTCTGTATTTGTCTTTGTGTCAGATGGCGTTTTTGCTTCTCCTGGTGATGCTGACGGCATGTGCTGCAATGCCTCAAGGTAAAATATATACATAAATATTCTTTATTTGACAGAGGGAATGCAAAAGGGAATTTTGCAATAAGCTTATGCATGTACATGTACATGTACAGTTTTCCACAAAAAAAACAAACAATTTTTCAAAATTAACAGAATGAAAACAGTTGCATGGGCTAATTGCAACTCGTAAAAATTTATGACAGGTATGTCTAAATTACTAACGTTGCGTACATCTGTCATTCTTGTTCTTTTTAATCATAAGTTTGTTTCGTACTGCACAGGGTATTTAGATTTGTGTGTGTGTGTGTGTGTGTGTGTGTGTGTGTGTGTGTGTGTGTGTGTTATAATATGTTCTGCGTATCTGTGTTCATTTGTTGCATTCACAGACTCGACATCAAAGCATATGTGATATTTCCACTTTCATCAAAAAATTCATTATTCTGTTTGCGGGAGGAAACAACCCACCTTTAGATCTAAACAGAAAAACGGATTTTGTTAACCATACATGTTGACTCAGCTTCATGAAAACTTCACAACATTTATAAATCTCAAATGATGAAGGGGCCACACCATGGCGTGCGGTGCTCACATGTTTCCCATTTGATTTCAGGCATCAGTGGTTCATATGCTTCTGTATGTTCCTACAGTACATGAACATTTAGCATTTTTCTTTCTTCTTCTTTTTCTTTTTGGTAGATCTGTCTGGTAAAATGTTGACCTTCCCGGAGCAAACCAACACGGCAAATGTGAGACTGATAACATCAGCACAGAATTTCAGTGCTGTAACTGTCTGTCTCAGGTAGTGTTTAAAGTGCAAAATGCAAATGCATGCAAGAACTCACTATAACTCTGACTATAAAAGTATTATATATGATTTCTTTGTTTTTTCTTTCAATTCCTGCAGATCATTTACAGACCTCAGCAGAGCCCATGCACTTTTCTCTCTGGCCACATCATCTGTTCACAATGCCTTCCTGATATTTAAGGATGTTGAAGTGATTGAGCTCTATGTCCAGGATAGAAGGGCCAATTTTGCAGCAGATGACTACAAGCTGAACATGTGGCAATCTGTTTGTTCTACATGGGACTACACATCTGGTCTGGTGCAGCTGTGGTTAGATGGAAAGCCCACAATTAGGAAATTCATTGGTGGATCAAGAATCGGTACACCCATTATCATCCTCGGACAGGTAATTCATGAACATTACAGTTTATATAATTCCAGAAATGTCTGTAGACTGTTGAATTTTGATTCCTTTGACATCAGAACACAAATTGTACAGCACAAAAATGTTTTTGTCACAACTCTTGTAATCACCACAGGAGCAAGATTCCCCTGGTGGGGGATTTGATGCTGATCAGTCCTTCGTTGGCATGATGTCTGATGTCCACATGTGGGACTACGCCCTTTCAACCTGCGAGATCAAGCGCTACGTGGAATATCTGAACTTCACCCCGGGGAATGTGCTCAACTGGAGGGCGTTGGAGTTTGTCACCAGTGGAAGAGTGCTGATAGAAGATCAACAAATGACCTGTATGATGTAGCCACAGTACAGCAAGACCTCAAGTAATACTCCATACAAGGTCTTTTCTTTTGAGTATAACACGCTAACACACTGTAGACGTAAACAGTGGTTTTAAAAAGTTTGTGACTCAGTCTTAGGGAATTGCGGTGGCTTTAATCAGCTTGAAATTAAAAAAAAAAACGACCCAGTTTTACAAATTACAATCCTTATTTCTGATGCCAATCTTCACTGTAACTGTGCAATTGTTGTATGTAATCATGTGACCTTTGTGATACATCTTCGGTCTGTCATGTCTGTGATGTTCTTCATGACAGCTCATTAAAAATGGCACATTTTGCAGTTCCTGTCTCATGTCCGTCATTCTGACATAAATCATTTGATAATATTTAGCACATCAGTGGAAGGCAGGGGTGCTCTGGACCTTTTGGGGCCCCTTGATAACTGCTCAACAAGCCTTGATGCAACACATTTCTTTTCATCTCTATATGTTTTAGAGGCCCAATCCAGCTTTGGGTCCCAGAGTTGCTACAAGAGGGCTACTTTAACATTACATCTTTCAGCTTTAGCCTATAGGCAATTAGAACGTAAGCCTATGAAAGCACTGGTACTGCCTTCGGTTGCTGCATCAGTGTCTTTAAAGGAATCATTTCCATTTAAAATCCTTTTTTTTGTCTGCACCACTTTTATTGTTTGAAGTTGATTTTCATTGATTTTTGATCTTGAACTCTGGAAAAAAAACAATTTAAGCAAATTATGAATGAGTATTATAAGTTTTTCCTTTTAAATGGACACTCAACAAAAACATAAATGCAAAATTATTGTTTTTGCTCTTAACTGTCATGAGATGTAATAAAAGATCTAATACTTTCTCCTTGCACAAAAGGCTTAAATTGTGTTTAAATTTTGTGCACTTTGCCAACTGATTTATAAACCATACACCAGACAGTTGTGGTACATCAAGACTGTGATTAAATAAACAGCATCATCTTTTATTTAAACTTGTTTGCTGATTATTTATTTGTTGTTATGTTATTATTGTTTTCATTATTTCTTTTTCATGTTACTTTATCCTGTTGACTCAATTAATCTGTTGTTATTTTTTCTATCGTTGCCTGTAAGGTGACTTTAAATGTGTCTGGAAAGGTGCCTATGAATAAAATGTATTGTTATTATGATTATCATTATTAAACAGATTTACTTGCCGTTGTCACAATCAGTAAATAATAACCTGAACAACCTGGAAGTGGAGGTCCTGGGCTGGTGTGGTTACGCAGGATCTGCAGTTACGAGGACGCTTGGATGTATTGCCAAATTCTTGGAATCAACATTGGAGACGGCTTATTGTCGTGAAATAAACATTCAGTTCACAGGCAGCAGCTCTAGTGAACATACCTGCACACAATATGCCAATGGCAAGCTCCCTCAAAACATGGGGCATCTGTAGCATTGTGTTGTGTAGAGTGGCCTTTAATTGTGACCATCCCAAGGCACACCTGTGTAGTAATGATGCTGTGTAAAAAGCATCTTGATATGCCACACCTGTCAGATGCAGTGATTATGGATTAATCCATAAAACAAAATCTGAGGGAGCTAAGCCTTTTGTGTATGGAACAAATACGATCATATATTATATATTATACAACAGTTAGTTGTAGGGAGATCATGACAGTGAGTGGGCACAGGTATGATGTTGTTTTAACGTAGCCTATGTGTAAAGTTAGTCTTCTAATTAGGAGTCGGGCCCTAAAATATACCTTTTGTCTTGCCGGTCTGAGAGCTTGATAAAAAGCTACTGGAAGCCATCCGTGGAGAGCAGGAAACGATGGAGCAACATACTATCAGATCAGAAGGCAGAGTCGGCTGTGCCTGTGTAGCGACAGTCCACCATGCAGTCACCAGAGACTGCAACGGCAAAGGCAACGGTGACAGCGGAGTCCTGAGGGAACTATTTTTGTTGGCGGAAGACAAATAAAATGCTTAAATTATCTATTTTGTCCTCATTTTTCAACATTTCTTAATCAGCCTTGCTTATTTAACTGTTGAACTGTTGTATAAAAGCAATATCACACTCGAGCTCGTGATGTTATACTCGTATATCATCACGGCTGTGATTGTCTTCGGCATGAGGCCGCAGGCCGAGTGCCTATGACCAAATCACAGCCGTGACGATATACAAAATATTTTATACAAAAGGTTCAACAGTTAAATAAGCAAGGCTGATTAAGAAATGTTGCAAAATGAGGACAAAATAGATAATTTAAGCATTTTATTTGTCTTCCGCCAACAAAAATAGTTCCCTCAGGACTCCGCTGTCACCGTTGCTATGTAACGCAGACATGGTGCGCCAGGCACTTACTCTTTATACACATTTATCTGCACATTTCCATTAATTGTGCAGCCGGTGAAATAAGTCTGTGGTGACTGCATGGTGGACTGTCGCTTCACAGGCACAGCCGACTCTGCCTTCTGATCTGACAGTATGTTGCTTTTCTCCAAGTCATTGAGCTCCGCTGATGAAACACTGACAAACCTGGATGTGTGCTCAGATGGATTCATCTGCAGGTCTCCAGGTAACGAGTATCATTAATACACGATGTGCCCCAGGCACAACATTTAGCTCCAAATCCACAAACCCAGCCTGAAAATGAAGGAAATCTGAAACGACTGCATTAGAGTCAATGGAGCACAGTTGTGCTGGCCAGATGCCACTTTATGAATGGCCAGTCTGCATCAGGGGGCGGGACTTAGCAAAGGGTCAATTAAAAGTCCCCCCAATCTTTATATTATTATTTTTTTTATTACACAAGGGTTTTTCGTGTCTGTGTCAGATCTTATTTTCATTTTTTCCATGTTTGCCAAACACGCATTTATTTTACTTCTTCTTGCCTTTTTTTTTTCATATGTCAAAATGGTCTCATTCACAAACACTCAGTAATCCTCCTACGTAAGACAAGCAAGACCAGAAACCTGCTCTTTGAGAGGCCTTTTTATTATTTAAAAATGTTTAAAATAATTCATTGTTGCTTTCAAGGATGCAGTTTCCTCATTTCATAGTCGTAGTCAGTTTATTTGCCATTTGCAGTAAAATAGCACATTGGAAAACAATTGCGAGAGATTCACATTTAAGACATAAGGGACCATAAGACAAACATTTAAATGAATAAATAATACAAACAGGTAGGTACATAATGGACAATGCCTCCAGAGATACACCCACATCATCTAAAAGATTACAAGAAATTTAAAAGTACTGCCAAGTTTGGAACAAGGAACAAGGAACAAGGAACTACATATCAAGTCTGCAGATTTGGGTAGTGCCTTGGCATTCATCGTGATGTGTTTTGTATTGTTCAATTCATTAGAAAGAAACCCCACCTTTCTTCATTTCCTTATTTGCTAGACTAAGTTTCCTGCTCTAAGTGAATTGCAGCATATGCTCAAACTATATGGCCCTAGCGATGCTGCAGGCTACTTGCAAACCTCCAGGGTTTTTCCACAATAAATTAGGCAGCACGATAGGAGCTGTAGCAGTAACACTACTCACCTTAAATGCCCCTCTTTTGACACTCCTTCTGAATCAATTAAGCACTATGTGCTGCGTGAGAACTTGGTAAAAGCCCCTTGTGGTATGCTAGCTGCTCACTGATGTAATAGAGGGCAATTTTTACCTCAACAGACGGAGAGATTGAGAGTTGGGGCATATTGTAAAAGTTCAATTCAGTGGACAATGAGGAACACTGTCGCCTCGGATGCCATTTGCCCCCTTGATGTCCAGGGCCACAGTGCATGTACCCCATGCTGTGTTGAGTTATATAGTGTTAAGTGCAATCCTGAGGCGTTACAGAGTTGGTCTTTCTGATCTGTATGAAAAAAACTGTGTGTCAAGAATTACCATATAGGTAAAGACTTTTATTTAATCTATTTCAGGTAGCAGTTTTTCTTTTAACCTGGAGAACACATAATTCAAGGTTCACAGAAGGCAGAATTTTTTAATTCAAAAATCAATCTAACAATGGATTAAATAAAATCCATGGACCATAGATTAAATGGTAAAAACTTCTGTCAAAACAGTTTATTTGTGTTTAAATAATGTTTTACAGTTGTAAAAAATGTGTCTGCTCAGCCTTGGATTTCTCTGAATGAAAACACTATTGTTACAAATCATCAAGACAAAAACAAACCTATTAAGTTTCTTTTGAGATATGTTATCAGGTTTACTTGACAGAAAAAGATGAATACAATATTGCGATTGGTGTTCAAAACCGAAATCTGAGACAATAAAGAAAAAGCCTTGGGCATGATTAATATACATCTTGATTTATTAGAATTTCATTTGAGTTTTTTTTCAACTACACAAACTCTACAGAATTAGACAAGAAACATCAAGTAAATGACAAGATCATTTTGTTACAAAAGCAAATGTACAAGTTATGCCCAAACTTTGGCATAGAACAAGGCAGCATGTCATTTCATTAAACACCTTTCATTAAACATCCAAGTGAATCCTGGTGAGCTCTTCATAATCTCTCTTTACTCGCACTCTCACTGTGTCGCTGTTTATACAATATCACCTGACCTTCTGGCAGTGCACATGTGAGTTTTCCCTCACAGATTTACCACTTTAATATCAAAGAATATCCACGATTGGCACATGCCAGTCCTAACAATGACCCCCTTGCCCTAATCCCTCGAAGACATGCCCGCATGACGAGTACTAGCCAGTCACTGCGTGGATGTAAATAGCCAAATAGCTGCAGAGGGACTGTTCTCACCTGGGTGCGAATAGACACACTGTTTATTTTAGGCCCATATAGAAGTGTGCCTTCATGGCTGGACACAGGGGTTGCCTATAGGTGTGTGAAAATAAACATGGGTGGAAGGCTAGCTTGTTTCACAGCTTTTTTTGTACATTGCTGCATCTTAATTCTTTCCCAGGGTGATGTTGAAATACTTATCTCATTTATACATCGGCACACACAGCAGGAAATAGGCTAAACTCAACAGCAGTTCTTTGGTAATGGGAGAACAATACACTGTGAGAGGGTGTAAGGGATTGCAGATTGTGTGTGCAGATAATGCTGTTAGATGCTAGATAACAGGATGCCTCTGACTAAATGTTCCGCTTTGGGCAAAAAAGGCGCTGCATATTTCTCTTCTAGCACCAGACTCTGTCATGGCGACAGCTGCTCCATCCTCCTCCCTTCCCTCCTCTGCATCTCGATCATCTGATTAGTGTTGTACATACTAAGGTATCATGTTCCACACCTGCCGTTCTGCACCACCAGCCGTCACTATTGACTTTGCCACCTCTGCTCATCACCTGATCAAATCGCCTGCCTACCCAGCTGCTTCTTATCTGCTATCAGCGTATACAGAGGGCAGCTCATAGACTGTCTACGTTGCCTTCATTATACAGCCTATATTCCGCTCTGCCTCCTTGTACATGCTCTGATTATCTACCTGCTTTAGCCCTCTGTAACCCTGTTTTAGATCTAGAAAAGACTGTTTTTGTAACACCTGTTCTTCTTCCTGAGCCTGCATTTGGCTTCCAAATCTGCGCTCCACTGTGGTGTTGGCACCATGTATACGTGCACCTATGTGTGCACGTGTGTAGACTCTGCAGGTGGTAATATAATTAGCTTAACCTTACTCTCCTTTGCACTGTGTATGTGCATCTGCAGTGTGTTAGGGTACACGTTTGCACGCCCTTAAGAGGCAGGCAGGTTTGGGCAGCACAGTATTTGTGTTAGAAAACAGGGAGATCAATAACATCCTGAAAAGAGAGCGACCTCAGGGATACAATTGCACAACTTGAAGGGAGAGGAGAGAGGGAAGCGGAAACTGTTGCCTATGTTTATCAAAACAATGGATGTCAGCGGGGGATATCAATCTATTTTTCACCACATTCTGTGAGAAAGCAAAATCTGTTTTTTTTTTTTTTTGTCAAAGCTCAAAGGAAATAGACATTAAAAACATTTATATCCACGGAGACCTGTCCATTTGGCTGAAATAAACTATACTTTTTTGTTTTGTTTGGCTATTGCACAATTGAGAGTAGGCAGTGCCGACTGATCAAAGGACACAATCACACACCAACTGAGCATGGACAAAATTATGTTTTCTGAAGTATAACTTATTCTACATACCAACTTTAATATAAAGACATGTTTTCCAAACAGATGACACTTCAGAAAATTAATAGCTTGTGCTTTATTTGCTAAATGAAAACATATTGTAAATCATTTGCCAACGTTATGACTGTACACAAATTACAAATGTGTTTACTATGGAGTACTATTTACCCCCCCCCCCCCCCCAACAATAATGAGTGAAACTCAATAATCAGCAACCCTGATGACTTCAGAGGTCAGAGTTCACAGGTTGGTGGCCTTACCCATCTCCTCCTTCGGCTGGGTCCTCTCCCAGCCTTGACGAATGCGGGTTAGGCTTCGATCCACGCAGGGGAGAAGGATCAACGCCTTGAGCACCAGCACCACAGAAGGCACAATCAGACAGAGCATGTAGCCAGGTGGAGTGTACCATTTGTAGGTAGAGGGACGAAGGAATTTGTTCCAGCCGTAAATGTAGCCATGTGTCGTGCATATGATCAGGGTCAGGTGGCCCAGTTTAGACTGAGAAAAAAGAACACATCACATATAATGGAAATATTTAAAGAATAGGAAGATATTTAAAGGTCCAGTGTGTAGCATATAGTGACATCTAGTGGTAAGGTTACAGACTGCAACCAAGTGAAACTTTGACCGTGTGCCAAGCATGTAGGAGAACCGCAGTGGCTGATACGAAAACATGAACTGCCCTACCTATTTGTCTGTGGCGTAGAACAACATCGCAGACTATAAATGGCTCATTGTTAAATAACAAAAACACAACAATTCGTATTTTCAGGTGATTATACACTAATAAACAACCTAACTATAAATAAGCTATTATATACCATTTCTGTCAATAGATGCCTCTAAATCCGACACTCTGGTCCTTTAAGGAAATATGCTTATCTGCTTTCTTGTCTGTGGTTTTCATACAGACAAGAGATATATGTTAATTAGTGAGCTTTAGAGGAGCTGGTACAGTAGGTATATTTTGTGTCCAGGTTAGTTGTTTTCTCCAGTTGTCAGTCTTAATGCTAAGCTAAGCTAACCAGCTCCATATTTAAGGAGCATCCATAGATATTAATCTTCTCATCTAGTCCGTATTTTCTTATGTGTTGTGCATCCGTCATTTAATAAAAATTGTTAAGCACAGAACTGCATACTGAGTCCAGTGTGTCTTATTATTTTATTCATTGTGAAAATTTGCAGTACAAGAAAAAATGGAAAGACACTTTTGCCCCCTTGCTTCTCTCCACTGGAGGTACACTCCTGACTGTCACCACTCTCTGCCTGCATCGAGCATGTGGCGCCGCAGCTACCTGAGCTGTGCAACGATTAAATTGCACTCATTGCTGTTGTGTATTTCTGGATAGGCTAACGCGGGAACTGCCCATTGGTTCGACTGCCGATTGGTTCGACATCCCATTGTTCCAACCATATTAAACTCATTGTTCCGAAGTCCGTTCCGAAATCATCATGATGCCCTGTGGTTAAGGTCTGGTTAGGTTTAGGCACAAAAAACACTTGGTCAGGGTTGGGAAGAGATCATGGTGTGGTTTAAAATGAAAAAGAAAGTGACAAACACATAAGCTGTGAGCCTGCTCCGCCTCAAGCCGGTTGCAGCGCACCATACGCCCGCCGCGAGCCGTTCAGCACCGCTGACAGTCAGACTAATGGATTGTCAAACCAATGGGCTGTCGAACCAATGACATGGACCCGGCTAACGCTACCTTCTCTTTGTTTTGTGGAAGATTTCAAGGAGGACACAGCTCTCATATAATTCCACTTATTTTTCTTGCTGGCCACCTATCCACTTCTGCCCTGTTCCTCTCTCATGTGGCAGATGTTTTTTGTCCCACAGGTTACGCCACATTTTCTTTATTGCCTCTTGGACTAACAACGCAGAAAACTAAACCTGTTCTGAAAACATTACTGACAGCGGAAAATTTTTGAGTTGGTGAGGAAACAAGATTGACCCAACGTGAACTCGTATTTATTTTTAAATGTGCGACAATTTCAGAGTGAAAGTTCTTAACCCTCAAGAAAGCAAATAAGCATTTTTTTTCTACAACATTACACTGTTCCTTCAAGAGTTTCACTCTGCCATGACGCACTGACTGATATACACAAATAACATTATTACTTGCTAACATCTGTTTTTCTTACAGAAATTGGTTAAATTAAAAATCCAATACAACTGATATTATTTATAGAAAGCTGTCACACACTGAGCCTTTCAGTGGTATTTTTCTGACAGATGAATGTCTGACTCTTTTCTTTGCTTGTGGAGCCCACAAGTGTTACAATAAGCTAAAAATTCAAATTGTTTCACAGCCGTTCCAGAGTAATTGGTTTTGTAGCACCAGTGGCCTTTGAGGCTTGGTTATTGTTAATTACTTGGATAATGTGCTTTCATTTACATTTTTAGCATTTGGCTGCCGATATTTTCATCCACAGTGACTTAGAGTAAACAGCACAATGAGGAAACATTCATATTAATGTAGTGCAGTAATGAACGCTGCCCCTATAATGATAATCAGGGATCTTATTTAACCCATTTAGAACAGCAAATCCTTCTTCTGTGCACGTTAACATTCAATAATTTTCATGCCTCTGTTGACAACCCCTGAAATAAAACAGTTTATGTAAATTGATACCTGTAATTATATATTTTTCCACAACTCTCCTCGCCAGATCATACGGCTTATCTTGACCTAGACCTCTATCGTGGAATCTCATTCCCTGCTTGAGGTCTACCTATGGATCTGACCTTTACTCAAATGGACCTGTGACCTGTATTAACAATCTCCTCCCTGCGGATTATACCAGGTATCATAATTCTATTTAATGAATAACTTAACATTTAAGATCCTGGGCTGGAGTCAGCCAGGCTTTCACTCTGTGTGCCTGTGTTAGGCAGTTAGCTAACTAGGCTCCGGGGATATGACTGCCAGTGACATATTGCTTCTACAACACTTTAATAACTCGGATGAAAACTTGGAAACTCCAAATATAGATTACCACGGCCCTAAAAGACGTTTTTTACTGATAGTAAGCACATGACTGATAACGTCTGTAGGCCTTAGGGTGAACTCAAACACACACACACACACACACACACACACACACACTGTAAGTCTAACACATGCACATAAAGGACTGTACATTTCCAGCTGCGCTCTGACCTGAATGAAGCTGAACTCTCTCCAGCTGAGAGAGCCTCCCACAGAGGGCAGGGATGTTAGTCCTAGCAGGACATAAAGAAAGAAGCCCAGGATTCCCAGCACGTAGAATGAGTCCTGTGCCCATGCCTCGGTGTTATCAAAGTAAAACGGAGTGGTTTTATTGTTCTTCATCTAAGGGAGACACAAAGAGAAAGACAGTGTTGTAAAAAAAAAAAAAAAAAAAGGTTAGCTTTGTGTCGTGATTCTCTATGTGCAGGATTGTAGAAACACTGCAAGGCTTGAACCAGTCTGCTGTACAATACCTCATCTACCACAAGCGTGATGAGCTTGTGTCTGACAGCATAGCGGGTAGGAGTGATGAATGTATAGATGGCATGGAGAAAAGCATAGCCCAGTGCAATCAGACCCATCTGCTTCCTGCACAGCATCCAGCGGTCCAGCCAATCAGGGAAACGCCTGGAACATGCAAATATGAGCTGGGCCTCCAAAAATGTTACACCTTTTTACACCAAATTGCACAGGTAGTGGACATTTTTGATGTCTGACCTGTACTTGGTTCCTCTGTAGAGCTGTAAGAAGGCAGCTATGACACCAGGCAGGTAACACAGCGACAACATGATGAGAGACACAATGGGAAACACCTGAAAAGTGGGGGATGAACAAAGAATCCTTTAAAGTGACCACAAAACACCATCGAGAGAGGACGCTAGACCAAAGGGGGACACATCTTTACCTTGTTGCCCAGGGACACCGTGATCCTGAAGGAGATGTCTTTCCCCTGCTCAACATACCCGTAGATGACATCTCTGATGAGGAGATAGAAGAAGAAGAAGGCAGTGAGGCCAACGGCCACACATAGCGGCAGCCTCCACTCTTGGAACAGCCGTAGGGGGAAGTCCTCCAGCTCTCTGGCTGCAGACAGAGACCCTTTATCCAGAACAGTGAGGCCCAGCTTAGTGGCCATCTCTGCTACTGCCCGCTTTGCTTCTGCACTGTTCCCACACAGGTACACCTGGAGCATGAAGCAGTGGGTTATTTATTTATTTATTTAAAAAAAAGGGCTGCTATAGTCATGGGTTGTTTCAAAAGTAAGGCTGGTGATGTTCTTATTTTTTTTTGTTGTGAACAAATACCATGAAATGACCAAGACCAACAAGTTAGCCCATCTCTCATAACGTTTCAATTTATTGACACTGTCTGTGCCACTCAGCCCCAAGCCCACTGGATCCATTCATTCATTCATTCATTCATTCATTCATTTCCCACAGCCCAGTGACATGCAGGTTAATTGGTGACTCCAAATTGGCCGTAGGTGTGAATGTGAGTGTGAATGTTGTCTGTCTCTATGTGTCAGCCCTGTGATAGTCTGGCAACCTGACCCAAAGTCAGCTGGGATAGGCTCCAGCACACCTGCAACCCCTAACAGGATAAGTGGTTACAGAAAATGAATGAATTAATGTTAAATACATTTTTCCCAAAGATGGTTTCTGGTTTCTTTTTTTTTTTTTTTTTTGGATACATTTGGTTTTAATTGGTCATTTGATGCCGTAAAATGGGGTGTGACATCATGACTGACAGCTTCGTGTGCCAATCATTGGTGTGTATGGGCGGGAACTCAATTCTGTAACTCTGCTGTGCAGACTATGGCTTCATATTACTTCACAGGGGTGAGACAGTAGTGCCTGTACCTGGGATATTTTGGCATAATTCTTCTACAGTGGGAGGAAGTGGAGACATGTCATCCATCTTTATACACAGTCTATGGTCTCAAGTTGCCAATCAAAGCTGTAAACAATGAGCAGCTCACAGAAGAGGAAGTCTTGACACGGATATCCACTGGCTGCACTGCATCTCAAAACTGTAGGCTGTTGCCTTCAGAAGAAAGAATATGAAAAGTTTCGGCATGTGCGAGTGGGTCTTATTATATCTTTGCAATTATAAAAATCATCAGTAATTTCAAAAAACAAGCGCATATTTTCTACCAAAATGCCTCAGAATAACAATAGAAATAGAAATGTTTTCCTCTTGCTGCATTCTGCTCAGCTTTTGTTTTTTAGTTGCTAATAATTACTCTATGATTATTGTGAGATGACTCACCAGCCCTGTTTGGAATATAAAGCGCATGACTACACCGAGTGTACCTACAGCGTCTGTCTACAGAATTACGCTTCTTCTGTTGATCACCACTGTGCTGTTTCAGTAATCTTGAGATGAAGCCCCTGGAAGTGTGTGTGACTGTGTAAAGACACATGCATACTATATGCTGCTCAATATGTAATCCCATTTCTAGATCTTCACTGTGCTGAAGGTTATTACCACACTCACAGCTCTGTGATAAGACGATTAAGTTGTTTGTAAAAGGGGGAAAAAATGAATCATACAAAGAGAGAGACTGAGAAAGCAAGTGAGCGCTAGAGAGAGAGAAAGAGAGGGAGCAGTTTGACAGGCATATAGTGGAGTCAGTGGGATTGAGCAGTTTTCCCCCAGGTGTGTGTATAAGTGGACCGGGCAGCCAGCCATGTCTCCCTACATTACTGCACCAGTAACAGCAGGGGACGGCCGACAGACTAAATCTCCATCTGAATGTAAATGTGACAGAGCCACAGCCCCGCTGTGGATCTAATCAAATTGCTGGCCGAGGAATAGCACACACTTACAAGCATGTGCGTGTGAATATATACTGTACCTACACATGCACTGATAAAGACACACACGTTCAAACACTCCTGTTCTCTCACAGCTACCTGTTTTCAAAGAAAATAGAGCACTGCAGTGGTATCAGTGTGTGTGTGTATGTGTGTGTGTGTAAGGGGTGGTTGTTTGTGTTGAAGAGGATTCGAGGCAGATTCAGGTTTGGTCTCCAGAGGTTCCAACATGTTTGTGTTTCTCTTTGTAGCTGTGAAACGGAAGCTGCAATAAACAGTGGTCTTTCAACTTTGTAACATCATTAAGCGTGTTTGTTTGTTTGTGTGTTTATACAAGCACTGTCCTCATTTCCTCGTGCGTTGTTATGGAAAGACGGCAAAATCAATCATCCACAGCAACACAAATGAAATCAATTCCCTTCCTAAATTCTGCGTGGTGCATGGTGAAGCGTTCATATCCTATTATTAACAAGTCTGAGAGCCACTTATCCCATTGTATTCCAGGAAATGTTGAAAGCTGTTATTGTTGCCTGGTTTGAAGTCAAATATGTCTCATCACGAAAAGCTCAAGTTGGTAATCTCCCCTCCTGTTTCTGCTCTGTCTTTGTATCTTTACTCCAGTCAACCAAAGCCCTCCTTAAGGCCCGGAAGCTTCCTGGCTCTGTTTCGTCTTGATCCCACTGACATCTTTTAACAGATTCCTGACTTCCACTCCTTTCTCACCTGTTTTCCTGCCAGAAGTCCATTCTGCAGGGCCCAGGCAGACAGTGTGTTAAAGCCTTTCACCACAGCAGCTCCAGGGACCAGTCTGAGGAACACACAGCAAGGACTTAAGTTGCTTTTGTTTCTATCTACAAATACACAGACAAGGAAAGAAGGGCCACAGAATGGTGAGAATCAATGTTTCCACTTGAACTGAATAGACACACAGCAGGCCATCCTGCCAAGGGAGCTGCAACCCCGCAATTTTTTGTCATTTCTTTTGGATTCAGTTGAGAGTTTTGATGTCTCATGCTCTAAGTGGGTTTTAGGAGCACTTTCCCCAAAAGACAGCCAGCATTTGAAAAAAAAGTGGCACCTACTGTTGCAAAATGATTGTTGACATTAAACCCAGAAATGAAAAGTTTGCTTCGTTGTTTTTTTTTTTATTATCGGATCATGACTGGAATAAAACATTATATTCACGAGAATGGAAGTGTTTACATGCACAGTATATTTATCAAGGAGATATCCTGCGTTCCTTCTCCACACTCTCACAAGAATCTGTTACCTCTGCAGGTAGGCGGCGTTGGTTTCTGGGTACATGTCTTTCTTCAGGTTGTTACTGAGGTCCACCAGCACCTTGTAATCAGACCATAATCAACCCATTGAGCGAAGGAAACAAAAGAAAAAAGGAGTTTAATCAGTTTAATTAACTCTTATCTTGCCTCATACATATTCCTATACAATAAAGATAGAGCTGAGTTATTCAGAAATTATGATAAAGATGTGAACAGAGCTGATTATCTTCCTTCATGAGTCTAGAAAATGCTGATCGCACAGTGACAAGAGTAATACCTTGCAAACTACAGTGTTGCTGTAATCACAATACTTTTTTGTGTAATGGAGTAAAATGGAGTACATTACAAATATGTTTTTTCTATTTTGATTCATTTTACAGTTCAAGTATGCCTCATCTGCTTTTTTTTTTTTTTTTTTTTTTTTAAATCAGCTTTGGCTCAGGAGGAAGAAGGGGTCGTCTACTAATCTGAAGATTGCCGGTTCAATCCCTCCTCCTCCAGTCCACATATCATAGTACCCTTGGGCGAGATACTGAACCCCAAATTGCTCCTGAAGGCTATGCCATCGGTGTGTGAGTGCCTGTGAATGTTTTAAAACTGAGTAGCAGCTGGCACCTTGCGTAGTAGCCTCAGCCACAGCTATAGCAGTGTCTGTGTGAATGGGTGAATGTGACATGTAGTTGGAAATCACTGGACTAGAAAGGCCTTATACAAGTGCAAGTCCATTTGCCATTTATGAATATTTTTGATTTTTATTTAATGATATTTACTCTTTTTCCACCTCTAAATACCGCTTTGTTTTTGTAGTGATGAAATGTTTAAATCTTGGTATTCACATGTAAAGCACGTCTTGAAATCAGCCCAGTCACCAGAATAAAATAATGGCATTGAACATTTTTGCAAACCATCTTATTAACATTTCTAAAGTGACGTTCAGATTACATGTATATGAGCCAAGTATCTCATCAAGAGGAGATGGATGGTGGATGGCGGACAGCAGCAGATCACCATCTGAGACCAACAAACATCAAAAAAAAGGAATTTTGTAACAACAGGTCAGGATATTTTCAGCCATGTTTGTGGCGACCAAACCCGATATTTTAAGCCAAAACTTGATGTTTTCTAAGCCTAACCAAGTGCTTAAACCTAACCACAGTGTTGTAACAGCATAAAATGACAATTGAAATGTAAAGTTATGCATGAAATGCACAAATATAACACAGGCCTATCAGTGGTTTGCAGAAACATTTAATCCCAAAATTCATTCTGGTGATTGGGTTCATTAAATCTGAGTTTTATTGATCGTCTCTTGAGCTACATTCTTTGTGTTTAACCCCTTCATTCTGTGTTCAAGATGTATTTAAAGTAAAAACAACGTAAAGCTGGTGCTCATTTTATGACAATCAAGGAGCGAAGTGTAATCCATGTAATCTATTTACAGCTAACAGCCCAAAGACTGGCTGTGTAAAGAGTCTCATGTAATACTATATGTTGCAATGCGGTACACAGAAACCAGAACAGTTACTGAGGAATGTGTAAAGAATAAAGCTGAAATGAAATGAACATTAATTAATAGTTTACAAGTTTCAGAAACTCTGAATCATGGATTAAATTGTGGCTAATGATAATTTACCTGAGAGAAAATATAATGTTAGATTCAACACATTAGTCCCTGACTATAAATCTGCATACTGATCACTTGGTTCCAAACCTGGTGGTCGGGACCCTTTGAAAGCATCACAGGATCATTTTGAGGGGTCTCAAGATGACTATATGTGGAAGTCATGGATAAATGTATAGTATACTAAGACAGGTTTATATTTTGTAAGATAGATATTTGGTAATTAATATTATATATTTACATGGGTTATTTTTGTGTGGCAAAGTTAAATGGTAATAAAACCCACTCCCTTTTGGGATGTGCAGATCAAAAAACTATACACTGACAATTACTTTTAAATTATGCTTTTCTTAATTTGTAAATATTATTTTCTTTCTGTCCATCTGCTTGTTTGTATTCATGTCTTTTATTTACATGTTCGAATTAAATTACAAATATCAATATATATCAAATATTAAACTGGATACTTGCACCTCCTCAGACCTCTAAAGATTAATTAGATGAAAGAGTCTGACAGAATATAATTATTCTTTGCTGACAATTCAACAGTAAATGTTTTAAGGATCACTGACTTACTTGATCTGTATCAGGTGATAACACCTAACCAAAAATGTTTCAGTGCTTCTTTATTATACTGCACACATATTAGTAACTATTTTTCTGCCCATAGTTCATTACTGTGCGTCATTACTCAGAGAGCATCATTATCACTCCATGATTACCTTACACTTACTTCAGTTTTATAACTTATTAAACAAGTGGGCACTAAAATAACAACTGATATGTACGTAATAACACAGTGCTGGTTAATTATTGTTGACATGCCACTTATCACCTGATTCAGAGGTTACTGGGAGCATATGTAGATTGTCAATTTGAAGATTCACAGATGTGGAGGAAATATATTCTCGTACAGTGTCCTAATTTAAATAGCTAATACATCCTGATTTGTTCCCTGTTAAACGCCAAGGATTATGTGTGCCTTATTGTTACAGATTCTGACACTGACTCTTAGTTACCTTTCCCGCAAGATGTGGTGCCATTGTCTCCAGGAATTCATAATGTTCTCTGTGAACACAAACAAAGATCAGACTGGCTGACTGGGCTGCTGCTACATGACTCATCACCTGTTAAAAAAGAAAACCACACACATGTGTTTGAGCTGCATACACACACCTTTTTGTACATTTTGACAGACTGAAAGTGCTGTGTCATGCCATGTGTTGTACCTGAGCTCCCTGCGGCAAGGGGCCACAGCTGTGAGGTCTGCGGCTGCCGTACACCACCCTGTAGCCGGACTGGAGCAGACGCAGGCCCAGAGAGCGCCCCAAGTCCCCCGTCCCAAAGATACACAGCATCTCCGGCGCAGGGGCAGCTGCTGCGCCCAGAGGATGCAGCGACACACTCTCCGGCTTCATCATCTCCGGTGTGCCATTCGCCTCCGTCATGTTCACACTCTGAGTTTGTTTGGTCACTGTTCCCAGCTGTGTAGTTATATTGCTGTGGAATCTGACCTTTGAGCGTGCACAACAACATGGGATTCTGATCATTGTAAGAGTGGGTGTGTGTTTGTGTGGGGGGTCAGGGTGAATTTATTTATCTGTTTATTACACCTAGAATCACATTTATAGGAGCGTGTGAGCATGCGTCATGCCATATGATTCTGTATTTGTCACTCTGAGTTGTCATCGCTCCACTCAACAATATGTAAGTGTATTACTTTCTTTTTATTACTGCACGTGCATTCCAGAGATTGATTGATACGGCAGGACTTTAAACTGTATATTGCTTGTATGGGGAACCGTCTGTGCTCTGCGGATGTAACTATAACCTCACATTCACACTTTTTAACATTTTATCACTTCTTAGAAACATAGGCCTCCTTAAAGGCAGTATCTAGTTCAGCCAGAATTTGACTTTCACATTTGACAGAAAAAAAAATCTTATTCTGCTGCTTTCCAGGGCTGCCTTATTCTATTTCTTCTGTTTCCACACTAGACATGGTGCCATGTGGGAGATCCTGGCCCACAGATTCATTATCATTTCAAAACCCACTGTTCCAACCAAACGACTGGGAAGAGAATTTGTGCAAATTTAGTGTTCATGTCCCCATGGCTAAAACATCTGCAAAGTTGTGACACGAACAGACTCAACAGAGCAGAAATGAAGCTTGGCACATATGTAAGTGTTCTGTGTGTGGCTGCTTTACTTTGTATGAATGCACGGCTTTGCTTGCAAGTGCTCGTCGTGTGTGTGTGTGCATGTATGCATGTGTGTGTGTGTGCTGAAATGGGTCAGGATGAGCTGAATAGAGTCTCAGCTGTGATCCCCACCACCTGGGGAGTTGGCTCTGCAGACCGGGTGACTACCTGGCTTTAGAAATGACACACAGCATCACATCAACTTTACTGACTATTTGCACAAAAATACGCACCTCACCATAAAAGCAGCCTCATTGAAATCACAATGTGCATATAGATAGCCAGTGATATTTATGGCAGACAAGCAGCACGTTACCCCAGGAGCTTTTACAGTCAAGTCCATAACTAAAGCATTAATGTCTACCTTGGGGGATATCGCAGCAAAATGAGAAATCATTTTATGCCTAACCTTTAAGGCATCCATTCACTTGTAGCACTGTTAGAATAGACCTGATAGCAGATCCACTCCGATGACTCATTTACTTGCTCTGCCTGCGGGACATCTCTCTTTTCTTCTCCTCTTCCCTCTCTCTCTCTGCCTAGAAGTCACTCTCTCTCCTACAGTGCCTGCCTTTTTATTTCTTTGTTTGCTCTCTATGCTCCCTCACTCCATCCCCTAGTGCTCCCTCACCTCTCTTTTCCAATCTGTCTCTAAATTAACAACTATTGAATTCATTGAGTCAATTCAAGTGAAGCTGGCTGTAATGATTTCCACTGTCTGCCTGTTTAATAGTACAGGGTAAACTAAAAGAAGCCTCTTTGGTCTCAAGGTTACCAAACCTCCCTCTCCTCCACACACAGAAACACAGAGGTTGAACACCTTTAAGGACACTTGTCCCTTCACTGGTGGCTTGCTCCAACTAAGTCATGTTTGATGTAACGGCACCTGTTGTTATTGGCAGTAACAACAAGTGAGTTTTAATAATACAGGTTCCAGAGTGACATGAATTGACGCATGTGCCAACCACTGGGGCAGCAAACACGCCTTGAGAGGCTCATCTGTCAAAGACGCAACTTCAGTGCACCAAAACAAAGTGTTGGCTGACAGGATTCATTCCTCATTCCTCACATTGTTTTAATTGAAGAAGACAACAGGAGACAGTCAACATTGTCCTCTGACACCCGCTTTTGCGTCACATCCAGTATGTGCTTGCATCTCTTCCTGTAAATCCCCTGGGCACAAGTATGCAATTTGAATCCCTTACCAGACTTTGCCAGGAACAATTAAAAGTTTACAGAATGCGGATACACTAAATGTCTGCTGCTAAAAAAGTGACAGCTATAAATAGCAACAAATAGTGACATTTTTAAACTTACATAAATCTGATTTTTGAGCACTTAGGGAGCACAACAAGCTCTAAATTTCTATATTGTTACCATATGTAAAGATACAACAAATGCCAGCTTAATATTCACTCTCCTTCAGCTTTGTTTTGCCCTTCACCAGTTCCCAAAGGAAATATCTGGGTCTTTATCAGCTATATGCTTCACCGTGCTCAGCAGCTGGATGATGACTTTGGGTACCACTTGATGCTAGAAGTGGGTTTTCAGGATAACATAAAATAAAATAAAAAGCTCCCTTCAACGCCTGGTTACAACAGTGTTGCAAATGGATAGTCTAAACCAAAATAGAAAACTTTGGAGCAACAAAACCAAAACAAGTTAAAAGGTGTTAAAATGTTCCCTACTGTTAGATGACCCTGCAGACAGTTGGTAATGACTTTTATTGCTGAGAACTGAACAAGGGATGCAGGACTGGTGTTGCACCATGCAGCCACAGAGCCGAGCAGACGGGAACCGGGAAGGGGGCAGGCAGGAATCAGAGTCACAGACAGAAGACTGAGGTAATTACCAGGGCAGAGACGACGGGAGCAGGTCAGGGACAAACAGGGTCAGAACCGGGGAATCAAGCCAAAAGCGAATACTGGAATGGTCTCGCATGACGTCAAAGAACAATCTGGCAGTGAGTGTGTGGAGAGCAGGAGTCTTTATACTGAGCCAGTCAGTGATTGAAAGCAGGTGAGTGGAGTTGGGCTGATGAGGTGGCAGGCTGAGTTGAGCAGGTGAGCAGAGTTGCCTTGATGATGGGTGTGGCTGGCAGTCAGAGCGCAGGTTAATAGAAATTTACCAGGAGGAGGTGAGGGAGAGAGGCCGACTGTGACATAAATGGCCATTGGAGAGTACCAGCAATGGACACACAAACTAATGGTCACATTTTTAACACTTGATTAAACTTTGTGAAGCAATCGCAATCATGCACCAAAAGGTCAGGTTTAGGTATCAAAACTGGGTAGTTAATTATTTGTTATGTAAGTTAAAAGAGTGCTCCACCTGCAAGATCAATATTTGTATATCATAACTCACGGCATGTTATGTTGAAATCGGGAAGAAAACTTGACTGGATAAATGAGACTTGGATTATACTGCACGAATTGTGTGAGAGTTCATAAAAGGGTGTTTTGATATAGTTTTGCTGTTGTGTAATTTGGTCCCTGCTTACTTCAGTTTATGAGGAATGTTAGCTTTTTCGGATTCTCCGCTCACTGTGGAGGTATGCAAGAAAAACAAAGTATTCTTTCTGAATTCAGGGTAACAAGCAGAGAGTCACTGATATACAAATGTTAAGTCTGCGGGTGAAGTATTCTTTTAAGTGATGTTAGTATGTGGCATATACAATGTCAGTTAAGTACGATACAAACTGAAAATATTTCAGTGTTGACTTTTGGTTTCACATGGGACACAAACAGCGGTCTTCTGGGTGAAAGTCCTGTGTTTGTTTGACTATCTGTTCACCTTAACCTCACCCCATGCTTACATTGTCAGTCTTTATGCTTCGTCACCTGATTTGCTCCTTGGCTTCCCTCATAATTACTAAAGCCAACGGATGTCACCACCTGACAATAAATGTAAGTAGTGGTTGTAATAAACAGAGGGACTTTATTGCTGTTTCTTTGGTGAGGGCGGTAAATGTCAACCCCAAATGTGGCCATAATCTGAGTCAAACAAACTTTGATTGGTGGAGCTTGTTGAGGGCGGTGCACTGGGACAAGGTGTTGCCTGAGGGGGTAAATTCAGAAGAAAACATTTAGTAGTTCTCCTGTTGGACAAGCTGTCCCTAATCAGCTATCATCCAAAATTAGTCCGAAAACACACTCATGCACACACACTTATACATACACACCTCATCAAGACCTGAGTCCTTGAAGGTTTCAAGTCCAGAGAGGATTAGAAAGTATGTGAGTGTTTTGTGCTTATCCGAAAACATCTTGCGACATTTAACAACGATTTGCTCTGGGACATGTTTACATCAAACACATGCTGAAACATCACTTTATAAATGTCAGGGTAGAGTTGCATATTACGGCACACGTTAGAAGCCTGCAGTGCGTTACTGAAAAGAACATGCAATGTTGCAATGGTGTCCATTAAATATTTACTCTGCAAGTTTACCTGACAAAAAAAAAAAAAAAAAAAATCTCATCTGCAACTCTCACTGACAACACAGCGCTGCATGCACTGCAAGAGTGAGCCGCTGTGGTGCTGAGGTTCAATTCCCAAAGGGGGATTATTTGGAAGTTTCCAGCTGCTTCCAGCTGTCAGAAGGCACATGAATGATATGAGGCACAGTTACTAAAGACAGTTTAGAGTTACAGCGAGCTTATTGTATGTAGTTCCATGCTGCTACAATGGACAAGGAAAAGCCTGAAGGATAGATGAGTTCTGAGGGATTTCTGTTATATGATGGCTACTACTGTGATGCATTAGGTATGAGGTTCAGATTGAGGTTCTGGCTGAGCTCGTGTTTTGAGGTTGTTGAAAAAGCAGACAGAGGGAAAGGTAGGAAGGCACAGTGATAGATACTGTATATACAATGAGACACGAAGACAGAAACAGAGAGAATAGAAGAGAGAGTGGGACACAGAAAGAGAGACAAAAGGAGAGATGCAACTTAGGAATGCTGAAATTGTGCCTCAGTAGAACAAAGAAGCTTGTTAGAAACACAGTTTCCCACAAGTATTCCCAGAAATACTCTATAAATATTCCATTACCAGCTTTCCAGACAGACACGCCTGGGATGTTCATTATGAAACACTTAGAACAGGTTTAAGGAGAATCAGAAACAGTTTGGATGAAAGTGTAACCTATTTCTGCAGATGTTTGTCTTTGATGAAATTGCTGCTTTAGAGCTGATGAGATACATTTATAGTTTATATGCCTATGTTGTCTGTGCACATGCGTTTCTCAGTGTTCTGGGATTTGTTTCATTTCTGTGGGTTTCCTTGTGTCATTGTCTTTGCTTGCTCAGTGGAAATAAACTGTATATGTGTGTTAGTTTATACTCAATGTTACATGATCACCATCTCCAGAGCAGGCCTACATACCATATAGAAACATCTCCGAACTCAGAAAGCCTCATCCTCTATCTCTGCTTTAACAGGATGAGCATTGACTGCATGTTTGAACTTCAGAATCTTATCTGGCAAGCCAAGCAGCAGAAATCAGAGGCAGGGCGGAGCTGCATGAAACTGCAGATTTAGAGATTTTCTTCTTACGTCCGACACACATCGCTGCCGAATTATGTGGCCTTGCTTATTTCAGAATTCAGTCTTTTCAACAACACAGGGGACTGACGCTTTGAAAATATCTCCACAAAGACAAGGCTTGCATGGGATTGTCTTATCCTCTTCTTGGAAAGCAAGCCTCCACCATCTTTTTGCCTTATCTAACTTCTTCTTTCCTCCCCTTCCACTCCACGTCACTCTTTGTGTGATCTAAGATAGATGAAACTGAACAGAGTCATTCTGCTTGCCATGCTGTGAGTGTTGAGATGAAAATCTCTGATGTATCTGTGTCATTCTATATAATCATATCTTTGACGAACAGCTGTGGTCTGCAAATAGCATGCATCCACGCAGCTCTTCCCCCGTGGCTGCAGGGAAATCGGCAGCCCATTATAAGGCTGAAATAGGCCTAAAGAATTTTTCGCCTCATCTCCTCAGCCTTACCTCCAGTCGAGTGAAAGAGCTGACAAGGTAGGAAAAAGCTGACACAGAAGTCTAATTCTATAAGGATGAAAACCTCATACTCATCAGAGGTGCAATTTCCCTGCTCTGTATTTTTACAGCAGGAAGGGTGAGGGGAGGTAAGAGCGGCTAGGCAGCATGCGAAATGCACAAACTTAATGAGCGGTATGGTAATTAATGGTGATGAGGTAAATTATTGTTTCTATGTACATTTTCACACCAAATCTATAGTTAACAAGGAGGAAAAATTCTCCTAACAAGGGAGGATGCCATTTGTTTCTCATTCCTCTTCGTACTGCCTTCTGGGATATAATGGCACAATGACTCATATTGGTGAAAAATAATTACGAGCCTGCAGCAGGCCTCTTAGATCAGTAGCATGGTTACAAAGTTTAATTGAGGCCTTGTCTGTCGTGGCGGTTGTCTCTCCGCCTGTCTCTCTGTCTTGTATGTATATGTATTTACTGGTTTGTGGCGGGTTCCGCCATGCCCACTTTAAGGCAATTTAAATTGCCTTCACACACACATTCACAAAAAAATATGCATAATTTAATCCTGCAATAACAACCTTAATGTTTACTGTTCACTCTCTATGAACAGTATAGATGAGGGGTTTAAACCTGCAGTCTTTCTAATGACCAGCAGGGGCGAATCCACCAGTCTGTGTCTAAATGACCTTATTTCTCAGTTGATTTATTACTTCAATAAGCATTTTCCTAATGAGTTTATGGTCTCAATCGTTAGTTGCAAGTCTTCGTCAGTACAGTATGACATTTATTTTGTAAATTATGCTCCCATTTAGAGCACAATACATGACAAAGCAGGGTATGCTTTAAGCTTGGCTACCTTGTGATTGACAAGTTGTTGTCACGCCAGTATCCTCAGGCTCTGGCTCCACAGCTCCACCCTCTTGTCTTCATGTGATCACTTCAGGCTCCAAATAAACAAGTTGATCACAGCCAAAATGTCAAACTCATTCCCAGGGTGTAAATTCCATGCCTCAGTTGTCCCGCATGTGATATCAACACTGAAGGCACCAACTCCAATGTAAACCCATCTGCGGCAGTACTTGACACTGAGAGCAACTGATATAGTATAAAGAGCGAGAAAGTCCACCTAGAGCAGAAGGCAGGGGAGGTGGATGGGTCAAACAAAACTGGACTTTCATCCCAGAGACCACATACAGTTGTACACTCATTGTGCACTCATGTCATCACGTGTGTGAAGATGTTGACCATGTTCTATCACACAGTAGTGGCCAGTGCACTTTTTTATGCTGCAGTGTGCTGGGGAAGGAACTTGACGGACAACAACAGCAAGCGATTGGACAAGCTGGTTAAAAAAGCTGGCTCAGTGCTCGGCAGGAGACTGGACCCACTAAGAGCAGTGGTGGAGAGGGGCACGTTGAACAGACTGAAAGCAAAATGGACAATAGCAGACACCCTCTCCACAGCCTCCCGGAGCGACAGAGGAGCAGCTGCAGCAGTCGGATCATCTCGTTTCAGAAGATCCTTTGTCCCCACGGCAATAAGACTGTTTAATACCAACACACCACACCTTAGCCACAACTGGACTGGACTGTGGAATGTGCAGTTCTAATTAACTTTCATCTAATTTTTTATTTCTGTTTATGCATTAACTTATTTTAGTTTATGTCTATTTTAATACCACTGTGTTGTTGTTGGTGAGAGGGAGTGTGGTTGTTGTTTTTTATGAGCTGCTGGACAGTTGAATTTCCCATCTATCTATTAACATAATGCTACATTACAATCATACTTATTTTAACCCAAAACATTATCTTTTTTCTACACCTTACAAAGTAGTTTTGTTGCCTAAACCTTACTGCAACTGTTACACCACTCAGACGACCACGACGAGGTGTAGAAAGAGTTCACTATTTATTCTTCACTGGCAGGGCAGAGGAAACATGCAAGTCACGAGCACCGGGCACACACATACACTCCGACATATCGGGGCTCCGTCTAACAACTGAAAAAAACTCTGCTTATTCTACTACTTCACTAGTAGTCATTCACCATGTACTATTTAGCTCTGCCCCCTGCTGGCGAAAGTAATTATAGCTTCTTACAGAAAAGAACTAGAAATAAATGCCTATTGCTGAATGAAATGTTACCTCAAATAATAGGGAATGCACTATACAAAAAAATTATTTTTTTCCCAAGTGCTACAATCCTCCCCTGCTAAATAAATGTTGTCCTCAACATTAGCATTCATTAACAGTACAATTCTGGCTATAGAATATAATACCAGTATTCAAATCATAACTACAACATTAATGGTAACTAGGTCCAACATGTCACATAATGGCAATAGCTTTCTTCTGAAAGTTAGAAAGAAGTAAAAGGCTGTAAGTGCATTTTAACAGGTTTTACCCTCAAAGTACATTACTACTGTACACTATGTGATCTCATCACACTCTACTCTTAAATAACACTACAGTGTCTAAACCTCTTAACAGTTGTCACAGTAGTATAGTACTGTCTTAATGCTTTGAAACAAAATTTGTCACTTCGCTATACAACTCCATGGAGACTTCTGACTTATATCGACAAACATATAACAAATTTCCATTTACATAAATTCAATGCCATAACTTAATCCAAACTGTCTGGATTATGACTGGAACCTTTTTTTGTTACATAACCTATATGAATAACATTCTGGAAAAAAATATAATCAACACTTTTTTTCCCCTTTGTTTAAACCAGATGAGTGTTTACAACAACAATTGAATCACAGTAGGCTATTCACATTGCACTCATAAGTTTTTTCTTTTTTTCAGTCCTTATTGTCACATGATGTCCGTAATGGACAGTAACCACTCAGTTCACAAACAGTCCATGTTACTGTGTCCATTCTTCCCAGAATAATCTATGACAGTAGTGACCCTTTAACCGTTTTTCAATAGTATCCTGTGGGAACAAGGGTAGGATAAACCAGGTGTGTTCCACACATCTGTGGAGGTGGCCAAGGCACATTGTATTGTCCACATACTGGCGCCAGCGTATTAACATACAGTGGGTTAGTGTAAAGCCCTACCACACGATGAGTAGGTTGGCCTAATGAGTCATATGTCAATGTTTCTTTAGGTCGTCTTTCTCTCTGTGACCTACGTGGCTGTGTGTCAGAAGGCTCTGGTTCTCGATTGCTGGGCAGGTCTGCAGATTGAACAGTTTGTGTAACATCTGGAGCATCATGTCCAGCTGTGACATTTCCAGTAGCATCATCGTCCAAAAGCATTTGAGTTGGAGTCCCAATCCTGAACTCCTCGACTTCAGCCTCACGTTCAGGCTGAGGTGCTGTTTCAGCAGTGACAGGAGGTGCAACATTTTGTTCTCTAGGCTGGTGGTGATGATGCCTCAGTCTGTGAGCCCAGTAATGTTCCTCCTCATCTGAACTCTCTGATGTTTCATCATGTCTATTCTCATTGTGTCTCTTTCTTTGTTGAACATCAGGGTTTTGTCCTCCTACAGTGCTTTGAGGTGGTTCCTGAAGTGGCAAGGCATTACATGGCATCAACATGTTACGATGAAGGATTCTGCCTCTCCCTGCGCCACGTTCAGGTTTTACCTCATACACTGGGCTGTCTTTCCCTTTATGTGAAATGACAATGTGTATTTGATCCTCCCAATATGAGCGCAATTTTCCTGGTCCCACGCGCTCTGTCATATTTCTTACAAGGACTCTGTCACCTGGGGAAAGGACTGGACTTTGTCTCTTTTGGTCATAATATGTTTTTCCTCTTGCTGTGGTCTTTTTGATGGTTTTGGACGCAATGTCATATGCTTCCTTCATTTGCTGCTGCCATTTTTGAGCATATTCCTGGTGTGAGTTACATCCTTTCTCCTCATTTATTCCAAAGATCAAATCAATTGGCAAACGGGGATTTCTACCAAAAAGCAAGTAGAAAGGAGAATATCCTGTTGCCTCACTGGTTGTGCAGTTGTAAGCATGTACAACTTTACTCACATAGTCACTCCACTTTTCCTTTTTCTCTTCATCCAAGGTCCGCAGCATGGATAGCAAAGTACGATTAAATCTTTCAGCTGGGTTCCCTTGTGGATGATAGGGAGTTGTTTTTGAGTTGGTCATGCCAGTGTATTTTTGCAGCCGTCTGAACAACTGATTCTCAAATTCTTTGCCTTGATCGTGGTGTATTTTAGCAGGAAAACCAAATTTGAGAGAAAAATCATTAAAGATTTTTTCTGCTGCCGTTTTGCCTGATATGTTGCGGGTTGGGTAGGCTTGAGCAAACTTAGCGAAGTTGTCAATAATCACTAAAATATACTCATACCCTCCCCTGCTTTTTTCAAGGTGAAGATAGTCTATAGAAATCATTTCGAATGGTGCTGTTGCAGGTACATGGCACATTGGGGCTCTGCTATGCATGGTAGGTTTCTTCTGAATGTTACATTTACAAACTTTGGTTACGAAAAAGTCAATATCTTTCTGCATCCCAGGCCAATAAAATCTCTGCCTAGCAAGGTGTAAAGCTCTTTGTACTTTTCTGGAAGCACAATTTGAATACATGTTGCTGTTTTGTGCTTCAACAGACCATCTTGAGAAACATACAGTCTTTTCCATTCAGGTAGCAGTTGCTTTGTGTTTGCTGTGTCCATGTTCATGACTCTCCTGTCTGGTTTTTCCCCAGATGTTTTCAGCTGAAGTACTTGGGATATGGCAGGATCTTGCAACTGTGCTTGTAGTAACTCTTGTTGTGTTACTTTTATGTCTGGCTGATCATGTGCAGCTAATTCCTGAACACATGGATTGCAGGTAATGGCTGAGACCCATTCCACTTCATGTTTGTTTTGTGTTTCAACAGCGCTGAATATTGCACTCAAAACTTCAGGTGTGTACTGCTCTGTGCACTCACTCATATAAGAGTCCATACTCACAGGCGAGACAGGAAATCTGCATCTGTGTTTGTTCTTCCTGGGTATTTCAGTGTTAAGTTGAAGTCAGCAAGCTCAGACACCCAGCGATGTCCGGTCGCATTCAGTTTGGCTGTGCTCAAGACATAAGTAACAGGGTTGTTATCACTGTATACTGTTACAGAAGGAGCATAAAACAAATAGTCTCTAAACCTGTCTGTGACAGCCCATTTGAGCGCTAGAAACTCAAGCTTCCCTGAATGTAAACGGTAGTTTTTTTCTGCTGGTGTCAATGTTCGTGAGCCGTACCCAATAACTCTAAGTCTGCCTTCCTGCCTCTGGTACAAGACTGCTCCCAGTCCTTGTTCTGAAGCATCAATGTGAAGAATGAAGGGACCCTCAAACCCTGGATACGCCATCACAGGTGGGTTAGTCAAGACATCAACTAGATAGTTCAGAGCTTTCTGATGAGTATCATTCCACACTATTTCCTGGTGTGGGGGGAGTTGTCCCGCCCCAGCTGACCGGGTGGTGGGCTTTGACTCAGTACTTGGGGTTACATCTGTTGAGAGTAGGTCATAGAGACATTTTGCATGACGAGAGAAATCCTGCACATAGCTTCGATAGTACCCCAGAAAACCCAGAAGTTTACGCAGCTCTTTAATGTTTGTGGGGGGTTTTGTCTTTAGTGCTTGTACAGCTGCTATTTCTTTGTCATCCATCTTGTAACCTTCTGCTGAGATCACTTTGCCAACATAGCGTACCTCATTTTTGAACAGGTCACATTTGTCTGGTCTCAGCTTAATTCCCCAATCTTGTTGTCGTTTGAGGACAGCTCTCACATCCTTAACATGCTGTGTGAATGTCTTACTGTAGACTAAAACATTGTCTAAGTATGGAATGCATATTTTGTCTCTTAGGCCCTCAAGGCTCTCTTCCATACTACGTTGGAAAGCTGATGGTGCATTTGTGAGTCCAAATGGAATTCTGTTCCATTCATACAGCCCCCATGGGGTAGTGAAGGCTGTGAATTTCTTTGAGTCCTCACTAACACTCCCTTGGTGATAAGCTTTGCCTTGGTCCAGTACGCTGAACCAAGCATTTCCACCAAGACCATCAAGTATCTCCTGTATGCGTGGTATGGGGTGCCTATCTGGGACTGTCTTTTTGTTAAGCCCCCTGTAGTCAATACAGAGTCTTAGGCTCCCGTCTCTCTTTCTCACGCAAACCACTGCAGCTGCATATGGGGAGGTGGATTTGCGGATGAAGTCTCTGTTTAACAAGTCCTGGATGTGGTTTTTGACCTCATCATACAATGGGCGAGGTATGGCATTGTATGTTTTGGCTACTGGGACCTCATCAGTTAGCTTAATGTCCATTTTTAAGTTTTTGATGAAGCCAACATCATCTTTGTGTCTGGCAAATGCTCCTGATTCTTCCCTGAGCATTTGTTTGACCACCGCCTGTTGTTCGATGGTCAAGTGGTCCAGGTTGACAGGTGGATCAAAATGTTTGTCTTGGGGATCACCTTCAGACGATCCCTTGGTAGAGCATGATGGGGTCTGAGAACTTTCTGCAACCACAGAGTTAACCATGTGCCCCTCTGGGTGCACCAGGTAACAGTCTGTTATTCTCTGAATGCTCCCTATCACAGTTTTACTTGGCATAGTGATATCATGTTGCAAGGTGTTTCTCACATAAATATTAACTTTACGCGAGGAGCAAGAAACATTTATGAGTTGACAGGTGATTTTGAGTCCTTCGTCCAATGACAAGTTCTCCTCTGGTTCAAAGAGCATTCCAGTTTTCACTTTGAGGTCTGTTTGGACAGGGCAGGTAATACACTTTATTTGTCCCCCTGGAACTACAACGGGTGTGCGTCCTGTTCGGACAAGGTAAGTAACATTCTCATTTGTAGCCCCCTGAATGACGTTTAGCAAAGCTTCTGCCTTTCCTGATCCTAGTTTCAGTGAATTTCTGAGCAAGGCTATGCTTTCACTAGGCTGAACCTGGTTCTCTCCATTTATTAGCATTTCCTCAATGGCATTAAACCCTATGATGGGCCTCTGCAGTATGTCCCTGCTCACTAGTATTGGAACTAGTATTTCATCAGACCTTGTCTGTTTGGATTTTGGATCACACAGACTGAAACTAACTGGGACCCAGCCCTGAAAGGGGATTTCTGTGCCGTTTGCAGCTCTTAAGTCCAGCAGTTCATCATCACTTAACAGGTCACTGATTGGACGGATTCTTGCATCAGGCAAGTTTTGGGACTTCCATGTCTCACTCATAATGGACACTTGGGCTCCCGTGTCCCACAAGGCTTGAGTCTTAACACTGTTCATTTTGCACCAGACAAGACACTTTTTGCCTACTAGCTGTGCCACTTGCTTGTGTTTTGGACCAGGATTGTTTGAGTGAGAGGGGTTGTCTCTTTTGAGTTTCACATTTGACTTTGAAGGTGTTGAGGAGTGATGAATGGGCTGTTTTTTCATCTTCCCCTTCACTGTGTACAAGTTTACAGGCTGTGTTTGAGGATTTGGCTTTGAGTCATTTTGGGACTTTAACTCTGAGGTCATGGCACGTCCCTCTGTCACAACCTCTTCATGTTTCCCGACGACTTCTGACTGCCTCCTGCTCTGCACCCTCTTGCCCAATGTGTGTCACTGCCGCACTTAAAACAATGGTTGCAGTCCTTTTTGTCTTGCTGACATGCTACACATTGTCTCTTTGGTCTCTTAAAAGCATTGACTTGTGCTTTGGTTTGGTCATTATCAACAGTTTTTCTCCCCCGCTGGACAGTTTGCACAAGGGATGCTACTTGACCTGTGAGCTCCCTAATTGCAACATTGCTCTCCTCCATTTTTGTAAATAGGGAGTTATCTTTAATCGGTTTGTTAGGTTTAGCAGAGACTTGGGATGTTGAAGGGTCATTTTCATCACCACTTCTCTCAACTGTACTCACGCTTGCCCTGTGAGTTGCTTTAGTTGTAGCTTTAATCTTTTGAGCCCTTTCATTTTCGTTGTATTGGGCAATCTGCATTTTGTGCAGAAGCAGCTCATCACTACTATTCTCATCCTGAAGATACATCCTCATCTCTGTTCTTATGTTATCATTTGACAAGCCTGTCATAATGGACTGAGAACATTGGCTATGAACAAGCACTTTGTTATACTTCAGGCCAGACTGGGCACGTTCAGATGCAAACAGGACCTTTTGGCGCAGATCAAGGACTCGCACTAGAAAGTCAAGTGCACTTTCACCAGGCCCCTGTACAGCTTTTGTCAGTTGTTGGTACAGTACAGTTGCATCCTTTTCTGCATAGTGGGCTCTTAAGATTTGTCTGAGAGTGGCCAGGGTGAGCTCGATTTTCCCCTCTAAATAGCTCCTCAGTTTCAAGCCAGGATTTACAGCACGTATCACAGCTTCCATGATTTCCACTTCTGGATAGCCTTTCCTTAAACCACTTTCGATCTGGTGTTCAAGGCTGCTGAAGCTCAGAGTGTCTTTTGAGGTTGACTCACCAATATGTCCGTTTATCCTGAAGTCCTTTCTGAAGCCACTGGAAGGCCAACAGTTGTTGCTAATGGAGTCTCTGCCTCTGCTTGGAGTTCCCTCATCCCGCGCCGTTTCCCGGATGACCTGTGTCTCCGGCGATGGCGAGGGTGGTGTGATGTCTCCCTGCTGTCGTCCAGACACCGGTTGAGCTGGGCGCGCCGTCTCCTCGTCCTCGTCGGCAGCAGGTGAAGAGAAGAATGGCGCCGCTCCTGCGTCGTCGGTCTCCGCTGGGTTCTCCCGCAGAGCGTCGAGTGCGTCGTTCAATTCCAGAAGCACAGACATGCCCTCGTCTTCCCTCTCCAAAAACTCCTCACATTCACAAAACTTTACTATGTGCTTAACCAACGCACGGCGAGTCTTGTCTTTAATGTCCTCAGAGTCTTTTCCAGCAATTTTACAATACTCACAGACTCGGTGCAATTGTTTCACATTCAGTCCAAACAATTTAGTTTCTATTTCCAGCAGAAACTCTTCTCGGTGCTCCGACATCTTGCATCAAACGTTTTAACACGCCAACACTTGGAAAAACAACAAACGAGACGGTGTCGCTCTAGCTATACTTCAACTGTTACCTGTAGCTAGCTTTAGCTCACTTAGTTGACTGGCTGTTCGCGCACATGTCCGACTTTACCCTGTTTCTCCGGAGTTGAAAAAGTCCTCTGCCGTGAAGTAATATCCGTCTTTATCTCGGTGGAACCTCCAAATTGTTACACCACTCAGACGACCACGACGAGGTGTAGAAAGAGTTCACTATTTATTCTTCACTGGCAGGGCAGAGGAAACATGCAAGTCACGAGCACCGGGCACACACATACACTCCGACATATCGAGGCTCCGTCTAACAACTGAAAAAAAACTCTGCTTATTCTACTACTTCACTAGTAGTCATTCACCACGTACTATTTAGCTCTGCCCCCTGCTGGCGAAAGTAATTATAGCTTCTTACAGAAAAGAACTAGAAATAAATGCCTATTGCTGAATGAAATGTTACCTCAAATAATAGGGAATGCACTATACAAAAAAAAATATTTTTTTCCCAAGTGCTACACAACCATTTCACAACATTACCCACGTGTTACTGGGTGTCTCAGCTTGTGACCTGTGCATTACCATGAGATAAGAACAATAACGGGTGTGACAATGCGTCAGTATTTGATGACCTAGGATGAGAATGGTTTGTTAACAGTAATCCAAAAGCGAGTGGATGACATCACGGTGGCTACATCCATTTCTTTTATACAGTATATGATTAAGATACTGCTCATTCATACAGGACATCTCATGCTGGATTATATAATATGTGTTTAAATTTGGGAAACACGGGGTAACGGCATTTAGCACTGACCATAGTGACCACAGGTGTCACTTAATTAACCAGGACTTAAAACTTCAGGATTACAACTTTAAACTGTACAGCATATTAACAATTAATAGCACTTTAGTTGTAATGTTCAAACACTTAAAAACTTATAGAGGATGTTTTATTAGAATGTGGCAGCCAAAGTTTATTAAATCTGAATTCAGTGCAGTTACTGGAGCAAAGAATGATGGCTTTGCCTGGAACTGCCATTTCTGCAATTTACCTTTGGTTTTAAGAATACATGAAGTAATATGAATATATGAAAAATGCATGTGAGCATCAGTTCAGAATGTGGGTTGTTTTATATGAGTAACTGTCAGTTTGGCGTTGATAATATTAGAGCAGAAATCTCTCTCCTTGTGCCCATAAAACTGTTTTGTGGTGATTTTTAACACACCACAATAAAGTTAACTTTACAGATGGTGGTGACCTGCTTTTTCGGCTTGTGGTGTGGTTATTTGGTGCTACCGCGGTTTGAATACAAATCAAACTAAGAGATTAACCACATGGAATTTGAATAAGCCTCTTGAGATATGTTGAGTATAAAAATGTATTTGTTCATCAGTTTGTCTGTGTTTCTTTTATTTTTTACTGACAGTGCATACGTGTGTCTCTCCGCCTGCCTGTTTATCTGTCTGTTAGTTTGTCTGTGCGCCTGGCCACCCGTCTATCTCTGTGTTGCCAGTGGATGTAGTAATTCAGGGAAAAACATGATTTCCAGGGATTTGCTTTGAATTGAAGTGTATTGTGATGTTAATGTAAGAGCTTTGTTAAATTTCTCTATAATTGCAAAAGGGGGCATTCTCAGTATTTCAGAACCTTCCTGTGTTTCCGTGTCTCGTGCTTCCCTGGAGAAAATACAACCATACATACTCTCAGCACTGATAAGACACACCAGTTTCTCGTGCATTTTGCTGTCTCATGTGGGGCTTTTAATGGAGAAAGAGAATTATTCATTGTCTTTTGTTAGGTCTGTAAAACCGTACTTCTGTTTGCCATTCTATGTGATTCTATTATGTTCTATTGTGCTGAGCATTCCTGCGCTTTCATTCAACATTGTGTTTCCAAATAGCAGATGGTTTGCTAGCAGCGATAAGAAACAGACATTTAGCAGATAAATGAATAAATAAAAATGATGATTCGGTGTAATATCTAATATTCATACTGCCAAGCTGCCATAAAAGACACAACTGTGTTTTCTTCACTTCTTTTTTCTCTCAGTGTGTGTGTGTGTGTGTGAGAGAGAGATTCTGTCATTGTGAAGCATTTTACCTGCTGTGCATTAACTTTAATGGAAAGTATGGCTATAAATAATTGGTATTTGATGAGTGCATTAGTGTATAATGCTTGAACTGTAAATCAGTTGTGATACAGTATAGGTGGACATGCATTTGTCACATTCTAACTTTTTTAATTAGCAGGGACATTCAAATGGTCAGACCTGTGATAGCTACTTGAGAAACAACTGTTTAACATAGAGCTGGCTTTCAGTGTTGTGTGTGTGTGAGACGTGTGTGTGTGTGCATGAATGTAAGGGAGAGAGACAGAAGGAGAAAGAGACTATGCGAGCGTATGTCCTTGTCGCTCAGGAAAATAGATTTTGAGAGAAGCACAAATAATTAATGACTTGCGGCAATCACATAT
Organism: Epinephelus fuscoguttatus; assembly: GCF_011397635.1. Lineage (NCBI taxonomy): Eukaryota > Metazoa > Chordata > Actinopteri > Perciformes > Serranidae > Epinephelus > Epinephelus fuscoguttatus. Next base: position 22,254,046 of record NC_064759.1, read on the forward strand.
TAGAGAATTCAAGCATGAATGATGTGTGTAGATGTGTGTGTGTGTGTGTGTGTGTGTGTGTGAGAGAGAGACGGGGTGTGTGTTATGAGGCAGCGTCCTTGCTCAGAAGCTGTGTGAAAAATGCAGTGCATGCAAACCTGAAATGGCAGGTGTCGGCAAGAACAGGTGAAAATCATACACTGGATGATGCATTGTGCCTCTGTGTGTGTGTGTGTGTGCGTGTGTGTGTGTGTGTGTGTGTGTGTGTGTGAGGGAGAGGGAGAGACTTACACAGAAAGAGGGACTCTACGGCACACAGGAAAAATATTTGACAAAGGTTGGCATGAAACTTGTTGTACACACTAGTTTACATTAGATTCTGTTCCCTCCAATGTGCAAATGACTCTGCTAAAATATTCCATTTGATGAAACTGACCCCATTTAGAAGGGCACAGATGGAAAAGGAGCGGAGAGGGAGACATGCAGTTCAAATCTGCATCAGCTGCAGTTTCCATGTGCGCATGAAAGTGTGCGAGACAGAGAGACAGGGAGTGAGGAGGCAAGACAGTCTGTACAGTATGTGTAGGTTAATTGCTGTGTGACCATGCTGAGAGCAGCGAACTCTAACCTGTCAAGGGTCAGGCATGGCCTTCTCTGATTGGCTTGCAGAGGAGAAAATGTATAATTACTCTGGATACCCTTGCTGATGACCTTCATATTCAGTGAAACACATTGGAGGCACACATGAACAGACACAGGCACAAACACAGTCTATTCACAGGGACGCAGTTCAGTTGGGCACATTTTTTTCATAAGAAAAGTAGAATTACTGCCTGAGGTTGTATTTTTCCACGAACAAGTCAAGTTGCAGTTACAGTTTACAGCCAAGTCTGTTAAAACATGGATGCTTCACATGCATCTTTCCCCAACAGCACAGAAGATCTACACAATCAGCACAGTTTCAAGGTGAGCACCCAAGACTAGTGTCACCAATTCAGTATCCAACCAAATGTCTCCCTTCTGTTCCTGAGATATGATGTTGAATAATGACCAGAAAGGTGTTTTTGCAGAACATCATGATGTCACAGTGAAGCTGACCTTTCAACCTTTGGGATCTAAAACACTATCACTTCATCATTATATCCTATTAGGCATTTGTGTGAAATTTTGTAATGATTAGCATTAGACTTCTTGAGTTAAGGCCAAAAACTTAGATGTCAGAGTGACCTTCACCTTTGACTTTTAAGCACTAAATTCTGATCAGTTTTGAGTCTAAATGGACGTTTGTGCTAAAATGTAGGCAACTCCCTAAAAGCCTTTTGAGATATTGTGTTCATGAGAATGAGACAGTGTTAGTGACCTCAACCCTTGACCATCAAATTCTAATCAGTGCATTGTTGAGTCCAAATGAACATTTGTGCCAAATCTAAAGAAAGTGACCTTTCGCTAAGCCCTGCCCCACAGTAATGGTCCCACAGGCTGTTGGAGTAAGCATGGAGCCCACACTGTAACTAACTGCTCTCTCTGAAGAAATATTGTCATGAATTATCATGTAAAAAATGAAGCAGTGATTCCAGAAAGAAGCAGACAGAGGGGTCTACAGTCTGTGTTTGAAGGTTATATCCAGGATGTCAAACTGACTCAGCAGCAACAACAGGTTAAAAAGACAAAGATAGTTAGAAGCTAAAGCCAAACTATAGGCTACAGATCACAGTGTGAAAGTGAACCACCACATCACTGCTGATCGCCACAGAAGACAATGAATATAAAGGGAAACTTTGCTGATATTGAACCAGCTGTGTGACATCACAGTGTGTGCAGATGAATGGTGTTTGTCTTCACCACCAAGTCAAACGTCCATCTGCACACACTGCGATGACACACAGCTGGTTGAATATCAGCAAAGTTTCCCTGCTTCCCTTCACTTGTTCCTGTACAGCAGGGTCAGTCTTTTTTCACTGTTATAATCATTAAAAAGCAAAAGCAGCATATGTATACATTCAGTAGGCTGTATCTTCAGTAGCTAGCTAGCTAACCCTACACTTTTCAGGGTTTGATTTTGGTTTTGGAACAGGGAAGAAACGTATATCTGTTTCCAACCTCTCCAGGTAACGAGTATCATTAATACACGACGTGCCCCAGGCACAACATTTAGCTCCAAATCCACAAACCCAGCCTGAAAATGAAGAAAATCTGAAACGACTACATTAGAGTCAATGGAGCACAGCTGTGTTGTTGTCGGACCCTGGTCTGAGTTGCCTGATGCTACGTTATGATTGGCCAGTTTGCGTCCAGGGGCGGGACTTTGCCAAGGGTCAATTACCTTGTTGTGTCTTTGAGATATCACATTCACCGGAATGAGATGGATGCAAGGTCACATTGACCTTGAAGTTTTGACCTTTGATTAACAAAATCTAATCAGTCCATCACTGAGTCCAATGTTTGTGCCAAATTTGCACTAATTTCCTCGAGTATTCTTGAGTAATCGTGTTCACATGGATGGGACAGACAGACAGACAGACAGACATGCGTAGGGATGGACAGACAACCAGAAAACACAATGCCTCTGGCCACAGCTATCGCCAGCACAGAGGCATAAAAACTGAAAAGAAGAACAGTGACAGTGTGCTTCCTTTCTCTGGAGATGTTTTTAATCTAGCAACAGGATAGCTCCTGACTTTAGACTCAGAGAAGAGGGGAAAAACACTAGAATAGCTAACGCTCTAGCTTTAAAATGCCAAATTATCACATGCTATATGGGGTGTTCACACACACCATAGTTGTCTCTATACTGCCGCTGCGAACAAAATGATAGAATATAACCCATCGTGCCAACAAACTTCATGGGTGAATGCGTACCTGTGTGTGACAGGGATCACTTTGTATAATGTTTCCCCCAGAACATGTGGTTCTCCATGAGTGTGTTTGTCAGTGTGTGTGTGTGTGTGTGTGTGTGTGTGTGTGTGTGTGTGTGTGTTACTGAGTGCAATAATCCCTCTGGCTTTGCCCATGTCACGTATCCTGTCAGGTAGCCGTGGAGATTCAAAGAAAGAGCCAACGGAACGTCTTTGTGTCAGCAGAAGAGTGTAATTAGTCTCTGACTTCCTGAGCTATAGATTGACATTTAAGTGTCATTCCCACTCCTTTGTCTTGGTGTGTGTGTCACTGCACAAATGTGTGCATTCACTGTTTGTGCCAGTATTTAGAACTATCACTCCTATTGGTTTTACACAATGCCGTACACACACAAACACACACACTGTACAAAAGCCTCCAGATATGATTCTCCCTCATCATGTCTGAGGCTGGTCATAATCTTACTTGACAAGTTATGACAGAAACTATGACATGATATCATATCATCTTGTCTGGCAGACCCCTAGCAGAGACAGCCCGACTGCACTCAATACTAAATGGATGAGGAAATGTACATAATGCAGTGTATCTTTTGCTATTGTACGGTGATGGTTCGTATTGAGCTGAGTTGTATTGTGCTGCATCATATTGTATTGTATGCTAATGTTACGTATTGTGTGTGGTAATGCACTGTGGCTTTTAGAGGATCGTTTTGTATTGTGTTGTATTTCATTGTGTATGTCCAGAGGCTAATTTACCCGAGTGCAGCTGACATGTCCTGGGGACTGTCTGTAAATGTTAATGTTGGAGAGACTCAATAGTCCTTTTTATAGGGTTGCGCGCTTTCTCTTATAATGTGTGGGTATGTGTGTGTGTGTGTGTGTGTGTGTGTGTGTGTGTGTGTGTGTGTGTGCCTTTCTGAGCGTTAATGCCACGGAGAAATGTGTGAAAGCTGTCAGAGAACATCAGGTTCCTAAAATAGACACTCCCCATGGGAAAAGAAGGGGGAGAGAGAGGGAGATTGTAGAGTAGGTTTTCACATTTGTGAGACAAAAAGCCCAGATTCTAGGACAGTGACAATGATTAATTATAGATTAGAGATTACAGTAAACAGGCAAGCACGTAGTAGAGCAATGCACACACACACACACGCACACACACACGCACACAGATACTCACACGTCGAGAAACACAATGCCTTGTGGAGTTTCTGAAAAGCCTCTTGTCATGGTGCACTAGAGGAAGGCCAAATGCTAAACAGACAGCAGCTTAAGAAGTCTGAAAATGAATCATTACAAAGTAGTCAAAACACTGAAATAAAGAGTGAGGTAATAGAAACCCTCTATAAAAGAGGTGTGGAAGAGTTTGAGTTGAGTTTCACTATTTAACCAAGAACCCAGGAGGACTCACATTACTTCTACCTAAACACATGCACTAAGGATTTGATTTAAATCTTTTCCAGACACTATCACTTTAATGCAGCCTGTTCTCACTCCCACAGCATCAACATACACAGCCTGGGCAGTGTCACAGACATCACTGTAATGAAGCCAGAGGCATTGCTCAGGGTCAGGATCAGGCACCCTGGACTTTCCACGAACTCCAATGTAAACTCATCCACATCATTATTAGATGCTTAGAGCAATTGAATTAGTTCAAAGACCATGAAAGTCTACTCAGGGTGGATAGGAAGAGGTGGATGGGTTCAACAAACCCCAGACCATGACCCAGGACAGCAGTGTTCAAGACCAGCAAACAACAAATTGAACATAGCGTTCAAGCAGGACACAATGTCAAGCTCAGTGCACATCCCAGCTACATCTGCTGATCTCAAACAGCCAATCAACTGATGGAGCAGTTGATTGATGGAAGAGAGTCAGCTGATAGATCACATGATTCCTTTCTACACAGCCATTTGGCCAATCTCCTTCAGGGCGCCCTATTTAAAGTGCATTGGCCTGCCTAATGTTGCAGCTTCCTCTGCAAGCTGCTTTGTAACCGGCCTCTACCCCAGCTCCTCCTTTTCATTTCCTTTTCATTTGTCATTGATGCTGGATCTGTTCTGTTCCCTGGGGGTCTTTGCTGCTGCTCTCCCTGCCATAGGCTTTCCACGTAGGCGCATGGAAGGGCAGGGAGGTGTGCTTTCTCTGCCTTAGGATTTCCACGTAGGTGCATGGAAAGGTGAGGAGGCGTGCTCTCTCCATCTTAGGCTTTCTGTGTAGGCCTAGGAAAGGCAAAGAGGTCCCAGAACAGAGCCATACCCCCAAATATAACACTGCAAATGGAAAATTAAGTTTTCTTTGACTAAAGTGATCTTGACGAAACATCAGTTGCGGCATTAGTGGCACTCAAAGCCAGGTATTTTTCCGAGATATTAACACACTGCTTTTCCAGCCATATTTTGTAGCACTTTAAGCTGTTTCTTTTAGCAACTTCCACAATCTTTTTCCAACTATAACCAAGCAGTTTTGTTGCCTAAACCTAACTGCCAAACACTTTTGTGTCAATATATAATGCAAAAGGCTGCCCATTGCATCACAGGGGCTCCTGCCCAAGCACCAAAATATGATGAGTAGGGATAAGATCATGTTGTTTAATTAGAAAGATTGGAATATATGACATGAAACCAGATTTTTGTCTATGGTTCATTACCCATACAAATTTGGTTATTAACATTAATACTATAAAATGTAGAAGGGCTGCCCCTTGACAGTCAGAGATTCGATTTGTCAGTCAGGCACCCCTCAGGCAACTGAGATTGCTTCAAGTTAAACAGTCTTTTGTTGTTGTTGTTTTGTTTTGTATTTTTTGCAGGGGGTTGCTGTACATTGTACTGGGGACGTTTTGTTTTGGAGATTTTGCTGCGGAGTGAGTGCTCTTACATTTCATGGTATTCTTTGGTACAGGAGGACACCCAGGCAGCGGCACAAAGGATAAAGTTTGCACCGTAAAGCCTCGAAATAACAATATCTTCTCTATTTTATTTGGATGTGAATATACAGCTCACAGCAACTTAATACGACACAGTCTCCGGCTTTTGTTTGATATCTAGAGTCTGGAAAAATGCACATATCTGATTCATTGTTAGCGCTGTTAGCTCGTTTACCATATTACAAGAATGCCTGTTGTACTGAACATCCCACAGAGTCAGTCCAAATGTAAGAAATGTGTAAGAAAAACAATTGTCGTACTTGCGAAATAAACCTTCGACTCTGATTCAGCTGATATCATCCTGTGATAGGTATAGCTCCAAAATGTAGAAAGTTGAATATTGACATACAGGACCTGATGGGGTACAGGGATTTGAAAGATTTGCAATTCTAACAAAAATAAAATTTTCTTGAAGGAATATTCCAAAGGTTTTTGCAAACAATATATTCTTTCTGATCATTTTCAAATGTGTGATGTTCAGTTTAAATTTTTTTCCTACCATTCAAAGCAGATAACTGTTTCTATTTTATGAAAATCAATTAGCAGACTTGTGAAAACTGCTCTGAGTTGTGTAATCTTGTCTGCATGATATTCATTATTCATTGCCAAAAAGGCCCGCACACTGACAAAAATTAGAAGAGGCTTTTCAGATGCAGAAATATTCAATTTATTACACGAACAAATGGTCACAAAAATGTGAAAAAGTGGATGTTCCAGTTTTAGGAACATAGATGGCATAACTCACAGACATTGAGAGAAATTCTGTTGTCACGGTGTGGTCGTGCATTGCAGACTTTTAAAATCCTGTCTGCTTATAAACTGCAATAACAAGCACTGACAGCGCGACTTTGTTTAAAAAAAAATTATTGTGAAATTAATGTTCTCATTGATTTTCATATTATACAAATGATGAAAAGAAAAATGCTTTTCAAAAATGGCAGGGAAACAGATCAAAAATTTAAAAATTTAAAAAACAACCTTGTGATCCTTTAAGGCGATCTGCTTCAACAGACCTTATCAAGGCAGGTCTTCTTTTACAGAGGCACTGTGAATAAGCTGCAGTGGCTCCCGGGTCAAGGTAAATATCAAACCATTGAGAGTGATTCATGGTATGATGACACATTTCGTAATGCTTTCCTTCGATGTATCCTTGCAACAGAGATTCAGTTATCTATAGATTATATTTTGAAGGTACATTCAACATTCTTCACATCCTTCTGATGTTTTTGTTCTTTTTTTTTTTCTTTTCTTGTTCTCCATGCTGGCATTTCCCCTTTATTCTCACATCTGACTAATGCTTTCTCCCTATGGGGAAAAAAAGCACATTAGGTCATGTTACTATCTCTCTCTACAATGAATTTTAATGCCCTACAGTGAGTATATAGTGTGCAGGAGAGTGATTGGGAAGGTATAGGGGGAGATGGGGGAGAGACAAGAGTTTAAGAGACTCTTTTAAGATGACAGAGAGAGATGGATTCTCTATTGCAATATTAGACATAATACGTGTAGTGAGAGAGAGAGAGAGAGGACTCAATCATCAAATCATCATACACTTCTGGCAGGCAGCTGATGAGGGAATGTAAGCCCCTGCTATCTATGCTTTTCCATACCAACCCTCTGCTTTCTATACAGGAGTGGTGGATAATTAAAAGATAGGCTGATAGCAAGGGAGAGCAAGAGGGCCATTGTGACCTCATCTCTGTTCTCCCGACTCTGACATAATTAAAATAGAGACTTTATGAAATCATTCACCAGGATTCATCCAACTGCAGAGTTTTTTTTTTTTTTTGGTTCTCTTTTCAACCACTTCACTCCATCAACAAAAACCATTTTCAGACGTAATGACTCTGCTTAACAACACAGAAAAGAGGACCTGTTAAAGACACGGGATGTTTTATGGGTGCAATCACGGGAGCCGTTTAATTGCTTCGGGCTGAGAATAGAGAGGTTCACTGTGTTATCGTGGTCTCAATATAACCAAAGCAAACTCCTCGGGGGAGTAGTTACAGCAGTTATTTATTGTGCTGCTGTAATTATGGCTACTATAATTTGTATTTCTCTTACTTTCAAGCAGATAATGTGCATGTTTGCATGTTACTCTAGAAAAGAGTTGGGTTAAAGGTGATCGCAGGCTGGCATTAAATCGTGTAAATAATGTTCTTTGTCTGTTTGGAGTTTTTAAAAAATGACCAGGTTGTTATGGGGTTACTCAGGGTTCACTTTCAATATTTCTCTCTTGACTGCTGTGTTGTCATGGTGCAGAAAGGTCTGTTGGGTTGTTGTTGTTTTTTTCAGGTGGGTTTTTTTCTATAAGATGCTCCATTAAAGTCTCTTTTGTGTTTGTGCCTCTGCAATCCAAAGAGCATTATTGGAACAATCAGACTTCTTTGCATTGCCAGAGCAGCGAGAAATAGAGAAAGTCAGTTATCATTTAAACGCACTCTATTACAAAGTATGTCAACAAAGCTTCGACTGGACTGATCAAGAGAGAAATTACACACTAAATTTATGGGAGACAAATTCACAATTTACAATTGCAAATTATATATTACAAGAGGAGGCACTGGTGCGTTCATAACACAAGAAATACAAGTCAACGTAAGGTTTACACTCAGACTCAATGAGGATCAAATTGGGGAAGGGGCGACCTTGCAGAATGGATTCAGTAAGGCAGACTGTTGACTGGCTGCCACATTACATTCAATTTTAGGGGCATTCAGATGGAAACTGACCTCACCAGAAAAAACACAGCATTGTTTGTTTGTTCAAATGTCGTGCAAATAATGCCTTTTTTTGTCTCTGAGAAGCAGAAGCAGAAGTAGTGTATGATTGTTGCAATGCTGTAAAAACCTCTTGGAAACAAGTCTGGGTGGATGATCATGCATGAAGCCCAGTTCAGACCAAAGATTTGTAGACCATTTTAGGACGTTGCAGAGGATAGTTGCAGGGTATAAACTGACCATCCGAGCTTGGCTTAAGCCTTAAACTGATGGTGTCACCTGCAACTCCGCAAATCGCCGGCAGCTGGTCACTATCCTCATTCATATTTTAAGAAGCTACAAATTATATTCAGCCACAAAATAAGCTGGAAAGCTGCAAACAGAGCGGAGGTACAGAGAGTTGTTGCATAGAGATGATACACCATCTCATCTGGTTGCATTGGTGTGAACCAGCAGGTTTATAAAATGTTGCAGAATGGCACATTGCAAGTAGTTGCATGTTTCAACTCGTCTTGTTGCAAATCTTTGGTCTGAACTGGGCTTAAAATGTGTCAGACTTTGACAACGGGGGTTGTGTCTTGCATCGCGTCATCTATCAACTATCAGTGTTGGCATCTTTTAACCATTATCACCATATTTACCTTATCTTAACTTAAATATCAAGTAGGCACACTTTTTATGTCGATGTGGAGCATGTGGTATGACTGAGAGCTCCAGAACAGCAGCTAAATGGACACTGAGATGAGATGAGTACGGGGGAAAAAGGAAATTTAAAAATCAGCACTTCCTAGACAAACTGCAAACTCAATCTGCTGATGAAGATCAGCTGATACGACTGAAAGCAGAGGCAGAACCAGTGGTTGTAAACATTCGGGACTCAGCCCAAAGAAAGGGGCTTCCAGGTACAGATTTTTACCCCATTTACAGCAGCTACTGTATATGCACTATTTTTCAAGCCATTTGAGATCATAGTGTGCCTAAAAATCTGTACATCATTTGGGAAAAACATGATTGTTGGCAGGGGAAAAATAATCCTGTAGAGCCTACATCTTATTTCTATCTAACTGTTCTCCTACTGTCTTCATCATTCTGAAACCACAACACAACACATGGTGAGAGTGACTAGTTTTCAATCCTGACACTTAAACTGAAAAAATAAACTGATGTTACTATTTTTAAGTGACATACTCTAACGTAAACAGCATTACTTATCTCAAAGCCTATTTTTGTTATGCTTTGCCAGAGTAAAGTTCACAGAATGAATTTTGAGCTGACAAGTCTGCTACATTTAAATTGCTGCCATAATAAACTGGGCTGCTCTAATTGCAAAGCAAGGATCCTCAACAATGCCAAGTAAATGTGGTCTTCAATACTCTGAACTGAATATTACGCCAATAGAAGAACCTTTAAGGAATCATATTAGATTGCTTTCTGGAATAGCACAGATTCAGGGCTTTTGAGAAAACGCTCAGGACTGATGCCCCAGAAGCCGAAGTTCAAAGTCACGGATGGGCCAGAAACCACATTAGTATACAGTAGAAAGCATGGAGGCCAGTGAAAGTGGAACAGTGGTTACTTGCTTATTATATCTCTTATTCTGTCTCTCTCTCTCTGTCTCTCAAACTCTCCGCTGTCTAAATTTGGAACAATATGCAAGTGCTGCTTGGACAGAGACGGACAGTAATTTGTGGTGGCCTGTCATTTCATCTTGTAGGCAAAGGAGCTAAAATTAGCCTGTCCACTTGGGTGTCACATTTCCATCACTGCCAATCGAAGCCGATCAGAGCTGGAGCCAATAAATACCCGTGACTACTGCAGAGTCATTTGACTAAATAAATATATAAGTAAATAAATAAGCCAGATGTTCGGAGTGTTAGTGATTTTTTTTTTGTGCAGTGGGAAGGGGGCTAAAGTGAACCTTGAGGTGAGGCTGTTAAGTGATTTTAGCCAAGTAATTTCAGTTGTTTTAAACTGAACAAAACTTAAGTGGATGCCTTTAATGCCCTGGGTCATTTTGGACAGCACATTCACAACAGCCTATTTTATTGTTTATGTGTGAGTACTTGTTTAGATTCACAGTATTTCACAATCATTTCAGGTAAAACTTGTCCTGTAAAGCATTTTATTTATCTAAGTGTTGGGTAAAATAAGTGCACCTACAACAGCTTTAACCATGAGAACAGATTGAGTTCTCTATTGCTTTCTTCCTCTAAACCCATTGACCACCCCTGGTCACCTCACTAGCCTCTCCTCAGCCTCAGAGATAGACAGATCAATTTTGTCTGAAACTCAGCTCTCCCCGTGTCTTTTTGAGTACCTTCATAGCTCCTCTTCCTCTTCCTGTCATTCTGCTACCATTCCCAGTGTACCCCCGTTGTAATCCCTCTCTGTCTCTCCAACTCTCATTCGCTCACTCTACTTATTTTTCACTCTCTTTCAATGCACAGCCTCTGCTACCCTGAGGGTGTGTGTGTGTGTGTGTGTGTGTGTGTAAGGAAGAGAGGGAGGGAGAGAGAGAGAGAGAGAGAGAGAGAGAGAGAGAGAGAGAGAGATTTTCTAAATCCCAGGTAAGAGCAGAGCTTTTCTGTGGGAGAATTTCATTTCAACACCTCTCATCTTGCACAGAGAGCAGGAGGATAGGAGTCTCCCAGTTATGAATCCAATAACCATTGTGTGTGTGTGTGTGTGTGTGTGTGTGTGTGTGTGTGTGTGTGTGTGTGTGTGTGGGCTAGACTGTGGTCTGTTTATAGGATTGGAGGTTACTCCCATAAACTGAAACTGAAGGTCAAAGACAGAAAGAAAGACAGAGTCAGGTATGGAGAGCGAAAAGGAGTGGGGGATGTTTGCGTGTGGCGTTTTCATGACCGTGTGGTCGTGTGTGTGTGTGCTGTGGTTGTGGATGAGGATGAGGTGGTCAAAGAGAGAGTGTGCAGGAGGGGGCAAAGTCAAGGTGGCATCATGACCACACAAGCACATACTCACTGTCTATATGTTAATAGGCCTGTATTGACATATAAGCAAGCATGCTTTTACACACACATACACACACAGACACACACACACAGACACATGCACACACATATGCATGCTGCAGCTGAGTGGTAAAGAGTGTATTGAGTTAGAGAGCTGAGGTCAGCTCTAAATCATTACAGGTCACCATGGCAGGCCTGGCTACCAGATTAGATTAAAGTCTGGCTGATAGACCCAGCCAAGCACATTAAAACACACATACACACACAGACACACAAACTTGTGCATGGAATAAACACAAGAGTGGATACCCCAGCACATTAATCACAGAGAGCCTGGATGTAATGTTCTGTGATGTAGCTTTGGTTCCTTGCACAGAAGGAGAGGCAGCTCTCTGACCCCTGAACAGTAAACAGCCACACAACAGATAAAAGCAGCAACAGTCCCAGTGGAACAGACTGTTGGGAAACCAGCCTATTAGGAAGTTGAAGAGACTGATTAGATTAAAGCAGGCGGAGACGGGTCACTGTGCTGGTCCTCTGGCTCCAGAAACTCTCACCACCAGGACAACATGTCCATTGATACTGGCCTGAGTTTAATTCTCTGGGAAATACATCTCTTTTGTTGAGATTAAAAGGTGTTAGTGTGTGTGTGTGCGAGTGTGTGTGTGTGTGTGTGTGTGTGCAGTTGGATGGAAGAGAGGACAAAATGAATAGAGGAGCAGCTGCTGTTTATCTGCATGGTATCTCTGCTTTCAAGCACAAGAACAACACTATAAAGCTCCCTCGGTGGGCTATACGTTACTGCAAGCAAAGACAGGCTTTATATCCCGTTCCATGCGTCGCTTGCACTTCTCTCTCAACAAGAGTGAAAGATGGGAGATCTCCCCTTGCCCTGTCTCCCCCTCTCCTCCCCTCCTCTCTATCTCTTTCTGCCCCAGCAGCACGTCTATCTCTCTCTCTGATAGGTGATGTATGTCTGACCTTCAGTGTTGAATTTGCCATTTGCTGCCAAGTGGATCTTTAACTGCTTCCATGATTCACATGACCTCACTTCCTCTGACCCTGCTAGGCACCGCTCGACGTGGCTGGCAGCCAAGAGCAGAGGGGCACCGAGCCAGGCCAGATAAGGGCTTCTCCAAATCAGCTTGGATCGCTATGATAGTTCTCCTCTCTTCTCCTCTCCTCCACGTTTACTGATGTAGGGCGGCGGGGCCTCTGCTCTCTCTAACACCATATTTAATCTTAACTGTCATTGCTTTGAAGTACAATAACTGTAGATGAGAGGACTCTTGAGTGTGCTCCTGTGTTTGACTAAAATTGGCTGAGCACAGTGTGTTTCCTATTGTCCTCCGGGATGAACCACAGACCCCATCAACAGACCTTATCTATTATTTACACAACACCGCTGATATTCCAATAAATAAGCTAACTGCCATTGCCAAACAACTTTCCACTGTCACAAACAAGAGGAAACACATTCATATGCTTTCTGGCACTCAGACGCAGCGGTATCTTTTGATCCAGTCAATAGCATTCTGAATCAGGCTTCACAATGACAAACAAATACGGGGTAGAGAGTGGTAAAAGTTCACGGCACGCATGCTTCGAAACAGGAAAAAAAGAAGGAGAGACATGCACAAAACAGGCCAGAAAACTGACGCCCACATGTCTAATCACGCACTTCAGACTGATGTCATTCAGTCTGGGCAACGTGTTGTGTATTCCTGTATTGGTGCTAACTCTGAGGGCCATTACTTTCATCTGCAGCAGAATATATGCTGATTAGCTTCCAGGGAGCAAGCCAAGAGAGGGGAGAGGGCTGCAGAGGGGAGAGGGCTGCAGAGGGGAGAGGGGGCAAAAGAGGGAGGAGGAGGAGGAGGAGGGAGAGGATTTTAAGATATGTGAAATGAATAGCTAGAAGTGCATAAAAACGACATCTCGAATCTGTACCCCACCGGAATGTAGCAGCAGAGGGAGTTTGAGCAAATGCATGCAAATACAGATACAAACATGCACAGGGAGACTAAAAGAGAAATGTACACACACTCTTGTAAACACACACTTTCTCCGCATATCTAGGTTGCCGTCTCATTAATAGTGTTGGCGCAGCAGCGCACCTTAATGATCCCTATCTTTCCCGCTGAAACTGCCTTTGACACCATTTCACTTTAACTGCAGGGCCAGCAGGGTTCAGGTCAGGACAGAGCATACCTCATGCACTATCCATATATCAAAGACATATCAGAAGCCTTTACCAGAGAGTGACTAATTGACCACCACCCAGGAGATCAAGTCCAAATCCAAAGCCAGGTTGTCAGCTCTGACAGGCTCAAGTCTGGCCCTCATCCCATATTTTACCCTGAGCTCCTCTGTGTTTTATGCTGAACAGAGTCATATTGAGAGCTGAGGCCACTCCACTCCTATTCTTCTGTCTCAATAGACCCTTCCGACCAGATTTGACCAGCTTCTTATTCCCTATTCCCTCTCCCTATGCAGTGAGCCTGCACCTCCACTGTTCAACCATGAAACCATAACTAAATATAAATCATCCTTTCTCTTACTCTGTCATTGTGATAGCCCTTCCACACTCTCTCATTTGTTCTCTTTATTTTTCCCTCCGTCCCCCCCTCTCTCTCTTATATTCTCTCTTTCTTGCTCTCCACCTTACACAAACACAACTCTAATAAATTGTGGCACTGGTAATTACATAGAACCCACCGGTAAATTTCACTTCCATTTACATTTAGATTACAGAATATTTCATTCCTATCAATCTGCAGCGCAAGACCAATGTGTGCATGGCTTCACCCATATGCAGACACAACTGTTCGTGGCATTTTTATATTCTCACTGGCGCATGTGTGGACACACGCGGGATGAACGCACATATGCTCACTCTTAAATAAACACAAATTGCGAGCGCATGGGAGACCACACACACGAAGGTGAGTAGATGCACACACATGGCACACAGTCATGGTCACACACGTTGAGCAATAAATCTCAGTGTTCACCAGCACACATGGAGAAGTGCACAGACTGCATTAGGGAGGTAAATCCTAATTTCACTGTCCACATATGTGCAAACATATGTGCTCACTCATCTGCTCGTTGCTGATAGTATTTTAAAGTCAAATGATGGCTCTGGGATGTTTATGGATTGAATTCTGTGTTGAAAGAAGAGACACAATTTACCTTGAACTGTGCATTATTAATCTGGTGAAAGAAATCAGCCTCAGCCACCCTCTCGGTAAAGAATCTTTTTTTTTTTTTTGTAAGAAAATTGATCTGTCTCCACACTTTAGAAATTCTTTGTATACTATTTCCACATGGTGAGCCTTTGGAGGGAACATACGCCTGTCCCATATGCAGACACACCACACACACACACTTTATTTTCACACACACAAACTACCCACTTCTGGATCATAATACATTCAGACGCAATCTCATCCACTGCGTATAAAAGACAGCAATATGCGCCCAAACCCTAACTGTAATATTTCAACGGTTTATAAGGAGAGGGGGAAAAAGAGCCAGAGGCAGCAACTGGGGAAAACAGATACCACCGAGATTTTGCCTACTCTCTCCTTCTCTCGTTTTTTTTTTCTTTCTGTCTGTCTCCCTGTCTGTCTCTCGCACTGACTCTCCCACCCGCCCCCATCCTCTCAGTATTACTGCATCATTTTCAACAGTAATGAGTGCACCAGGAGCAGGGAGATAGCAAGGGAGAGGGGAGGTACTTCGGGGAATTAGAGTGTTTAAAATATACACAGCGGTTTTCCTCTTGTGAATGATCATTGCAAATACCCCCCCTGCCCCCTGCACACGCACCTAGTATAGCCTGCAGGTACTGAATCACACACCTGTGAATTGTGTGCTCTTTGATCCCTGACATTATTAGAACATAACAAATCAGAAGGAGCTCCTTTTCTCAATCACTATCAGGGAGCCTTAAGTGTTTGGGCCACTGTTTTTTGCATTACCTGATTGTTCAGGATGCACTTATTGCTGCCACTGCTTCGCTCTTAGTGGCACTCCAGGACACAGAAAATACATTACCTAGCAGTGCTTAAGTGTATCAGACATTAACTAAAGCTTTTGCCAGAAGATACTATGGAGGTAATTTCCTGCGTAAAATTGGTTTCCTTTCTCTCCTGTGTTTTCCCAGGTGGTGAAATGGCTGAGAAAAAGCATAAAGACAATGTTTCCATCACTGACACAGGACATGTGCGAGTGTCTGTAGGTGTTCAGCTTTATTGTCATTAGGGAGTTGTGCCGATATTATCTGCCAGTTTGGGGGCTGGTGGCTGCAGCAGGAAATTGGAGCGACGAGGTGATGTTAGAGTTTAGACTGCAGAGCAGTTGGAAACCAACAGACTGATAATGCCGGCCACTGGGACAGATCAGCATCAGTACAGTGTAAACAGCCACATTATACACGCATACAAACACACACTGTTGACCCTCGAGGTTACAGTGAATTGGCAGAAGTTCCTAGACAGCTTAGCAGAAAGCAAATCACTGGAGAGGGAGGAGTTCAAATGAGCACAGGAAATTTGCTGTAGTTATGTAAGCGCACAAAGACCTACAGACTCGTGCAGAAATACATGATCAGCACAACAGGGCAGCAGACACCATATTAGAAATACTTAAATGAGAATGAGAGGAGTCCAAGCATCTCCTCCCCAGGAGAGCTTGACCAGACACCACTTTTTTCTTTATAATTTCTTTCAGCTACATTCTTTGTACATTTTATTTCCCGACACCAAGGTCTCTCTCCTGTAATAACCATGTACAGCAACTATTTTATGATCTAAGAAAAATATTTCTGTTTTTTCAGATAAAGTCAAAGTTTTTTTAAATGGCTTAGCCGAAGAAGAAGAAGAAGGAGAGCATTCCTTGAATTTGTCTGAAAAATACAAACTGGATTTCACTGGATTCTGCACTACGTCAAGGAGATAAAATTCTGGTCAGCAGTTTTATTTACTCATGTATTTATTGGTCAGATTTGTAAAAAAAATATTGACAAAAATAACTGGAATCCACCTGTAAAATATCTAACAGTGTAGAACCGAAACTCCATGTTCCCAATATCCACAAGATTACCAGAAAAATACCAAGGACAAGATCACTGTGTCCTCAATATCAGATACGCTCCTTCACACAGACAAACATAACATAATACAAAGTATAACATTGGTACACAACTATTATTTCTTAAACAACTTCCCCTTTTAAATCCAAACCAATCACAAAAACAGAAAAAGATGTAATATGTGCAAGAAGCTTTTTAATTACATATCTGGAGTTCCAGGCCAGCGTCTGGCTCACAAAGAGGACTTTATTACAAGGTTAGCTTTGGCTGGATATTTAAATAAATGTTATACTGTAAGGAAATCCAAGGTTAGATTGCTATCCTTAAATACACCTGTTCTGACTCAGTCAATGAAATCAGGTGTACTTAAAAACACGGGTGGGTTGCTGAGGTCACTGTGTAAGACCAGACACATGCATACACCACAGGTGGGGGACTCAAGTCACACAACTTGACTGGAGTTGCAAAGGACTTAAGACCTGCTTGACTAACACTGATAAGTTTCGACTTGACTTTGTATTCATGACCTGAGACTTGAGACAGATGACCTAAAGGACTTGACTTTTCATGTAATATTTGTATTTTCCTACATATTGAGAAGTAATCTTTTGTTTTTGAAACACAATTACGTGATTTCGAGTATAATGCACACAAACCTGGCAACTTATGAGGCCTCTAAAACCAACAAAGAACATGAATGGGTCATTTGGGCTAACTTGTTAGCTTCTTGGCTGGTTAAACATTTGACTGGATCATCAGAATTTTGGATTACTTGACTTGTAACTTGCTTCACCTGAGCAATGACTTGACTCATTTTACACATAGCAGGGACTCAACATGACTTGCTTGATTCTTACCACAGTAATTTGGACAATCCGGTCTCACTCCGAAGCTGTCGAAATCCGGCACTGCAGCATCAGACAAAGTCGTCCTTTGACGTCAGAATGATATGCGGCCGGTCGCCGTTATAGTTTAATGGTGCTTGGCAGTATCAGAGGGAAACATGGTGGGACACAAACACAAGATAAGGCGATGAAAGTCCCAGTGGGGGTGGTGGATGAGTCCAACAAACACCGCCCTTCAGAGCGGTTCTGTTCTTTTTTCCTAAACTCAACCATGTGCTTTTGTTGCCTAAACCTAACCACATGTTGAAGGCAAAAAAATTTCAATTTGCGGTGTTTTACCGATGTAGTGCCTTTATTTTGAAAGAGACTGTACATATAAATTTCCTGTGAAAACGAAAGTGTATTTTGAAAGAAGAGAATGCATGTAAAAGGCAGAACTTGACATGACGTCCCAGAGCTTCAACAACCAAAGCATCCAGGGTACCTTTCACGTCATATCTCGACATGGAAAGTCTATGACCAAACATTGATATGTGACAAGGTCGGAGTGAGAATGTGTTGATTTGGGACTTGCTTGAGACTTGAAGGTTAAGACTTGAGACAAGCTTGTGACTTGCACATGTGTAACTTACTCCCACCTCTGACAAACACCAACCTTTGCAGACTTTGAGACATGATTTCTCTTTCTATATGGGTTTCTTTCTGTCTCACAACATCTCAAAAAGCCATATAACACAGCACACTACACCAAACATTACAGCAGAGGAGAAATCCATCACTGAGGAACCTCTGTCCACCGTCTCCAGAGAAACCAGACAGGGTCACCCAACTAGTTTAAACAAAGATGTTAGAGTAACACAAGCATCCGCTCACAAAGTTATGTGTGTGTGTGTGTGTGTGTGTGTGTGTGTGTGTGTGTAATGGAGAAGGGAGGCACACATCCATTAATAGGCCCATATATGAGGAATATAGACAGACAGATCCATGCTTCATTCTCTCTATGTTTACTGTAACTGGGAGCTACAGAGTCCCTTAGGAAAAAACCTCTCATGTAGGAGGGCACGCATATAACAAAAAAAAAACACCATCACAAACTCTCTCAGTCATAACAGTTCAAAACTAAAACTGCCAGGTTGCTTTGAATAACACAGCTCCGAGGCTGGTTCGTGTAGTGATGCAGCCGGCTACAAAGGGCTGTGGTTTGAGAGGGTTGAACGTGGAAGCACCTGGCCTGAAGGACTGGACAGAAACTTGGCAAAGTGCAGGAAAATGCTGTAGCATGAGAGAGTGAGTAGGTTGCAAAGGAGCAACAGTTTGACAAAGAGTAGGAGGTTGCCGAGAATAATATGTTTGCAAAAGCTGCAAAAGTACAAGGATCAGCCATGTTTGTAATAGAAGTGTTTGGAAGTTCATTTGCCTCAGAAACAGTAACAGCAACCAAAAAGTTTTTTTTTCACAAGGTGTCCTTTGGGTGTTCGTTGAATAAAAGATGTGATAAGAAACACATTTGTTGAGGTTCCTTTTTTTCTGTGCATCAAAGCAACCGCAGCACCTTGGTTTTCTCTTATTTTGATTTAGCCACTGAAGGCAGATATTTAAAGACCCTAAAGCAGAATTGATAGCTGCACTAAATCTAAAGACTTGGGAGGATAAGTAGCCTATCAGAGTCAGACATTTCTGTTGACACATATCTCACCCACAGTGACAGGTGTCCTACCTTAAATAACGCTTGAACTTGACAACAAAATGAAAGTTGTGCTAACCTGAAGGATATATCTCTTCGTGGGTGCATACATTAAGTTTAAAGGAACAGAAAGTGGACTTCTCTTCCCAGGCTGTGACTTGTCCCTGTGTCCTTCTACCTCATGTTTACCTCTAAAACCCAGAGCTGTCTGTAGCGTTCAGTGTTGACGTTGAGCACAAAAGGCACCCTAATCCCGGGCTGAATATGCATGACGCGCCGTGCACTGCTGTGGCTGCTCGGCAGCTTAATAGTTTCAGCACCGCGTTGGTGAACAGCGCCATACGCCGCTGAGACACACTGAGCCTCAGCTGCAGCGAGCTCCGAGCTGCTCTTTGACGGCACCCGGCGCAGTTTGACAGGCCGAGCTGGAGAAAGACCCTTTTATCTGTAATCAAATCATTGGCCCCGAGGTTGCAACTGAGTGAGGTTTCCTTTCCCCCTGACGATACCGAGACCTTGTAAAAGCATGGCGCTTTCACTTTGATGCCCTCAAAAGGAAAAGAGAGAGGGGGGAGCAGGGGTGAGGGTGGACCAGAAGACATGAGAGAGGGATTGACATGAAACATATTGCCAGCGGATCATTTGAAGATAAATCCTACACAGTGACACACACCTTTTAAATAAAGTTTATCATCTTTCCATGTCAAAAAAGAAGAGAAGAAACTGAAAGACAGGATAAATTGAAGAGGTGGAGGATGAGGAGGAGGAGGAGGAGGAGGGAGGCACTTCAATTCGGAGTTACTCAAGCACAGCGTGGACAGAAGTGATCCCCCTATCCCAGACCCACGCATGGGCACGGGCTGCATATTATAGGCTACAGCAGACAGGAATCCGGTGCAGCCCCCGAGAAGAGAGGCAGACACACACTTATACAGAGAGGGAGAGAGAGAGGGGTGAGGAGGAGGAGGAGGAGAGAGTGTGTGTGTTTCTTCCTTGAGAGGGAATCTGAACCACTTCAGCCTGCCTGCGCTGGAGCCCGATAATAACTACAGGACTGCTCTGGATGAATGTGCCGTCTCCCCCCACCTCGAGCTGCAGGCATTTCATTCACAAGACGGGTGATTTAAAGCCCGATGCCACTCAGCAGAGAGCAGAGGGACAGAGAAAAAGGGGGTCAGATGTTTTGCCTTTCTTTCCTCTTCGACGTGCGTGAAGCGGACGCGCACCTGCGAGAGTGCCTGCTCCCCTTTTCTTTACTGAGAAGCCCAATTGGGGTGCTGCTGCCGCTGCCGCCGCTGCTGCTGCTTGGCTGAGGCTGCATACACTTTACAGACTGGACCAGTGGACTGGGAAAAAGACAGAAAAACAGAGAGGGAGAGGAGGGGTGAGAGTGAGCAGGAGAGAGAGGGTGCGCGTGAAACAGAGATTGGATGGATTCCTCTCCTCCTCTGGCACTCCACAGGCGCTCATTCATTTATTTAAGCCCGACCGACGACAGCATGCCAAGCGCAGACTCCAGCGGCAGAGCTCGGTCAGTATAACACCCCTGTCTCTCAGTCTGTCTCATTCTTTCTGTCTCTTTTTGTCTCTTTCTGTTTGTACTTCTCTCTCTCTCTCACACACACACACACACATACAGACGCACGCATCACATAAGCAGGTGTAGCCTTCTCCCACAGAGACACTTTCATCTTGTCTCTCTTTTTAAACGCAGTCACAGACTTCCCAGCCAAGCGCAGGAGTGAGACGTCCTCCGTCGCACCGGCCCGGTCGCGCTCTCACCTGCACAACATCCGCGCGGGGCCCGACTTTGGCGCCCACCGGGACACCGCCGACACCCAGGACCCGACGCAGAGAAAGAGGAACCCGTCGTACATGGGCCCCAAACCCCGCGAGGCCCCTGGGATGGCGTGCAGCGCGTGTTACTACCTGGTTATCAGCTCCACACACCTGAGCAATGGACACTTTCGGCGCGTCAAGGGGGTCTTCAGAGGACCGCTGTGTCCAACCGCAACCAGTGATTCACCGGTACGAACGCAGGTCTTGGTAGATTTCCCTTGGTGTGTGTGTGTGTGTGTGCGCGCGTGTGTAGTTTTGGATACACAGTTTAAGTCCTTGAGCTTGTAAAAGAGCCTATTTCAGCCACTTTAACTCACTTGTGGCTACTTCATTATGAGGGTTAGGAAATTGATGTTGTCGTAGGAAGTTCCTCACAGGTATAGAAAGACAAAAAAAAAGAGTGAGTGTGTAAACAGTGTGTGCAGGATATGAGAAAACAGTCTAGCAGACCCAGTGGCACTGTAATCTACTGAGGAGGTGGATGACATAGGTGGATATTTTTTACAAGGGGTGATCTTTTTCTTTATGTCAGCCATAAAAGAGAGATTTTTTTTTTTTCTGGTAGAGGACAGTTAGATGTGAATATTTTAAACAGAGGAGAAATTGGGTATCCAACCATGAAGCCATTGTCCCTTCATGCCTCCTTCTCTCTCCCTCTCTCTCACGGCTATGGGAATTAAACGAATCAAATTACATTAGTGCTTTCAGGAGGAGATGAGTTGCCCAGCCGAAAATAACACTAATTACCTGGGGAGTATTTGTTAGGTGTGTGTCGGTCTGTGTATCTGGGAGTTTGTGTATAGGAATGTGTGTGTGTGTGTGTGTGACCTGCCTAGCCTGGTGGGGTGACTACCTGACCTTTCCCTGGTGCCCGTGGTTCCTTTGAGCCACCAAACTGGCATTTAGTTGAAAACTGGCTCGCAGTCTGTGTGCATTTACTGTGTGTGTGTGTGTGTGCAGACACACAGAGAAAGAGTGTGTGTGACAAAGAGACAGGGGGAAGCAAAGCAAATGACAGTACTTGTAAATATGAACATGATATTTTGGACTGTGTGTGTGTTGTAGATTCAGGAGCTGCTCGGAGGGTCTCTGGTAATCACACATTATTCATGAGCTCTTAATGTGAGACGAGACAAACTGGCGGAGCTGATGACAAGTTTGATGAGAAAGGAGGAAGGGAGCAGCTGGTATGTGTGTACGAGCGTGTCTAAGTCACTGTGTGTGTGTGTGTGTGTGTGTGTGTGTGGGTGCGTGTGTTCATACTCAAGTCATTACCAGTCTGTCATGTTCGGCCCGCACTCACTATGTGATGGGAATGAGCGAACAGTGTTCAGCAGACACAGTCAGACTGCCAGAGATGCTGCAAAGATTCATGTTAACAAATATACTTACAAACTTTTACACACATTCTCAAACACATACACACACACAGACAAATCATTTGCAGATAGGCTACCAGCAGAAGAGATAATTACCGCACACACTCTATATATACAGTATGCATGAATTTCAATTTCTACAAATTGGAGCTCCCCTTTTAAATCTGATTATTCGAATCATCTGTCTTGGAGCCCCTTCATCTCCTTGTAGGAATCGTCAAATGCTCGTTTTTTTTTTATTGCCCCAGCAACAAGTTCAGTCTTGTCTTAGAAACAAGCATAATGTCTCAGAAAAAAATAAGTCTGATTTGGATGCTCGTGAAGTGCACTGACTGTATTAAGCACATCTACATTTTTAGACTCATGAATGCATTCGCCTTCTTGTCAGGCAGCCGCTAATTTATGTTCCTTTTAGCATGTTGTGAAAATTAATTTGAAGAGTCTTGACACTGCTTTGAGATGAGCAAACATTACAGTAGAGTGTCTCTTCTTCTTTTGCTGTCAATCATACATTACAGTGTACAGTGTACAGGGATAGTGTTGTTGCAACACTGAAGTTTCTCACTCCAATGCAATACTTTGAAAAATATTAATATCCAGTAACATTGTTGATACCATTGGGAAAAAATTGGACGACTTTTCTGTGCTTGGTTAGCAGCAGCGTTCAGCAGAATGACTAAACGTTAACAATAAGAGAAAGCGAGAAAGCTGGTTCCTGTGGAAAATGAGTATAAAACCATTTCAGATATCTTGAATCAATATGTGTCGATAAATCAATATTTTTACAACCCTATTGAGAGATGGAAGAAAATTGGCAACAAATATAAAGTTGAAACAATTAGTCAGAAAATCAGTCAGAAACTATTTCGATAATTGATTGAGTACCTTGATTGATGTGTGTCAATGTGAATTCAGTGTCTTCAGGTCTTAAATGGTTGGTCAGACAAAACAAGGAACTCAAAGACTTAGAATAGAATGCCTTTATTGTCATTGTGCTTTACAATACAATGAAATTTGGAGCGCTACCCCATCATGGAATATACAATAAATGCAACATAAACAAGCAATACTGAAATAAAATGCAGTTGTTAACATGCAAAAGGTGGCAATCAGTGGACTGAATTTGTTTCACCTTGGACTCAGGGAAATTGTGATGGGTATTTTTCCCGATTTAATGTCATTTTATAGACAAAACACTGAAGCGATTAACCTACAAAATAATAAGCGGGCTAAGTGATGATGATAGTTGTAACCCTAATTAAATGCTTGGTGACTCTTTGGCTTGTTTAGTTGTTCTTTGATTAGATATTTACTTAAATTAGGAAACCTCTAACTTTACTCTATATTTTATGTAGGCAAAGTTTGTTTATCACACATTAAGAAATGTTGCATAATTTGTTACATTAAAAAACATGTCTATATATAAACAGTGATAGCCTATCTAAAAAATACAGCCATGGTATCAGCACCAAACTGATCAGTTGAACTCTTCATGGTCTCTTTCTGTTTCCGAACCAACAAGGACGAATCCAAAACGTTTCCAACAGCCGAGGGCTCGACTGCAAAAATCTGATTATATAAAACCACTGATTCAGTTTTTACCGTGTTAGTTTCATTTATATGTGTAGCTGCGACAAAGAGAGTCATTTGTTGTCTTATTTTAGCAGTGACATCACTGTTTCCTGTTGTGTTTAACAGCCAATCAAAGTGCTCGATGCAAAGTGCTGCACAAAGAAGATAAAGACTGATTGATTCTATAGGTTTTTAAGAAAAGAAGGTAAAAAGAGAAGATTTGTATAGTTGTTGCACAGAGTATGCAATCAGACTATTACTCACAGGGACAGTTTGAAAATGCTCTTTTGCTGGTGCACTCAAGTGTCAGTGAAAAAATTGTAATACTGCAAAATCTGTTTTACCTCAAGGTAGAGTGTCACTTAGAGAGCATAACCTCCATCATGGCCAAATGCTGTATCTCACATAAAGGGGGAAAAGAATTTGTGCGACTGCTCCGTGATTCAAATCTGCTCCAAAATGCAGTTGGTTCTTCCTTGGCCCATGCTACACCCTTCCACCAACTTTCATGAAAGTGAGGCCAGTAGTTTTTTCATAATCCTGCTGACAAAGAAACTGAAAAAACCCTCACATCACCTCCTTGGTGTGGTAACAATTCAAGCAAACAACGTGGGCAGCAGTGACTATCTCACTTCAAGCCTTCACTCCTCTGAAGTGTCCCTGATCAAAATACTGATTCTATAGAATCTTTAGGGTCCTATAGGCTCAGCTATAGCTGACCTCCATGTGGACAAAGGCAAGTAAAAATAGAGCTACACTATTATGTTGAATGTAGCACATATTTTTCTCTCCAAGCTGCAGGCTTTCAGTAATAGCCGTCATTCATCGTAAGAAGGGTATAATTTACCTTCAAGTCCATGTCTTAATAATAAAGATAACTCTATATATGAAAAGTTTTCTGTGCTGTACTGAAGATGCTATGGAAGGTCAAAAAAACAAAAATGTGCTTTCAGATTTATCCGTATTAGTTTAGACATGGCCCAATTTATGCGCTTGTCAGCATGATAAACAGGCTGCCCTTATGGTCAAGTTGTTCAGAAGTGACCTCTCATGCTAGGCGAAAAGAAAAAAAGTCCTTCAGCCGGGAGCAGGTGAGTTTAACGCACCTCTTCCAGACTGTTAGACATGCTGAGCAACATCTTTCGCTCCTGTCCGCTCCGTTGTAGAGGATGCTGCACCAGCCGGCACAACAGCTAGCTGCTCTTTGATTTAGCTTAGATCAGTGGAGTACAAAGGATATCTCAACTGGGATTTGTCAGGGGTAACTTTTTGTGTCTTCACTTTGATAAGGCATTGCAGCATTAAGAAAACACTGGGCGCCTATGAGTGGTAAAGAACAGCCGTCTAGACACACAGCTCCCTTTTTCCTCCACAACAAATCCTCTTGTGTTTGTTAAGAGTTCTGTGCTTTGTTGTTTGGTTAGCTTCCCCGCGGAGTGCTGCGGTATGTCTAGATTAGGATTTTGCTCATTACTACTTTATCATCACTAATTAGCCATTGTGATAGGTCTCTCGGACGTGTCGAAATTTTGGTTCCCGCATGTGTATTAGTGCTTAATCATCATCGGCGAGTCATCCTTCAAACACTCGTTAACACTTCAAAGGTTTTTTTGTTCTTGGTGTCAGCATGGAGGGAGGACAGGAAAAGAGATGTAGAAAGGTGTGTGCAAAGAGGACAGGTACAGCCTTACTGTATCCCTTCATTCATACACACTCTCCATTTGTTCTGCTGTCCCTTGTCCGAATATCCTCCTATCTCATTTCCTCTGTCCCCCCCTATGTTTCCCTTTAGAAACCCCTCCCTCTCTATTATAGCCTAGTGTGCGTGCATACTTAGCTGCTCATCCACTGAAGCCCACTTTGATGTATATTTCACTGCCGTTGCAGAAAACAGATGAATCGTTGGCTATACAGCACGGTGTCAAAGTAAGTGCGAATGTGCTGGCGCGCATGCACGTGGATGTGACTCTGCGTTTGCACCCTCGTGTTTTCATTGATTCCGCAGGGAGCTGAACAGTGTTTATGTAAATGAGGTGGCATTTAAACATATGCCCTGAACAATTATCTTGAAACAAGTATTTAGCTGCACAAAAACACGGCCGTGTTCGGAGTGAGTCGAGTACTTAGCTACAGATATTAAGCCATCATGAGGGGACAGAGGTGAGACGAGCCAACTGGCTTGCCATTTGGCGTGCCAGTTTGCTCATGGGCGTAAACACGATACCCGGGAATCTTTGTGCGCCGTTAATGATGATCATAATAATAAGTGATACAGGCTCAGTATCAAAGAACTCCCTGAGGACGATCAAGCTGGTAATAACATCTTGACATTTATGAAGTTCGACAAATGTCAGAAAGAAAGAGATTAGTTAAATGTGAGTTTAAGATAAAAAGATGTTTGCGCAGTATGAGCTTAGAAGCAGCTCGAGCTGCTGAGTCTTGTACCATCAGAAAAAGCTATTTCAGAGTCAAGGCCCTTAATGCTGCAGTCACTCACATTCAGACAGTGTAATGTTAATGCACACAAACACACACATACACACACGTATACACACCAAGTCAGCCATCAAGCCCTAGTGGAGCAGTTTGAGAGTGAGCAGGTGAGTGCTGCTGAATACTAAAGTCCTGTACGACTGGACCATTCCTGCTGACCACTGCAAAGTGCTCCCACTGATCACCGCTAATGTCCTCCATCACAGCTTACACTCAACACTCCGGAGAGAGTGTGTGTGCGAGTGTGTGTTGGGGAGAAAGGTGGATAATTGGGACAGATGGGTGCGATAGGATGACGAGAAAGAGGAGGGTAGAGGGGGAGAGTCAGACAGTTGGCATCGATTTTAACACTCTCTCAAGCCTTTATTGACATTTCATTTAGCTAATGAATTCATTAGTGCTTCATAGCATAATAACCTCTACTTGATAACCAGGATGGTTCCCCAGAGGATGCCTTTACTCCATTGCCTCAGTATTTTCTGACTCCAAACCTATTCTCAGCTTTCTTTGATTTTTTTTTTTTTTTTACTCCCCTCCACCTCTGTTTCTTTTTCTTTTACCTAGCAAGTTTCCTCCCTGTTTGTTTGTGCTGCATTGTGTAACTTGTAAATGAACCCGTTGTTTGAGGTGACATAACCTGCCAGTCTCTCAACAGCAGCGCAGCAGGCCCTCGGGAATGATGGAGAAAAAGAGGGAGGCGCAAGATGTACAAGCGCATTCATCTCTGCCTATGTATAGGTATCTTTGTGCTCCTGCTCGAGTGTGCTCGCTGGCTTTGTAGTGCTTGTTCACCTCTGAGATGGAGATGATCTTTATTCAATTTACTGATGACAGACTGGCTCTTTATTCGTGCGCCTTTGACCTGCTGCATACACAAACACAATCGCGCACATGCTGACGTGCATGAACGATATTTAAACCTATCCAAAAACTATTTTATCAACCACATAAAAGAAATGTTTCAGCCAGAGGACTTGTGTTTGCACATATTCACAACCCTCCTTTTAGGCCAAATTTTTTTGTCAGACTTAAGATGCTGGTTTATGAATTGGGAGCATTTATTTATTCTTGTTTGAGTCTGATGCCTGAGAATTAAAATCTGTTGTATGGATGTCTGTGGTGCCAAGTGACCTGTGTGAGCTCCGTGTGGGTGTGTGTGAGCACGTTTGGAGGGTATGGTGTGGGCTGAGAGTGTTTGGTAATAGTTTGTCTGCTTCTGTTGATTTAACATTTTCATCATGAGGTTTGCAAACATCTGTAAAGTGCACATTCTGGTGTTAGACGAACAGTATGTTGTTGTGAGTGACACACGAGTTATAATGCATGCGCAAACGCACGCCACGCGGACACAACAGATGGCCAACCTCTCATTTTGTATATTACCTTGGGACAGATGTTTGTCTGTGTGGTCATTAGTGATCGCAGCATCAGATAATTACCTGGAGACACACCAGCACATAGACACACACAAGCTCACATACAATTAGTGAGCGTTTGATAATTACAGGATGTTTGATGAACCATCTGGAACAGCAGCACAGGTAGAAACACTCAAAACAAAATCATACGCACAAAAGCCTCAAATCATAGTTATCAAACAAGTATCATTGCCCCCCCAAAAAAACACGGATAGTAAGACGACAGGTGAGAGATGAGGAGATAAAAGCGTTTTTGTTTCGTAGTCATTAAGACGTCATGTCTCATTCAAGGTTTGGTCTAATCCTCTTTTATTCTCCTTGACTCTGTTCCGTCTCTGACTTTTTCTTTTTTTTTAAAACTCTCATTTGCCACTGCCGTCTGTCTCTTCCTCCATCCATTTCTCTAGGCGATACCTTTGCTCTCATCCCCTCTCCCCGACACTTCTTTTATCTCCCTCTCCTATTGCTTTTCGTCTCATCTCTGCAGCCCATTCATTTTTTACCAGGTCAATGGTTCAACTGTTTAGGACTTTAAATCTTAGTGTGTGTGAGAGGGTTTGTGTGCGTATGTGTGTATAGCATGCCTATATGGGAGCTTGTCTGTGTGTGTGTGTGTGTGTGTAGGCGATGGGAGTAATATTGCAGTAGCAATATTGCTGGAAAATCCTTGAAGGAATGAAAGAAAAGAGAGGGCATGCTTTATTTGCTGGTCACTATTTCTGTTCTTCAATAACCTCAATTTTACTCTCTGACTCTGCTTCTTATTCTGCTGCTCTACCTGGATTCATGCTTTCATTTACTGTAGGAGCAGCTGTGGGGATACAATTATAGCTCTATTATGTCAGCGTGCATATTTGTCTGCATGCACATGTGGGTGTGCACGTTACACATATTTGCACCTGTGTGCTTGAATGCCCGCGTGTCTCCACCGCTGACACACCGGGCTGGGGTTAAGAGCAACTCAGACAAATTAATTATCTCTTCTCTGGAGGAGAGATGAGTCACTGAAAGAAAGGCTGCGAACCAGCACCTCATGGTTGAGCAGGAGCCCAGGAATTACTCCCAGCCTTTCAGAAAACCAAGGGGCCTCCTTCTGAATAAAGCAACTTGGATTTCATCCTCAGCTTGATGTTCAGATCACATTTTTTTCCCACTTTTTATGTGCATAAGGCCGATTTATAAAAATAACTGCGACTGAAAGAAGTCGAGCAGGCACGTTGCATTTATAGATCAAAGTGGCAGAGGAATTTTAATGCATATGAACAAGTTTCACTTCCCTGAAATCGTTGACATAAGATCAAGGCTTTCATGTTTTGCATTGCTGTGCCTTGCACAGAATAGGCTGTTCTGGTGCACAGTGCACTGCTGAGTACACCAATACACTCACGCAGACCACTTTAAGTCACAGCTTAAATTAGGAGAACTGAGAGATTGAAATAACAATCAAAAACATATTACATAACATTTGTATATACTTTAATTTATATGATCTCTTTGTATGTCTGCTGTCTAGAAAAATGGGGGTGTATATTCTATTGCCATGAGGGAGCTTGGTGAGACTGAGACTTAAAGCTATAGTGCGTAACTTCTACAGGTCTGTAAATGTCCGTTTCACCCAAGCCACTACTAAAGGAGATGACACAATGCTGATTAAGCCGATCGGCTCCTCTAACATCTCGCGGTATTTTTCAATATATATCATTTTTAGTATGCGTGTAGACCAGCGACATTCCCGTGCTGGCGCACAGGAAATGCTTCCTCACAACAAGAAGGGAGGGTGAGGAAGAGCGGAGAGTGTCATAGCAAGAGGTAGAGCGCAGGTAGAAAGAGAAAGCTACATGGCGGAGAAGTGGCCGAGACATGGTTCAGAAGTGGATCCGACCACAAAGGCAAGTGTTACTCTGTGTACGGTGTGTGGCGACTGGCAAGTGTTACTCTGTGTACACGGCGTGTGGCGACTGGCAAGTGTTACTCTGTGTACATGGAAGTGCTGCCGGCTTATTAGTTGTAATAACGCATTATCCGCTGGGAGGCGACAGAAGTTACGCACTATAGCTTTAAGTACATTTAGGAACTTTCAGAATCTCATTCAGTCAATACTTTGATCTGATATCATTTGATTGCAAGCATTTATATGTCAGTGGGGCATTACTGAATCTCAAGGCAAGGCTTTCATGTTTTTGCTGTCTCAGGTACATGACCTTTCACCTTTCCCCTTTGACCTCTGACAGATGGCCCTGGAGAAAAACAAGTGATGGAAAAGGTCATTGTTACGGTCAAAGATTCATGGGGATGAAATGGATATTACTGAAGTATTACCTTATTATATCTCTGCTTGTATGAGCATACATACAGGAAGGTAGACAAAAAAAAACACCAAGAGCACAAGTGGGGCAAAAAATGCATGTAGTATTACAATAACATCGTGCGTGGTTGCATGTGTGCTCATTCTGGTGCGCTCTCATGTTTATTTATCAAAGCAGATAGGACCTACTAGGACATCCTGATAGCGCTGGGTCGGTCATGCATCAGTAACAATGCATCAAATTATATCAGACTTACCTCCACCGGCAGCAAGAGCCATGATGCAGACACTAATAATTCATGCCGTTTGCTCCAACCAGCCTTCACATCAGCCGAGATGCAGAGAACAACCCACCGCAATTATCATGAGCAGCAGCATTCCTGTGTTTAGCAGATTGGAGATGCCAGGCGCTCAGCTTAGCGCTGTGCAGAAATGTCCTGGCTGCGCGCTGCCAGGATGGCAGGATCACAGTGGTCTGCAAGCAGCCTCCAGCTACCAGCCACCAGGCCTTGGCTACCTCCTTTATATGGGCAGGGTGCCCATTCCCTCTGTCTGTTTGTGTATGTATGTTTGGTGTGAATGTGTTAGCGCATTTCTGCACGAATCTGCTTTGGGGCCTTCTTACCCTTGCTGTGAGGTATATTCTTACCCTGTGGTACGGGATTAGTCACAACACTGAATGGGAAGACATGGAAACAGCAGCAGGGGAGGGGAAGAGAGGAGAGGAAGGGAAACCCCACAAAGATGAGAAGGAACGTGTGGGTGGATTGTGTGAGTGCATGTGCGCTGCATCGAATGGGTATTCATCAATTTCTCTAAGATTCTCCACTTTTCCTCTGCCATAAAACCCAGAGGCAAGAAGTACTGTAAACACAAACTCTGTAAGATCTCCTTCTCTCTGCCTCTTTTTGTGTCTCTCTCTGTCATTCCTCCTGTTTCATTCTCTTCTCTCCACATGTGAAGTTAGCAATGCGTTAGCGTGTGTGATTCTTTGGATTACATATGCAAAACACGTCTATCGTCTAGTGAAGAGAAACGACCATAATGTGAGGTCTGGAGGATGCAGAACATATTGTCTTTCATCTCTGAGTGTGCAGGTGTTGCAGCTGCCAAGTGCTTGTCGTGAAGAGTATAAGCCCCGTTCTAAATTCTCGAGTTAAAGCTCGAGTTAACTTCCAGGTATGACAGAAATGTGTGTTTTTGGAAAAGCTCTGGGAAAAAGTGTGAGCCATGCACTTCACAAACCAAGCCAAAATCTATGAACTTTGTGTGCGTGACTGCATGTGGGTGTGTGTTTGTGTTTATGTGCGAGCATGTGAAAAATAGCAGCGTGTGATTTATGTAAATGAGTGTCATCGGCCGAGGAGGAGGCAGAATTCCCAGGCCTGATGAGTGGCTTAATGATTCATCAGCCTGGCTGAGGCAGGCATCAATAATGGATGACAGAGTGGGTCATGCAGGATTGCTCGCCCCTTGATTAAAGTGCTCCACAGCTAAACGCCTCACTTCCTCCCTCTTCTCACCCTACCTTCTGCGAGGATAAATACAGAAATGTGCCGTACACGCACACCCCCGCACACACACGGTCACGCACACCTCTTCCTCAATCTCTTCCCGTACAGCCTTATGTCATCTCACCTCTCACATGCTTAATAAGCTCTCATCCCTTCTTCATCTCCTCACTCTGCTTCTTTGGTCTTAATCCAATCACTGCGAGTGAAAGAGGGAGAGAGAGGGGCAGAGAGAGGCTGCGAGAGAGCGGGAGAGGGGGATAGACGAAGATGGAAAGCGTGGGAGAAAAGAAGAGAAAGCCACAAATGAATGCTTTATAATTTGTCTGTACAGAAATGGAACCTTTCTCTCTGGAGATAAGACAGCAACATAAATGTTCTTTCTCTCCCCTCCGCACACAGAGAGGAGGGAGTCGTTTTCTCTCTGTCTCTCTCTCTTTAAGCTGTATGTGGGTGTTGGTGTGACAGGACAAATCTCTGTCTATTAGGAGACATAAACCTCTAAACCCTGAGCTACACGGCCATACATACTAATGCAGCCATACAGAGGGCTGGATAGAAGTTGGGAATGATAGCGAGGACACACTGAGAAAGAAGGAGATGTGGAGAGCAGAGAGATGGAAGGAGGCAGAGCAGGATGTTGAAAGCAGAGAGTCCTGGCGGGATTTCAATCCCCGGCCGGCACAGGGTCTTAACTGCTACACAATCTTTGAGTACAGCAAAACCAGCTTTAACAAAGTCAGACTGACGTGCACCACAAAGCAAGTTCAGTGAGCCTGCGTGTGTATCCCCTGTATGAGTGTGATGATGTTGTACCAAACTATTCATTCCAGCCCTCTCATCTGTAGTATCATGCACCATGCACTCATACTTTAATGTGCCTGAGAAAAGATCACTCACTCTTATTGGACACACTCATGTTATCCCTAGATAACACTAAAGCACTGCACAGAGCGAACATGCACACACAGAGACACAGGCTCACCCGTGTTTCAAAGCTTCAAAAGTACCCGCAATCATAAATGCCTGAAAGACAGCAATCATTCCTCAATTCACCGACAGCAGAAATCCATCGCTCTCCCTCTGCCGTCCTCGCTCCCCCTCATCTGTAAGTTTCTGAGTTGGCGAGACTTAGCCGAGCGTTAAGAGTGCAGCATGTAATCTGAGATCGTATTAATCCTGTTCTTTAAATCTGTCACTTCCCAAACTGATTACCTTCATCTTCTTAACTTGTCTTTCACTCTAATCTGTATCATCACACTCTGACAGATTGCAGTCACAGCTTGATCACTTGAACAGATAGAGACGCAATCCGCTTTTAGGCAATCAATCAGCCGCCTCGTCTGGACAGACAGACAGATACAGTCCAGGATATGATTTGTGATTGGTGTTTAACAACCATAAACTGTATATAAATCACGGATGTGGCCACTGTGACATCACCCATTGGTTTATGGACTCCTGTTTCAAAACCTTGAGCTTGGCATTTTGGTTGTCAACATCTTGGATTTGAGGAGCCAAAAGTGGCCCAAGGTGACGATATTTAGACTAAATTAAACAAGTGAGTTACATAAAAATTCACCCGCTCGGTAGAAGATGTGGCATGCGTACGGCCCCTAATTTCCAGGGCTGGTACCTGCGGTTATTCCACAGGCTAGTTAATAACATGTCAGGCAGGAAATCCAAAGTGTGGGATCATGGAAGTAGCTACATGCCCATTAGCCACTTAGCACAATCATTACTGCTTTGCCGACAGCATCATTAACAGGCGGCTCGCTCAGTGTGTGACGTGCACTTGTAGATAAAATATAGGCCTATATTAATGAAGGTTCATTAGTACAGTTTTGTATTTCTCTGTAATGTAGCACAGTGTTAACAGTGTTACTGATACTATTCTTTCTCACACCTTCAGCTCAAACCATTGTGTTGCCCCGCCCAAAATATATCATTTAATATCACATTAATATCGTAAACATGCGGGACACTAGTCAAGTGATGGCCCTAAATGATGACAATTGGTCAACTAGGAAAGTTCTTAGTCAAGAACAGCCCTAATCAAGAGCGAGAAAGTTCACTTGGCAGGTTGGAGTGGAGGTGGATGGGTCCAACAAGCACAGGATTTTGACCCAGGAGATTGGTGTTGGTGTCCAATGTGAATGTTGAGTTATTTTTGTCACATGAGTTGTTAGTTATCTAATTTATTAGCCATGTGAGTTGACTGATGTTACTGACATCAACCACAATCTTCCCAACCCTAGCCATGTTGTTTTATTGCCTAAACCTTATGACCAACCCCCTGCATCAAGATATAACAGAAAAGGCTACCAAAAGGTTTTTAAAAAGTTTCAAAAAAAATTCTAAAATGGGACTGACCCCTTCTGGAGCCAGTCTGAAGTGGCCATTCAAGAAAGTGCAGTTTTTGGTACTTCCATATTGGCTTCATTCTTCAGCCCAGGAGGGTACCTCTTGGTTATGACCCTGACTCAGAGGAAGCAGCATAAAAGTGACACAACAACTTGCAAGTTTATCGCAAATAATGTAAACCAAAGAATAACAAAGGAACAGAAAATGGTGGCTGCTGACACGAGCTGCATGGGGTTGAGAGAGAGTGTGGGTTGCTTGACAGGGCTTTTAAAGGCCAGCTAACAGGTGCAAGAAAATCAGGGGCTGATGGAGGTTAGCTGCAAAACACGGCATACAGAAAAGCAGAGGAGCTGAGGACATAACAGTTGTGTGTGTGTGTGTGTGTGTGTGTGTGTGTGTGTGTGTGTGTGTGTGTGTGTGTGTATGTGTGTGTACCATCTTAACTACACTGTATATCCATTTATCCATGCAGGGTTTTCACTTGTGTCTGTAATTTAAATGTCAAGAGTGTATGGTCCATATAATTCCATTTTTCTGCCAGCTGGGAGAGGAAAGCATTTAATATTGGAGATGACATTTAGCGAGGGGAGAGAAGCCGGATAGGCACACCGATGGAAGGACACATACCTGACAAGGGCTTTTAATGCATGAGAGAGGAAAACAGATATGAGAGTAACTGAGAGAAAGTCGAAAAAATATTATTTAAGACTAGAATGGAAAATATATCTGAAATAAATGAAAAGAGGAGAGGTTGAAAAGATAAGAGATGATCAGATCACACCAATCTAGCCGTCCAAGGCTGTCCTTATGTCATTTTCACCCCTGAGAGCAGCTGTGGAGTGAGTATCAAAGAAGAAAACAAGAGGTGCAAGAAAAACAGTCTGCTTACACAAAGATTACTTATATCTGTTGCAGATATAGAAATGGCAGAGACTAAAGTTCACCTCTTTATCCTGTATACATACCATCCTTTGGCTGCCTGTAATTGGTTTATGATGTTCTCCTTAATGTGCACTGAGAGAAAGAGGGAAAAAAAGGAAACCTTCGCCTTTTAGAGAAACAAATGCGAGTCCCTGAAGAGCACAGTGAGTGAGTGGTAGGATCATAAAAATACATTAAAAGACACAGAGGAGACCACAGTTTGTAGAACGGCAGGGTATTTTAGGAATTTGCATGCACGCTTTCATGCATTTGTGCTTCTGCCTTGATCCCACCCAACACAAATTTTATCCACAAAACGGCTGGAGAGAAACTATGGGTCATGTTTGTTCAAGTGGAGAGAATGTTTTAAGATGTCCTCTGCTTTTTTTTTTTTTTTTTTTTTTTTGGGCTGAAAGCTATGCTCTGCCCCGGTGAATCAGTTTAACTCGTCCTGCACGAGCCAGAGGCTGAGCTCACATTGTATTCAGGATGACACGAACACAGAGAGATTGAGAGAGGAGGGGGAGGACGTGGTAGATTTTAAATGTGGCACCGAAAAGGAGTGATCAATGATACAGTGCATGAGTAACCCTGCGAAAACAAGGGAGCCCTGTTGAATAAGGAGGAGAGGGAGAGAATGAAGTCAGGGAAGGTGAACAGATCAGCGGAGGAGCTCTTTGGCCTTGCATTGTGATGGACTGAGAATTAAATTTTGATCGCTCACTGAGTGATCGCTCTGCGGGGCCTTGTGACTAATCATAGATTTATGACTCAAACAGGAGACCGGTGCGATTTGTTCATGCCACAAGCTTCCTGCTGATGCCCCAGACTGTAGCAGTACGGTTATTTTGAGGCTTTAGAACACCCGTCTCTCATTATTCTTCATGTTGTGTTATATTTGGATGCAATATGTCACATTATATATAGAGTCTGGGCACTATCTGGTAGTTTTTTTTTTTTTTAACAGACCAGTTTAGGTCTTTACATCTACCAGCAGCTTAGATGCCAACAGATGTGTTGAGAGCGGATTAATTTTTAACAGTGCAATTGTAACACAATACTGTAAATAGCGTGACAGCAGCATTACTGTGCAGCCTTTAAGTATTCAGGAAGTAACATATTTTCTGTTTGTTTCAGGGGGTATTTTGGATGTGCTTGGGCAAATAGATTTAAAATAAAACAATGACAACAAGGTTATGGTATAATGTCTTCAGTGGCTCTAGGAAGTGTATATATAGATATGTATACAATGTAAAATATATTCCTGATTGAACTTGACATTTAAAGTTCTGAACAAAAATCCTGTGGTACAAACTCGGGGCATAGAGTTTGAAAGACCTAGGAATTTCCTAGAGGTGGGACGAAGTCAGTGTTTTCCAAGTCACAAGTATGTCTCAAGTCTTTGCTTTTAAATCCCAAGTGAAGACAGTCAAATCCCGAGTCAAGCCTCAAGTCCTAAACTATGAGTTTTGAGTCCTGAACAAGTCATAACCAAATGAAATGCCATTTTTTAAAAACAGAGTAATAATTTACTAAATTTACAAAAATCATAAATGTTTTTTAAAATTGGTATTTTCTTTTTTTTTAAGTTTGCAGGAAGTTGTTGAGTCTCTGTCTATAATTTTTAACTGCATGTTTTACATACTGCAATTTGGTGATTGTTTACCACTGCATAGATAATATATGCAAACAAAAATTGAGCTTAGCGTACAGGTTCAGGTTCATAGTTCACATCCCAGCTACATCAGATGATCTCAAACAGCCCAGTCAACCAATGGATCAGCCGATTGATGGAAGGGAGTCAGCTGATAGATCACATGATTCCTTTCTATGCAGCCAGTTGGCGAATCACATTCAGGGCGCCCTATTTAAACTGCTCTGGTCTGCCTACTGTTGCTGCTTCCCCTGCAAGCTGCTATGCAACCGCCTCCACTCCAGCTCCTCCGTTTCATGGTGTTTCTGAGTTATCAGTGTCAATTCTGTTTGTCATCAATGCTCATTCTGTTCTGTTAACGGGGGTCTTTGCTGCTGCTCTGCCTGTTTGAGACTTTTCATGTGGACACATGGAAGGGCAGGGAGGTTTGCTCTCTCTGCCTTAAGGCTTTCCATGCAGGTGCGTAGGAAGGGTGGAGAGGTGCACTCTCTCCACCTTAGGCTTTCTGCATAGGCTCAGGAAAGGCAGAGAGGCCCTAGAACAAAGCCATAAGGCAAAATATTACACTGCAAATGTAACATTAGGTCTTCAGGGTTCTCTCCTGTAACATGACTGGATGCTGTCGGATTTGTTCAAACAAAGTGGATCTAGAGTATTAAGTGTTAGCTTGCTGGGAAAAGCCCTTATGTTAACAGATTTGGGAAATGATAGTAAATCAAGTGATTCATGGCACTCTTTTAAAAAAGAATCCTTTTTTGTTCTTTGGGCTTATGGGAAGGTATCAAGTATTTTCAAGTGAAAAGGCTTCAGTAACAAGTCATTGGTATTGAAGTCCAAGTCAAGTTGAAAGTCTTCTTCAATTTTGTTAAGTGGAGTCTAAAGTCATCAAATTTGTGACTGAAGGTTGACTCAAGTCCAAGTGATGAGACTTGAGCCAATACTTCTGGAATTTAGCCTGAATTCATGTCGAAATAATAATAAAAAAAATATGTGTTTCCAGCTGGGATGATGTACATGAACGTCTCTCAAGTTAAAACAGATGCAGGAACATGGCAGACAAATTCATTCATACATTATTCTTATCCATTTATCCTATTCAGTGTCACAGGGGGCCTGGGGCCTGTCCAAGCTGACACTGGGCAAGTGTCGGGGTGCACCCTGCCAGACTATCACAGGGCTGACATATGGAGACAAACTACAAATATCATACAAGATTTTTTTGCTCATATTTAATTGTAATATAGCATTAGGTTGTGGCCATTAGTTGTTGTTTATGCAGAGTGACCTACATTAGTTAGAAATGTCTGGGACAAAATCACTAATATGAAGCTTCAGACTGTTATCGGTGTGTTTTTTAAATTATCTGAGCATTAAAGAACAAAACACCTTCACTGTAACTTCCATGTTGTTTCCAAATTTCTACTGAAAGCTCATGAACACACCAAAGTTGGAAGAACGTCTTCCCAACTTGTGAAAGGGGAGCATCCAAGAAACATGTGAATGCAGCATTACCAGGCAGGGAGGCTGTGACAGAAGAACCTATTAGGTTGCATTATGGGAAATGTAGACTCCAGGGACTAAAAGTCAGGATATCTCAGCCACTGCTTTACTAATTATGATAATATATATTTCCTCCCACAGTAGTAAAAGTGGAAAACCAGATTAAATGTAAACAAAACATCTGTTACAATGGCTCTCAGTTTAAGTATCAAACCCAGGGAGATGCGCTCCTCATTTTGACAAGACAACATAGGGCGCAGGGCAAATTAGCAAATATAATCTCTTCATCATTTATTCATTAGTTTGTTTGTCTTGCACGCTGCTCAACTTAAAAGGTCAGAGGCAGATGGAACATTTGGTTATATTTTGAGCAAGAACCAAAGACAAACACCGGTGATTCACAGTGGAGAGACCGGTGCTTAAGATAGTATACAGGTTACACAGAAACATGAGTCACAACACACCTGACTCAGGATCACTGGAATATACTTTGTACTTTTCCGTGTGTGTCGGGTCGATCTTGTATTGAGAATAATTTTAGCCTGTCTGCTGTCTCCTTCACAAAGTTGGTTGCTGGCAGTGTGTGAGATGACGTAGCTCACTGCTACTAACACATCTGTCCCTTTGGCTGTAAGGAAACTATCTATGGTCAACACATCTGTGGTTTTGGCTATGCCTGCTCTATGTACTTGTTTTGGACACACTTCTAACTGGCTTTCATGATCTGAAGCAAACAAAGATACTCAAGCACAACACTATCAGATGGTTTCACATAGACAAAAACGCAGGCTGGGACGTAGGTACAGATGCATACACACACATCAAATGAATAAATGGGTGGACACTGGCCATAGAGGCATATTAAAGGCAGTCAAGGGAGATGCATTAAGGCTGCAAATATCAGCTCATTAACACTCAGCTATCCTGTTTGGCAGTCTGCTGTGTTGCTGTGTGTGTGTGTGTGTGTGTGTGTGTGTGTGTGTGTGTGTGTGTGTGTGTGTGTGTGTGTGTGTGTGTGCCGCTGAAATTTACAGGTCATTACGGTAACAAGCAACTTAGCCCTCAGGTCAGCTGTCATTAGCTACAGAAGAATGGCCAGAAATCAACACGGCAGCGCCAGACTCTCACACTGCCAGACTCTCTCCACTTGTGCATGTGTGAATGCATGTGTGTCTGACGGAGAGAATCACACAAACACTGTAGAGACGGGCAGAGAGGAAAACAGAGAGGCAGATACACGTATATAGTCTCAGAGAGGGGGACAGAGTGGGAGGCAAACAGATTTGCTGATTTTTTTTTTTAACTCATTTTTTTAAACCACAAATGGAATTGTTTCTGTTCAGTACATTGGCCAAGTTAGAGTGATAATTATAGCTGAAGATAATTAAAGACTTAATTGGGCTTGATAAACAGTTATGAATTGTTTATTGAATTGTTCTCACAAGGCACTGTAGCAATTAGAAGTTCTGAATTCATAAATATCTCCTTTTCACAGTTTGTCCCTTTTTCCCTCATCTCTCCTTCTCTCCATCTCTTTTCCTAGACATTGTGTGGTCGTATGATTTGGACCATCCATGCAAATGTGTCACCATTTTACACACCATAGAGCAGGGATGTCAAACTCATTTTGGTTCACTGGCCACATGTAGCCCAATTTGATCTCAAGTGGGCCATACCAGTAAATCCACTGCATAGAAACCTATAAATAACAATGCTCCTTTCTTTCAATGCAAAGAAGTATATTCTGAAAATGTTCATTCATAAAACAGATGAACAGCCTGAGCTGTCTTCAACTCATACGTCTCTGTTTTTCTACTCTCAGTCATTCCACTACTCCCTCTCATTAGACATGCATTTTTCCAAACATTTTCACTCCTGTCTAGTAGCGCTGGTATCACCACACCACCCAGAGAGTGAGATATTGAAGCAGCAGGTTAAATTATCCTCTGCCTTTCAAATCATTTACAAATCAAACATTTTGACAGACACGGTTTCACCAATATTGTGTTCAGATAGATGTCTGATAAAGATTGTTTTGTACTGAAGCAGCTGATTGAAAATACTCAATAATAATAAGAATCTTTAAATGTGATCACAACAAGTATTCCTTATTTTTTCAGGGAACTGTGCTTGAGACAGCATTTAACAGAAAGGAGGATACTCCATGTGTAATAGATTGTTACTAAAGAGTTTCTAAAGGGCTATGAAATGGCCAGTAAATAATAAGTTGGTCATAAAGGCTAATAATGGGTTAATAAAAGGTTATTACAGGGCTAATGACAGTTTAATAGATTGCCAAAAGGGTT
This sequence comes from Epinephelus fuscoguttatus, assembly GCF_011397635.1. Taxonomy (NCBI): domain Eukaryota; kingdom Metazoa; phylum Chordata; class Actinopteri; order Perciformes; family Serranidae; genus Epinephelus; species Epinephelus fuscoguttatus. The sequence continues at coordinate 22,294,393 of NC_064759.1, forward strand.
TTTAAAAGGCCAAAAAAATGGTTAATGAATTGTTACTAAAGGTTTTTAAAGGGATAATAAAGGATACATAAGTTGTTAATTAAGGGTTATTAAAGGGCTAATAGAAGGTTATTACAGGCTAATTGAAGGGCTAACCCTTCATTAACCCTAAAAAAAACTTTATTTGCATTTATTAGCACTTCATCTACCATTTATTGACCCTTTATTAACAGCATATTAGCCCTTTAGTAAATATTAACAATTTATTAGTCTTCATTTTCCTTTTAATAACCCTGTATTAACCCTTTACTTAAAAGTTATTAGCCCTTTATTAGACCTCAAATAACCATTTAATAACAATTTATTACTAAAGGGTTATTAAAAGGCTAAAAAAGGGTTAATAAATTGGTATTCAAAAGGTAATAAAAAGGTATTCAAAGGGATAACAAAGGTTTAATTGATTGTTAATAAAGGGTTATTAAAGGGCTAATAAACAGCTAACTTGCTCCTGAAACCTGGCATCTCATAGTTTTCAGAAGTGCATCAATATGAGGTGTATTAAGTCAGATTGGACCCTTTTGCAGGCCAGCTGTGGCCCATGGGCCATATGTTTGACATCACTGCCTTAGAGAGTGAAAAGAGACTGAATTCTTTAGTCAGAGAAAAAAATGCAGCACCTCACTCATTAGATACCACACTTTCCAAGATGAAGTCAATTTCTAAATAGGCAGATGGCCTTGATATTTTTGAGAGACCTTGTCTTGGATGCTCCAAATGTTGCTTTGTGGAAATCAATCAATCAATCAATCAATCAATCAATCAATCAATCAATCAATCAATCAATCAATCAATTTTATTTATAAAGCCCAATGTCACAAATCTCAATTTGCCTCACAGGGCTTTACAGCATACGACATCCCTCTGACCTTATGACCCTCGCAGCGGATAAGGAAAAAACTCCCCAAAAAAAACCCCTTTAACAGGGAAAAAAAATGGTAGAAACCTCAGGAAGAGCAACTGAGGAGGGATCCCTCTTCCAGGACGGACAGACGCGCAATAGATGTCGTACAGAACAGATCAGCATAATAAATTAACAGTAATCCGCATGATTCTCAATGAGACAGAGAGAGAGAGAGATGCAGGACAGACGGTAATGACAGTAGCTTACAACAACATTATTGAAAGTAATAATATTATAGTTATAGTTCTGGCTACTGTGGTACAATATGTTGAAAGTATGTATTAATATCTGGCAGTATACATGTGTGACAATAGTCATATGTGTATAACAACAGTAGAAGTATGACTAATGACTAATGATGGCAGCAGCAGCAGGAGGCATCTGGCAGGACCACGGCAGCAGCACAACCACACACGTCACGCTGTCCAGGCACCGTTGCGATATGAGTTAATCTGAGAGACAGTGGAGCACAAAGGCTCCGGAGAAGAAGCCGAGTTAGTGACATCCAGAATGGCTGAGTTAGAGAGGGAGAGAGAGAGAGAGAGAGAGAGAGAGAGAGAGAGAGAGAGAGAGAAGGAGAGAAGGTGCCCGGTGTATTATGGGGGGTCCTCCGGCAGACTAGGCCTAAGTCAGCCTAACTAGGGGCTGGTACAGGGCAAGCCTGAGCCAGCCCTAACTATAAGCTTTATCAAAGAGGAAAGTCTTAAGTCTAGTTTTAAATGTGGAGACGGTGTCTGCCTCCTGGACCGTAACAGGAAGATGATTCCACAGGAGAGGAGCCTGAAAGCTGAAGGCTCTGGCTCCTGATCTATTTTTGGAGACTTTAGGCAACGCTACACTTTTGAGGATACATTTTTAAACCACTACTTTTTATGTTCCATTGTTTTGTATTTCTTTATTAGCTACAAAATATGGAAAAGTGGATATAAATACAGTAAAAGCAGGTGATACACAAGATAATGTAAATTACAGACAGGTGTATCTAACGAGTCAGTCGACTGCTGCTCATTAGTTTTGTCACTAATTAAATCTATTTCAATACTAAATAGGTTTCACAGCAACATGACGAGGAAATTAAAAAGATGGAAAAAGCAACATTTTTGATTGAAAACAAAAGTCAAGGGAAGCAGTTTTGGAAATTATAATAACATACAGTATAAGAGATAATATGCACACACAAAGAGGGACAGTATTCACAAGTTGAAACTAATCTCCAGTGTTATTACAGACATATACACTTCTATAGAGGGCCCATATGGACATAGTGCTAATAGGCATGTAACCTTAGGCGACCTGTGCTTGTATCAGCTCTACAACTGCAATTACTCTAACAGTGGTTTCCTCAAAGTAAGCCATATTCATAAAGTTTTTACTGTTTCTCCCCGCAGTCGAAGTTCTCTTCAGTTTATATATTTGAACAGAGAGAATCTGTTTCCACCCGTTATGTTGCTACTGGGCTCTCTGTCTCTCTCTGTGTGGATTTATTATGCATGCTGAGTGTTATACTTCGGCCTATTTTTTTTTTTTTTTGCTAGTTTGGATATATTTTGAATTCATGCTGAACCAAGACTGCAATTAAAACGTGTGTTGCCATGCTGTTAACAATTATCACATCTGACCAGTTTCGTCTCAGTATGTCCAAGCCAGCAAATTTAATAAGTTGGAGGATTCAGACTTTTCTGTAAATGGTATTCAAGTACTCACTACTTGCCTGCGCACATCTAGTAGTATTCACTTATCCAGACATACTGATAAAAGCATAAAGAAAGAGAAACACAAGGGGAAGAAAAAGACAAAGTGCAAAAACATCTTAATCTAATTTTATCTGTGCATTAGATCTTATCATTTATGTGTATTTGCAGGGGTCATTATGTACTTTTAGACTTAAGTAAGGGGATTTTTACTCTCTTTCTTTATGTCTTTCTATTTGTTTAAGCCTATAGTTGATCTCTCCCTGCCATTTGTCCCATCCAAACATCCTGTTTTGGGAGAAAATACATCAAATCAGGGAGACGAAATATTTTAAAAATGCTGTGTCAGAGTGAATGTACTGTAATATCAGTCTGTTAGTCCTCCCTCACACTGTCTCTAGGATGAATCCAGCCATCCATGAAAATGCTGTTCAATATTTAATTACAACCAGCGAGACAGTGACCAGTGAGACGCGTGAAACAATTTAGCCAGGCAGTGTCTGTACACTATTTTAATTTTTTATTTTAATGTAATTGAAGAAATCATAACAAATTAAGCAAAAATTTAAACAGCAATGAACATATTCAAGTCACTGCACATAACCTCTGCAATGTGGACTAGCTTCATCACTCTGAGCATTAAAGTAAGTTTTATTCAAAGTGTTTTCTGCCATATTCGTTGTTTGCTGTTTAAAATTTCATGACCACTTACACAGACTCTTATTAAAATCTGTCGACACAAAATGTTTGAGCGTGTTTTAAAGGGACGGTTCACCCCAAAATTAAAGTATATCATTTTTCCTTTTAACTGTAGGGCTATGTATTAATCTAGATTGTTTTGGTGTGAGTAGTTGAGTGGTGGAGATGTCGGCCTTCTCTTTGATATAATGGAACTAGATGGCACTTGGTCTGTGGTGCTTAAAGCAACAAAAATATACATTTAAAGCTCATCATTAATGTCTCTTTCCAGAAATCATGACCTGGTTACTCAAGATAATCCACAGACTTTGTTGTGAGTAGTTTCATGTAGGAACTATTTTCTCTTACCAAACAAAAGGAAGCATGCATCTACTGGTAGCTGAGAGGCTCATGCTCAAGACAGAGCGAGATGTAAACAGTTCAGTGGTGCTAGGTGAGCCGGCAGTAGATGCATGCAAGGGCAGATTGTCAGACAATGGACAGCTGGGCAGAGAAGTGCAAAAGGCCCCACAGCCATTCCTAGATAGAGGCAAGACATACACTTTATAGTTGTTTAGCCTCTTTTTGTGTCATTGTTTTGCTATTTTTTAAGCACTAATGCATATTTTTTTTCTGGTTTTGTGGCTCTTTATAGTCATTTTGTGTGTCTTTGAGGTAATTTAGTGTCTCTTTGTGAGTGTTCAACACATTCTCACTCTGACCTCGCCATATATTGACGTTTGGTCATGAACTTTCCACATCCTGATATGAAGTGCAAGGTACCCTGGGTGCATTGGTTGTTGACGTTCTGGGACGCCGGGTCAAGATCTGCCTGTTACATGCATTGTCTTCATTCAAAAAACACCTCAGTTTTCACAGGAAGTTCACAGTTTACGTACAGTCTCTTTCAAAATAGACGCACTATGTCAGTACAACATCACTTTACAACATTACAGTACAACAATTGATGGGGGTTTTTTTGTTCCTTGATTAACTTATGCACATGGCTAGGCTTAAGCAACAAAAATATGTGGTTGGGTTTAGCAAAAAAGAACAGGGTTTGGCTTTATAATCTTACGGGACACAAACACCGCTCTCCCAGGTAAAGTTTGGTTTTTGTTGGACCCATCCACCGTCCCTCCCGCCCATCCCACTCCGACTTTCGCTGCCTTAACTTTCGTTCTTGTTCAGAAGCGTTTCCCCCTGATGCCGCTGAGTGCCAATGAATTATAACAGCAACCAGCCGTGTATCAAGTCGACATTTAAGGGCGGCTTTATTCTTCAGTGTCTGACGTCGCAAGTCACTACCCGAGGGCCGGATTTTAATGACTTTGGAATGAGACCGGGTTGGTTTGTTTTGCTCCTTTTTGTAGTTAGTCTGTATATCTTTGCAGTTTCTTTGTATCTCTGGTTGGTCTTTTTTAATCTCTTTGTGGTCCATACATGTTGATTTGGGTGACATTTTGCAGTTGAGAGCCAGAGGGCCCCCTTTAAACTGTGGGTCCCCCAGCCCTGTGCCTGGTGGATTCGTTCAGTAATTCTTCCGTGCATGCACATTTGCCTCTGTGAAATGATGCAGTTGGCAGGTGTAGTTTGGTGGGAAGAAAACAATTCCTACATGAACCTGCTCACAACAAGGTCTGTCAATTATCTTGGTTAACACTCAATAACTCACACCAGAAGAATCTGGACTGATGAAAAGCACCACGGATAAGAGGAAAAGTATGTATATTGGGTATCAGGGTGACCCTTTAAATGGTTGTCACATATGTAATGCAGCTTATTATTCAGTGGACCGCTATCTTTAATAAGAGACATTGCATTTTAAAAAGTAGTTGATGGACAGGATAATATCAAATTCAAAGAAAAATGCAGCCTCTCTCTGACCTTGAGGTTCCACCTGCAGTCAGCTTACTGTCAAGATGTTAGTAAGAGCTAGGTTATGACAGTGATAAGCATATTATCTAAGGTGTCTTTGATTTTCTGTGCAGATCAGCAGTCTTGAAGGTCAAGATCACCAGAGAGAGAATTCTGAAAAGCTTTTAGTTATGCTTATTTGAAATCTCCATAAGTCTCTGTGCAGCATGCCTCCAACTAATAAGGATGTCATTTCTGATTTAACACACTATAAAAGTCGGAAATCCCCTCCACAAAAAAACAAGACAAAAACTGTGAGGGCAAGTTTGAATGGGTATGGTGGCTGTGACAGGGAGATTGCATCAGAGAGGTGCCACCACAGCTTCAGTCTGCAGAACTCCCAGAGCTTCCTCAAGGGACTTTGTCTTTCTGAGGAGTTTTTCATGAATACATTGTATATCATTACTTTTCAGTGCACAAATTTTCAAACGCTGACGGACCACATGTGTAAAACACTTTAAGCGTGACCTGTTCATTTCCATAGAGGCTCGAGACATTGAATTACATGCGTGTGCGTGCCTAAAACTCCGGTTATGGTTCATAACGACTCTTATTTGTAGCATAATTTCAGCTATGAAGAGGAATAACACGGCACTTCTCCCACAAATTGACGATAAGCAAAAAGGGGAGAGAAAAAAAAAAAAAAAAACACGGAAACTCATTCACATTCACAGCGTCACACAAACACATATAATCATGCAAACAATCACCGTCCATTCAGGTCTGCAGATATCAGTCGTGCTTTCTCTGCAAACAGATTTATGCTAGTGAGGTAAATTGAGGTCTAGATTAATTTAGCACTGGTATATCAGGTTGACAGACTGTGTGCGACTCTGCATGCATAAGTGTGTGTGTGCTTGTGTCTATGCATTCAGCGCCGGTGCATAAGCGCAGAAATTGTATGAAGTGTATACATTTAGGGTAAACATGTTTGATTTTAGTGTGCAGCAGGAGGGTGGGTAATGGCGTGTCAGGATGCCACCGACATAAACAAATGGCTCCTGAGTTCACACACACACACACACACACACACACACACACACACACACACACACACACACACACACACACACACAGTTTCTGCTTTCATGCATTCACACCTTCTCTCATGTACATACACCCCTCTTTCTGTATATATTTTCTCCTCTTCAAAATAATTATCCTGACAGAACGCAGAGAGGTGAGAAGAGAGGGTTAGGGGGTACAAAGGCAAGTGCACAGAAAAAATATACACATGTTCATATGTATAATGAGTATGTGAAAGCATGCACATACAGAGCCCCTGTGTAATCTTACATAAGGCCAAATGTTGACAACTACGCAGCATTCATTATCTCAATCTCATCCCTCTGGCAGCACTCAAATGAAGGCCGCACTTGGTGATTGGATCATTTCCTGGTCGTGACTTAAGACTGCAGCATAGATCGATACTATGACACACACACAGAGCAACACAGGATCAATGTATATTAGTTACCTGTCTGTTTATTTTATTATAGAGGTGTCAGCCTGCTCCTTCGACCTCCACTCCTTTTCACCCATTCTGACTGAAAACCAGATGGAGTTAGCCAGAGGATGGACCCTTTTTTCCTCCTGTATGTGTGTGTCTGTGTGTGTGGTTAAATATTACCTTGATGTAGCATTTATGTGTGTGTGAAAAGTGATGGCATGTACAACAGGGATTGCAAGACTCTGTGGTAGTAATAATGCAAGGTGTTTGTGCCTGTGTGTGTGTCTGCGAGGGCAAGCAGGGGTCATTTCTCCTCTTGCCTGCATTCCTATCCTCCCTCTCTTTTCCTCTCACCTCTGTTCCTGTGTGCAGGCATATTACTGAAGCAAATTGGGGCCAATAGACTCTGTCACTGCATGACCCAGGGCTCACCAAACAGAAAAGGAACAAGCGAGACAGAGAGAAAAAGGCAAATAGAGGGGATAAAAGGGAAGATAAAGGAAAGGAAGAAAAAGAGCAAGTTGCAGGAGGGGGAAAAAAGCGGCTTGGACAGCATGAGAGCTAGCAAAGAGAGGGAGAGAGAGCCAGGAGATGGACGGAGGGAAGGAAAGAAGCAGAGGAGGATAGAGAGTGAGAGAAAGAAGTGACAACCTCAAATTAAATTCCCATCATGTCAGTGTAGAACAGAATTCAATAGTGTTTATTGGCAGCCCCTAGCCTCAGGGAAATTACATTCTGAAGCAGAGCATGGCATGAATGCACACACACACACACACCCCTGAACGCACGCGCGCACACATATACACAAGCAAGCACACACATCTTTTGTACACAACACTGTGCATGTCCTCGGACCAAAAATAAAAAATAAAAAGCCCTCTGGCTGATGTGAGCATGCAGACAAGCGATTTATCCCCTGAGGTCCATGTGCCATTTGCGCAGTGCATGTGTATCTGTCTGTCCATGTGCTATTTACCCGCCTTTGTGTGTGTGTGTGTGTGTGTGTGTGTGTGTGTGTGTGTGTGTGTGTGTGTGTATTTGTCTGGAACTTTCTTCACATGCACGCTTTTGCCAGTGTGCAAAAGACTAAGTTGTGCATTTTAGATGCTCAGTTTTTCTGTCTGTTGGCCACAATTGCCACTCTCTCTGCAGTCAGACTCAGACTATTTGCCATTATAGTACATACGCAGGTTTCTATTACAGTGGCTGTATTAAATGTGTCCCCAGGCTCAAGTTGCCATGAGCACAGGGCTTCAGTGCCTTTGTCCAACCTCCGGCAGCAGCAGCAAAGGCAGCATACTTTAATGGGAAGCCGTTTAACAGTTTTATGCAGAGCACATGTAGAGGCTATTACTGCTGATGTCTCTGGGATGCAGATTTGTTCTAAATGGCTAACAATCTGCCATTCTTTCAACCCCCCACCCCCCAACTCCTCTCTGCCCCTCTAACCCTTTATGTCTCTGTCTGTTTATGCCTCTATCTCGACTCTCTCTCATTTCTCTCCCCCTGTCCCTCCAACACACTCACTCGTTCTCCCCGTCTCTCTCTTTCTCCAGGAGCGTGCAGAGAGGGCTTTGGGCTGCTCAGTGGAGGATCTGAAGGCTCTCTTCTACTGTGAGCTGTGTCACAAGCAGTACCTCAGACACCAGGAGTTTGACAACCACATCAACTCCTACGACCATGCACACAAACAGGTACATGGGATGCACCGGCACTACAGCTACACACACACACACATACACGCACACATACTGTGTAACAGCACGCTTACAGACATTTTTGTTTATGATCTCTTGTCATGGAATTTGGGTATTTTAGCATTATGCACGATGACGGAAAGCTACTCTACATTTCCATGTCAATCTGCCCATTGGGTACAGTTTCCCAGCAGGTAACAGTAGGAGTGTGACAACCACATCATCTCTTACAAGCACACACACAGAGGTGGAACACCTCAACTCGAGACACATACACACAGACATATAACGTTCACACACACAAAGACAGCTATGTATTTAGATTCCCATTTTGATACTCATGTTAAGATTAACTTAATTGACCCAGTGTAAGGCAATTTACATCACAGCAGTGCATGAAATATATGCAATATAACACCATGTATAAAATATAAATAGAGGTACTCTATACACAATATAGACATAACTGTGTTTGGCTGATATTGGGTTTTGTTTTGAGGTCCCACAGCCAGAAGTGTCCCCAGAAATTTTTCATAGGGTTGGCCAAATGGGGTCACTGAAAATCTTGGGTGGCACACCAAAACCAAAAGCCATAAATTAATTTTAGGAGTTCATTTATATAGGCCATATCAGTGTGGAGAATTAGGGAATTGCATACTGGTCTCTTATTCTACAATTAATGTTACTAATTATCTGATATGCATAGACTAATACCACTACAGTAAACATTCTGAGTTCCACAACAATCCTGTTTTTAATGCGTTATCGATCTATACGTTAGGTGATTAATTGGTCTTGAAATATGCTGTTTCTCCTTTTGCTTAAAAAGACAAATATACGCCCTTAATTTGAAGGTGTACATTGATTGTAAGGAAACTATAGAACCTATTTTTATTCAGCTATCTTGAGGTGAGAGTTCAAGGGACCCCTTTGAAAATGACCGTGCCATGTGTTCCCTTGCCAAAATTTAACAAACAATTTGGTGCATTATGTAGTTCCCTTCCCAACAAGCTATGCCTACGTGATTGGTACCGATGAATACCTAAGGTTGTCCTGTTTCACAAGATACCACTAGCGTTGTGCTAGCATAAAGAATGAGTGTGCCATGGCCTCTTAAAGGCAGTAATACGGGCCGCCAATTATTTCCACCAGAGGGGACACTATAGGGAGCATCAATTGTATCACCATGGCTCCCCCTCTGGATATGTCCACAGCAGCTGGATATGTCAGAATAATAATAACTGCAAAAGTCAAACTTATTTTCTCTCCTCTGACCTTATTCAAAGTTAATTTGTAGGAAAGCAGTCAAGTGATAACCCAAACCAAACTGGGCATGAACATGAGAAAAAAGGTGTGAAAATACATGAAAGACTAAAAAGCATTGCTGTGAAACCAAAGAAGGACATTATTCAAATTTTATATGTTATATGGACAGTGTATGAACAAATATATTTTCCTTTTGCTGGCTCAAAAGTTATTAACAAACAAAAACTTGTATAGTGTGCCAGTCAGTCCGTCCTCTGAGGTTCGAACCATTTGAAACAAAGTGTTATAAAGCTACAGTAACTGAAATCATACTGACTAATTTGGTATTGGGTAGGGATCCTGCATGAAAAATACTGTCAACCTCAATCACAGACACAGACCACAGTTCTTTAAATCAGGGGTCTCTGAAAGCCCAAAGAGAGGTAAAGGGTCATCTTTAGTTGAAAAGCAAAGCAATTCTCATACAATTGGAAAAGTGTACTTAGAAGACTCAAGTGCAGATTTCCGCCAGGCAGCCGCTGGAGCTGACCATGTCCACTTGAGACAATACACCCACTCAAGAAAACACAGCTTCCTTACAGTCGAGATGGCGAGAAAAAAAAACCAAAACTGGGCTTTTTTCATCTCATATTGTGCCTTTATAAATGATAACACATCAGCTATGGAATTATTCTGTTGATGCTCTAGTTCAAAATGTGACTCATGACTTAACTTTTCTATGGATGTCGGTTTTTGAGCCACGATGAAGGCCAAAATGTGGCCTGCAACAGACTAGGCAAGGCTTTCTGCATTTAGCTGAGCAATTTCTGTAAAACCTGTGGCCCCTACTGTCCATTTAAGAGGAGTGAGGAGTCATCAATCGATAACAGTAAAAAAAAAAAAGTCAATAAACAACAGGTTGTTCAACAATTATGAATCACCGCAACCACGAGAGGTCCTTGAGCATACAGTCATAAATGCACATGCAAAATATTAGGCAGATTGGTCCAGTAGTAGTTAAGATTAGCTGGGGACAGACAGATACACACAACTCACACACACACACACACACACACACACATTCAAACACATGATCCCTTCCAGGCTTACGCCTAGCGGAGATAATTTAGGGTGCTTTCACACCTGGCTTAGTTCGGTTGAATCAAACTCAAGTTTGTTTGCCCCCAAAGTGCACTTCGTTTGGGCAGGTGTGAACACAGTAATCACACTCGGGAGCATACCAAAAGAACCAGACCAAGACCTTCTTGATGAGGTGGTCTTAGTCCGGTTACAAATAAATTCTGGTGTGGTTTGTTTGTGGTGAGAACGTGTTCTGACCTCGATCCAAACCAACTGCAGTCACATGACGCATTGTTTGGGTTAAACATGAGCATGTTACAGTCCTGGAGGATTACTAATGTGCACCTCCTCCTGTACTGCCTTAATATGCACATTCAGCACATCCAATGCATCAATACATTGTTTTCTAGTTGGAGCCGGGCCTCATTTTCAAACTGTATGGTTTGACTAAAATGAACAATGACAGTAATATAGTCCACGATGACCAGCGCTAAAATCAACCTGCGTAGTTGTCCCTCCATTGTGACATTAGAAAGTGTCGCATTTATCTTGCAAATGTACTCTTCTTCAATGTCTTGTTTACTTCCTGTTTTTTTCCTGCGTGGAAATTCTGACCAATCAAGAGCACTGGTCCGCTTATAAATGCTGCTGTGAGAACATGAACCAACTCTTGGCAATTATGGAACTAACATAGCCCCTGATTCGGACCAAAGCAAGAGAACTCTCAGTCTGAAAGCACCCTTAGACAGTCAGACAATATCAAGGCAATGACACAGTGTAAAGGTTTTTGGGTTTTTTTGTCTGTTTTTCAGGTTTTTTAAGTATTAAAGAGTTCCAGAAAGACCAAACAGATCATTAGGCTTAATATTGTATCAGAAATAAAGAGACCCAGTAGTTGAACCAGGTAATTAACTAGGTTACAATAAATTAATACATTATAAATAGACTTGAGGAATAGAATCAGGTGGGCAACATGTCTTATTCTTAGCCCTGCAGAAAATAAAAACAGTAAACAAAGCAAACTGAAAGAAAAGAAAACTCAGAATGTGCACAGTATTTCAGTCTTACTTAATCTCCACATCCCAGTTTCATAATGATGTAAGTTTCTCTCGCTTTTTTTCTAGTTCAAAATTTAGAGCAGTTGATTTGTATGTATCTAGTACATAAGGATGCTGCTACAAAATTCACTTTATTCTTCAATTTGTACTTCCTCCAGAAGAAAAATAAATATTCGGTTCCAAATAAAACATGGAGCTATTAGTCATAGCTCAAGTATGATTCTATTATTCCAGTTTGGACAAGATGAGGCCAATGGACCATTAGGAAAAGGCCCGGCAGCAGGTTTCCTCCTGCGTTCTGCTTTCACATCCATTTTCATACGCAACCTCCACTCTGGACTAACAAGCTGAAGGTTCTGCTGATAGCACATTCTCCTACAGCTATCTGTTGTCATGCCAAGGCATACACTCACATACAAAAACATACAGACATGCACTTACCCATGTACACACTCATCCACAAACACAGGCAGTCTCTCAACCGAGCCAAGCCACTTCCCACTTCTGAACGCCCACACTGTGCAACATGAAATAAACATAAAATAAGACAGTTCCTTCACTGTCATTGTTCTTTGAAAATGAATCGAAGCAACTGCAGGCCAATGTTAATGCTTTGTTTTAGCCAGCGGCAGGCACATGAAACGAGCTGCATGAGGCACTGAGCTGACAGTAGCCACTGGCACTGTGGGAACACACACACACACATACAGGCATGCATGCACACTCTGCCTACTGAGCAGACAACAGATGAAATTCTAGCTGAAGACAGCTTCCCTGCAGGAGTATTGGCTTTGGAGAATGGAAGCTGATTGCGTTTGCTCTGTCTCCTTTCCTTGTCATCGATTCAGGGATAAACATGTCTGAATGCAGCGCTTTATCAGCATTTACTGCTGATTACAGAAATTGCTCATTACAAGAGAATTACGCTCCCTTTTAAATAAAAGAGCAATCAGCCCATTAGCATGGCCCCTCACATGCTACCTAAGAATACATCATCCCTCATTCTGAAGCCCTAGTGGATATGAATCAACTCAGACTCATCCATAGTTGCCTCAGCCTGAGCACTCCTTAACACATCTAAAGGAATATTGATCGGGGCTTTGACAGACGGATTGAGCTTCACAGCACAGAGCTAGACTGGCATGTTGGAGAGCAAGAGTAATATCACTTCCCGCTGTTGGGGACATGACATCATCTCTGAAGACAAAAGTATCCGCTTTAAAGTGGGAAACGGAAATATCTCGGCCCTGTGTGCTCAGTGAAAATGGTTCTGCGTGCAATATTTTGTTTGGCTCTAAATTTAGCGATAGGTTTGCCTGCAGTGGGACCTGTTTTTAAGAGAGAACAATAACCTGGCAGAGTGCAAATGCAAGCGGAAGAAGAAAGAATTCATCTTCATATATTCCACCTATTATAGACTGCTCTCTCTCTCTCAGTCAGTGCCATGGACAGCTACAGTACAACGACTCTGATCTTTTCTTCCCCCCTTCTTCCTCCTCTTTCCTGGCTCTGTCCGCCGTCGTTCATTATGTATGCCTCTCTGTTTGAACATGATTAATATTTCCCATAGAATGAGTTTGGCATCAAAGCCCCTCAAAGCTCCTTACCGCTCACTAACAAACACGCACGTGATCTTACACACATCTGCAATGCACTAGCACCTATACTGTAAGACACGTATGTTTAAAAGATACAAACCCACAAGTGCTGCTCCACTGGCACATACTTAATGCTGCTTTCAGTGAGCTGACAGTGGGATGTTAAGCATCGAGCGATAATGTAAAAAGACACCCGATTGTGTAAGACTCAGCAGAGATTAACCTGACGACTGTCAGCTCCAGCATAAGATCTGGGTGTGAAAGAGAGTGAGTGTATAAATAAATCTGATGTCTGAGGCGCTAATCTGATGAGTGCACGTGTGCGTGCTGTGTGCGATACATACTGTATGGGTGGATAATAGCGTAACATAATCTAAAAGTGAGAGCGGTGTAATCCTGTTGCAACTTATACTACGGGATGAATTCACAAATATATAAAATAAACAACACATCCTGAATCCATAAGTCATGGATGGATTGCACACTGAGGTAGCTGAAATATACTGGGAAGCCAGAGAGAGTAAGACAGGAGATAGGAGGGCTAGTGGTGCACGATTCTGCAGCTATTTTCAAACTTCTTACTCTCTCCTCAGCCTTTAGACACACATGCACAGACAAATAGAAACACACCAACATGCACATGCACACACAGACACACACACCTGCCAAGCATGGATAAAGGAGGGATTAAAGTGTGTCAGAAAAGGAAACCGGAGCAAGAGGCATGAATCATTGTTTCCCTGAGAGGACTGGCGCACCTATGGCTATAGACACATTGTTTCAGATGAAATACACTCATGCACACTTGCACAAAAAACACACACACAAAATTAAGCTAATTGTTTTTCCTTACATGCACTATGATTCAAGTGAAGACCCACCAGTTTGCTCAAAATTAAATTACTACTCACAGTAGAGTTACTACTTACTTACACTGGTCTAGCATTTTGTCAAGTGAAACCTTTGGCCTTTACATTGTCTCAGATGGTTACTTTGTCAATGATAAGTGGCCGTGCCTTTGTGTTTGGTGATGTGCAATTTCAGCGTCAGCAAATCATTGCCTTTGGTGCACTCCAGCTTGAAAGAAGATGTCATTGGATCAGAAGGTCTCTCAAAACAAGCTGTGATGACTGACAAGGGCTGAACATTTTCAAGATTTCAATGGCAAGAGCATCATCATCATTAAATCACTCATGTCACTCATCTCAGCTGCGTCTGTAATCTGCTATTCACCAGTTGGGTTGTGTTTGCTCTCAAGCTGTGTGTTGGAGGGAAGACGCTTTCTTCCGGGCTGAATGGAGTTAATTGGACATGAGCTTTGGAGGAGAACATCTGCAAACGCTGCTGACTGATGTGTACGGTTTGAAAGACAGCTGCCTGCAGAGAGCTTCCGAAAACTAATCCCCTCACTCTCTCCTCTCTTCTCTCTGTCCTACTCTTGTGCCGCCCGCTACCCCGTGTCCTCCACATACTTTTTTTTTCTGTCCCTCCCTCTATCATCCTTAATTTTCATTTCCTGCAGAGGCTGAAGGAACTCAAGCACAGAGAGTTTGCTCGCAACGTGGCCTCGAAATCATGGAAGGACCAGCGCAAACAGGAGAAGGCTCTCAGGCGTCTGCACCAGCTCGCACAGCTGCAACAGGAAACCCAGCGGTGAGTAGGAGGCGTGTGTATTTGTGTGTGTCTGTGCGGTGGTGTGTGAGTGTAGTGAGACCAGGGGCAGGAGTCCAGGAGGGTTAGAGTACGTCACATCCAGTCAACGTTTCTTAGATTTGATGGATGTATCCACAGATGTTAGAGCACCCAGTTGTCCTAGATAGGCCATAGGTGAAGTAAATATTAGATGAAGACACAGTCTTGCCAGCGCTCTGAGAGAAGATGATTTGTAAGAGGAGGGGATGAAAGTTTTAGAGAAAAATGAAAAGTGGAAAGTCAAAGTCGAAGTTAATAAAAATAAGTGAAACACGTTGATAACTTGCTCCTGGGTTTGCATACCTAAAGTAATCAAAACAACCGATAAAAAAAATACATCACGTAATAATCAACTTGATTGCACCTATTCCCTCTGCAATTAAATGTGTTTTCCTATAATCAGGCAATGATATGTGAACGACATCACTATGACTGCCAAGCCTCTGATTTATTCTTTGTTTCTTTCATTATGTCGTTTTTCTTTTTTCTCTCAATAGCATACTAATGCATTATTAATTAACCTTTATCCATAATTACCTTTTAATGTTATATCCATGCACTATATATACCTGTATAGTTATTTAAAGGTCCAGTGTGTAGGATTTAGGGGCATATATTGGCAAAAATAGTACAGTATAATAAGATTCCTGTTTTCGTTACCTTAGAATGAACCATTTATATCTACAAAGGGAGCAGGTCCTTGTCTGTGAAGATTGTCATGTTGCACCGCCATGTTTCTACAGTAGCCCAGAACGGACAAACCAAATACTGGCTCTAGATAGGGCCATTAGTGTTTTCACATTGGCCACCTCAGTAAGAAGACCCTCCACGATGAGAGCCGAGGGACAATTATGATTTTAACGTGAAACTGCTTTATTCAGTGTTTCACCGGGTCTGTTTGTTTTGGAGAGGAAGAGACCTCTGCGGATGATTTGGTTCCCAGTAAAAACCTCCTGTAGATCTGGCTCTTAAGTTATCAGAGAAAAGAGGTGTGAACACATTAGCTGGTGCTGGGCAAGCAGCCCGTCTCTGACATGCCAAACAGCGCCGGAAAAACACTGATTTATAGCATGAAACTGTTGTGATTAGTGTTTTTACTGGTTTAAATCACCTGGTCTGTTTGAGAAGAGGAGACCTCTGCTGATAATTCTGCCAACAGTAAAAACACACTTTTATTGAATTGTATTGAATTTTTAATGAACTTTAATCACTGCCTCTTAATTGTATTTGTGCATTTGCAACACATGTTAAATGTCATGTCAATAAAGCCTGTTGAATTGAACTGAACACTGATGGAATTCTAACCGGGAGAAGTTTCAGCTGGTTGCAATCTGAAATCCCCCTAAATCTTACACAGTATTCCTTTAAATGTAAAAGAAGCCAAACTAAAATCAGGAATATTTCACTTTCTGTTGCAGAGCCACGGGAAGGACATCTGGACTAAGGAGTACAGTCAGGGCTGTGAGACAGCAGCAAGACAGAGATGTGGACCAAAGAGACCGCAGCCCTGAGGACAAACCTGAACCTTTCAACCATACCCAGAGACCCCCTCCTACGCAGCACAGGACAGCCCGTCTCAGCCATCAGGCAGAAGATCCATGCCAATCTCCTCCTCAGATACCCCCGGCTGCTGCTCTAGCAGAGTCCCCAATAATGACACATTCGGCATCCGATACAGACCCTCCTGCAGTGAACCCCCAGTCTTGGTTGGGCTTGTATCCCCAGCTGCCTCTTCCTGGGCGGGGGAGAGTGGGAGGCAGGCTTGGGGTGTCTTTCTGCTTCTCACGCAGGGGGCCCAGGCTCGAGCCTTCCGCCTCCGTTTTCTCTGACCTGGAGGAGGAGGAGAGAGAGAAGAGGGAACAAATGAAAGAAAGGATAAAGGGGATGCTTGAAGACATTGACAGGGAAATTGGCGCAACAGATGAGGGGAAACACAGTGAGAGTGAAAAGCATGAGTTCAGATCTGACAGTGTTGGACTGAGCGACACGGGGCCGATCTCCAGAGAGGCTGCCCATGAGGAGCAAGAGATCGAAAAAAGAGACCTAGTGAAAGCACGCTGTACTATTTCCACAGCAGCACCTGATAATCAGAGCCATGATTCACTGTTCTTGCAATCACAGACCCAGGAGGCCCTATGGAGCACAGCACTTGCAAGGGCCCACATAGACACCGAACACACAGATAGCGAGTCAGAGAGAAAGCAAGAAACAGAGGGGGGGAGGGAGGGGAGTCAGTATATGTGTGTGCTGGGTAAAGATGGCTCTACCCGTCTGAGATGGCCCGTCAGTTTGCTCAAGTTCACCAAGTCTCAACCACAAATCTCCTACAGTTGCAACCCACTCTTCTTGAACCAACAAGAATCAGAACAACTCACAGAGAATCCGCGGGAGTCACAACAAAATCAGTTGCATGCTCTCTCAGATGAATCAGATCTACGTGTGTCAGCTATTCTTACACCAGACACTCCTTCCTGTTTACAAAGACAGACAAGACAAGAGCTGAAAGCACACAGACAGGAAAAAGCTGAGGATAATTTCAAGGCAGAGCAACATATCGACGCAGAGACAGAAGCACACCTGTTCCTGAAGAACAAAAACCTTTCATTGTCAGAAACAAGAGCAGAAAGAGGTAGATGCACGCTAAGTATGGAGAATTGTGTTAGGGCAGCTTCCCATCCATTTGACCTAGCTCAGAATGACAGCTCTGACACAAACTCCCAGAATCCTCTGGGAGGCAGATTAGGGGGTGCGAGAGGGATCAGGGAGAGAGCCATCATAGCCCTGAGCTGTAAATTAGAGTCTGTCACCCAGCCTGGCACACAGAGGATGTGCATCAGCCCGTCCAGGTGTGAGTGTGGGAGTGAAACAATGTGCAAGTGTGCCAGCGCTCCGCAGCCGTACGTGGGTGTCTCAGAAGTGTCACGCAAAAAGAGGAAAGCCAGCACAAAGAAACGCAAGCTGGGAAAAAGGAAGAAGGAAAAAGGTTCAAACAAGCGCCAATCAGCAAGGTGCAAAGTGAGGAGTGTTGTCTCTACAGTCTCCACTGGCAGAGAGAGGAGTGGAGAAGCTGGAGGGAGCTGGGGGAAGAAAAGGAGGCAAAGGGAGACGGGGGAAACGAAGAGGAGAAGGAGGGTGCAGAGAGCAGGGAGCAGCTGTCTCCTGGGGAGATGTGAGGCTGAGCCAGTATCTGTCTCTGTCAGGAAGAGGAGGCCTCACAGGAGCCACAGCACTGAATCCCAGTCACAGCCAGACAGAGAGCAGGCAGAACACTGCAGTGCCGACTCCCAGCTCGCCAGACACACAGCAGACAGACACAACGAGGGGGAGGGAAAGCGAGACGGAGATGCGGTGACTTTTCCCTGGCGGTCTCACTTCTCCTTACACTCCTCACCAGGATGTAACTCAAAGCTGTTTTGGGAAAGGGGTCACCATAGCAACCCCAGGAGTTTCATTGACTGCTGTTACCCTGACAACAGCTGTGGTTGCAGCCCCGCGAGAAAGAGAAAACTCCTCCACAGGGACAGGAAATTCATTCATAGTAAGAGGAAGAGTTCGAGGCATCATGAAGTCTGGGAGGAGACAGAGAGGGGCAGGAAAATGGGAGGGCATTCAGGTTGTAGAGACAGGGGCCTGATGTCAGATCCAGAACAGTGGGAGTGGATGAGGGGGAGCTGTCCTAGAGGTAGTGAGGAGGGCAGGTCAAAGAGTGGGTGGAGATCGAGAAACAGAACAGGTGAGTGGGATCGGGTGGCAAGATTTAGCCCCAGTCCTGGCAGCTGGGGCAAGGGAGGCAGACATCTTAGCACAGAAGATGTAGACTGGGACAGGTGCAGTGTGGATAGATGGACATGGGGCAGCAGCGACAGCTGCGAAGACAGGGGGACACATAGATCAACGTCAGGCTCCAGGACAGGGGCGGACAGCAGAGACAGCCCGGGCTGTGTGTGGAAATGTGCAGGCACCAGACGCTCAAGCTCGAGACACTTCTCCAGCCCTGAGTGGTGGACAAGTAGGCACACATACAGCCCTCAGAGTGTTATCAACACACGGGCCGGCAGATGCCACAGCCCGCGCTCCTGCAGCCCCTGCAGCAGCACCAGCATGTCGGAGCTCAGCTGGGAGTGGAGCAGGAGCAGTACCTGCTCAGGAGTCACGGTGGATGGGTTAACAATGAACTCCAGCAGGACATCCTCAGGAGCTCCAGGACTCTCATCTGAGGCCCCACAGGAGGCAAAGAAGCAGAGCAGCCCCATGTGCACTTCATCCAGCCTTACCTCTTGCTCTCTCTCTCATTCCTCGCCACGCAGATCCTCTCTTGCTCCCACAGCCCCAGGCCTCAACACACACCATTGTGACACAAGCCCTTCTCAGCTTAAGGAGCCCAATTCACAGTCTGATCTTGGCCATGAACCGTCCACTCTTGTCAATACAAGCAGGTCAGGCACAGCTCTTCCAGGGCTATCCCCTGGTAAGCTACAGAAACCAGCCAGGATGTTGCTTCTCCCGCTCATAGGGAAACTACCTGCAATCCAGAGAAAGGCTAGGAGAACAAAAGGGCTGCAGGAGAAGAGTCAGGAGAAGGAGGGAGAGGAGGAAGAGGAGGCTAAGGGCGGTGGAGTGGATCCTGGAGTACATGTCAACAGTCAAAAGTGTCCTCTGGAAATGGTTGAGTCAACCCCCTGCAGCACGCCAAATCTCTGCTCATCACAGTTTAACACTGATGACAAGCAGAAAGGTGGAGAGACAGCTCCGCCAATCAGCTTTACCGCTGAGGAGATGGACAAATATCGTCTCCTGCAAGAGCAGGCCAGAGAGCACATGCAGAAAGTCCTGGAACAGACGCAAGACAGCGCAGACATACACACAGAGACAAATTACACACATGCGGCACAGACAGAGAACTGTGGGACTTCAGAGGAACAATACACATCTGCACCCCTGCGCAACCCTTCACAGCCTCAGACCCAGTCACTTCACACAGACACAATGCAGACACAAGCACAGCACACCCTCCAGGTCAGTCTCCCGCTTCCACACGTGACCCAACAAGAGAACTTTACTCAACCCATGGCTCTGAGAGTCCCAAACCTCCCTCCTCTTCCACCGTCCCCCCCTCTCTCCAGCCTCCATCATATCATTTTACAACACGCAGCCCTCTCCATGGCCCCCTCCTCCTCATCCTCCTCCACCTCATCTACCTCTCCCACCATCCACCCTCATCCAGCTCAGCTCCCTCACCCCCTGCCCCCTCTCCACCCCTCCCTCCCTCACCACCTCCACTTCTCTCCCTTCTCCATATCATCCCTGTTTCCCTCCATCCTGCTGTCCCATCATCCCATCCCCCTCCTCCACCAGTCCCCCGCTTTTCACGCGACACCACTTGCCCCACTCTCTCCGGTGTCCCTTCAACCGCTGAACCCACAGTCTTTCATGGACAGAGCGTGGCCAGTGAGGTTTCAACAGAAGGCGTTGTGATTTTCACAGAGTGGCTGCCATGTTTATTAATCTTCCTTGGCAACACAGTCTAGCGAGAGAAAGAGAGGGAATTTTTAGTTTGGACAAAAGCCTGCTATTTGAAATGGCGATGAGTCAGTGCTTTTACTAGCATCAGCTCCAACTCTTATTCGCATATGCCCTCACACACATACACAAACACACACACCTACACGCACGAACACATGCATACACACAAACAGCCCAACTATTGACTGTTTTCAAATGAAAATTTGTTTCTCCATCTAGCCTCTGCTGTGTTGCAGCAGACATTGAGAAAACCGACTTTGATCCTTTGCTTTTTCCATCATTCCTCATTCAGGCCCAGAATAAAGGGAAAGGTGCACCTGCTATTCAAAGACAAGCTGGGCTTGTGTCATCCTCTCTCTTTCCCTCTGAACCACAGACAGACCAGCTGCCTTTTGAAGTATCCTTCATGCCAGGGACAGAGGGGCAAGAAAGAGTGATAATACTCTCCCCTTATCTCCATTTCATACAAGTTATCTGAGTGAGAGTGTGACTTTCAACAACATAAATAACGTTCCTGGGACCAGGGGGCATAGCACAGCCATTTTAACCTTGATGTTTACTGTATTTGTGTGTGTACAAGATAGAGGTAATTCTGAACTGACACACACATACACAGTAGGAAGGACAACAACTAATTTCCATATCTGACACATGTAAAGCCCGGTTTTGTCTCTATAGTGTAAATATTCTGACAGTGAGTAATAACATTAGAATCATGGGAAACAATAAATAAAAGGTGGATTTAACCTCGACCAGTGGTGCAATGCTTATTCCACACTCAGTGGCGTCTATGATAACAAACACTTCAACAGCTTTTCATATTTATATGTGACATAAGATCATTTTTTTTCCAGGAGGCATTTAACCCATGGGTTGTTCAGACAGCAATGAATGAATTGGTTCTGATACATTAAAACTTGGCTGAAAAAATAAACAGGCTGTAATGCTTTTTTCTTATTCTGTCTGATGCATGTTGATCGTGCAACATGTTGCAACGCATTCCACATAAAGAATTGATACTGTGGGGGTTGCTACATTTCAAAGGTGTGAAGCCCAGAATTGCTTTAAAAGCGCGTAGAGTTGCAAACCATTCTTGCTGGTGACCATTTAACTGGAAGCTATGCTGGGTGCATGTGTATCAACCGGAAGTTAGGACTCGAGTCACAAATTTGATGACCTTAGTCTTGACAAAATCAAAAAGACTCACAACTCTACTTGGACTTAAACACCAATGACTCATGACTTTACTTGGATTTGAGCCTTTTAAATTGAAAATCTGTGATGACTTTCTCAAAGCGCACAAATTAAAAAGTATGTTGATTAAAAAGTGTGCTACAAATCACTTCATTTCACTTCATTCCCTGAATCAACTAACATTAATGCTATTCATTCCCAGCAAGCTGACACTTCATTCACCAGATCCACTTTGTTTGAATCAATCTAATAGCATCCAATCAAGTTTCAGGAGAGAACTAACATGACATTACTGAGCATCAGTGGAGAAACATGATTACAAAGGTAATTTTGATTACGTACAAAAACTAATCAGTGGTCACCAAAAAACAAATTGCAGTATGCAAAATGTGCGGGTCGAAAATTACAACTGGAGACAGAACAACTTCCAACAAACTACATATTTTAAAACCCATTCTAGAATTTTGTAAATTTAATATGCAAATGATCTTTTGCTAAAATGGCATTAAATTTTTTAAAGAGTGCATTATGAGATGTTTAGGACTCGAAACTCAAAGTGTAGGACGTGGGACTTGAGACTTATTTGTTACTGGCAAAACAATGACTTGGTCCCACCTCTGCTAATGATCATGAGCATGGTAGTTGCAAAGGAGTTTTCCCTTATCAGGCACTTTAATTGGAATAAGTTTTACATATCACAGAAGGTAAAACTAAACAGTATTTCACTTAAAAGAAAGGATCAGAGGAAAAAATGTGTAGAAGAATTTAAATTTCTGTTTTTCCTACTGGTAATCATCTCACAAGGTTGAAAACTACTATCCTGGAGTGTCTGAAGAAAAAGGT
Source organism: Epinephelus fuscoguttatus (assembly GCF_011397635.1). Lineage (NCBI taxonomy): Eukaryota > Metazoa > Chordata > Actinopteri > Perciformes > Serranidae > Epinephelus > Epinephelus fuscoguttatus. The sequence goes on from NC_064759.1 coordinate 22,316,999, forward strand.
AATGATGGCATTGAATAGGTTTATCTACCAAGTGTAACAATTTAAACTAAAATATAGAGGGATCCGTCTGAGAGTGTTTTTGTTTTGTAAGTCACAGACTTAGATGCCAGCCCTTAAAAAGTACCATACTTTGCTTTAATAGTGAGCTATTAGTCATTTTTATTGCCAAACAGCTACATCATTATGTCCAAAGAAGCACATTACTTTGACCACATTTCATTATTATGTCCACTTTGACCTGGTTCACTTCACTGTGGATGTCTGAAGTCTAAGACAGTTTTGAAGTGCATGTTGTGTTTTGGAGATCATGGGAAGTAATAAAAGAAAAAAAAACATCTTTTTGAATCATTAATAAAACGTCGATGAGCTTCTTCCTTGCATGTTTTGCCAAAGGTTATGGTGGTTAGTAACTGTTGCTATGCATCCATGCCTGGTGACTGGGGGAGGCACGGATGTATTAGAGCTGCTTGCCAAACAGTTGATCACTGCAGCGGCCGGCGCTCAGGGAGCAGAACACAGAAGAGAACAGAGCGGCATCCAGATGGTCTATGGACTTGGACTACCCAGAGTGCTTTGAGAGATTGGATTGATTTGCCCTCCGTGATATCAGTGAACACAGCCCAGCACACAGGGGGGCTACAGAGAGCGGTGACATAAATACAGACACAAAAACAAGACACAAAATGTAAACTCCCAGTCCTGAGGTGCTGGCGAGAAATATAAGTCAACCCCTGCAGAGATTCAGTAATTAGAACACAATTCCTCTTTCTCCTCCTCGTGACCCCTGAGCTTGAGTGTGTGTGTGCGTGCGTGTGTGTGTCTGTGTATGCACAAAATGTGTGAGTTTGGGAGAAACAGAGACAGAGAATCCCTATCTCTCTCCACAGGACGGGAGATCAAACAGACTGTGTGAAATATAGAGCAGCAATAATTAGCAGCTGTTACAGCATCAAACCTCTCTATCTCTACCTCTCCCTCTCTCCGCCACACACACACACACACACACACACACAGACACACACTACTGCTGAGTTCTTATCCCAGACTTTAATTTAGAGATACTCAAATGTGCTGCAACTTCTCAGTCCTCCACTACTGATAATCATGGAATGATACAAAATCAACCCACTCCATTTTTTGGCTTCATCCTCTCTCCAGTTCATGAGCATTACTCTGAAACCACTCACAAAGTCTAAAGGGGAAAATGCACAAAAAAATCACATGACAGAAAGCTCCAAAGCAATTACAGAACTTGAAGGAAAAAAACGCCGAGAATGTTATTTTAAAAAGCAAATTTATCCATGAATATGGAGCGCTCAAGACCTTCACTGTATTATAATGCAAAATTGCAAGTCCCAGATACACACAGGAGTTACCCACACAGGGGTCATGTGGAAATTAGTAATCACAATATCACTGTACTTCTGTCAGTGACTGATTAAATCATTACCTAAGCCTTGGGATTCGCCCCCTGGTGTGTTCGTGTTTTGCTGTTGTGTGTATGCGCATGTGTGTACGCACGCAGGAGTGTGGGTTGATTTATGATCGAGAGGAAGCGGTTTCCTCAGTCAATCGCTCCTGTGAATTAATGAGGTATAAAAACTAAAGCTGGCACTCGGTCAAATACACCAGCAGTCACAGAGAGCTCACTGCCAGGGCAGGACCACTTCTATTGGCACCACATTTGATTGTTAGATTGTGGGTATAGATTGCATTGAGCAAAAAAAGAGCCCCTCACGGCTACTGGAGCGATCCATCGGCCCAAATTGCAGTGCTGTATAAATGAGACACTTCCCATCTCTTGCTCTCTCCCTTTCTTTCCCTTTTTTTTTTTTGGTCTCGCCTCTTACCCTTCTCTTTGATTCAACCAGGTCAGTGGGGCTGCGTTCAGCTCCCCCGGCTGTTCTCTGACTGCGCGGAAGAAAAGGCACCATTACACTTCATCCTCTACTTTCCTTCTCATTCAGAGTCTACATATGTTTCTTTTATATGTTTGAATGCTGTACAGCACCGGCGCCCACAGCACAGTGTGCTTTGCAGTATTATTATTACACAGAGAAAGCCCTTCCCATACCTTTTCTCTTGCAGTGACATTCATTAAAAGTTTTTCTTGAGTCGTGGCAGAGTGTGACATACAGTACCAGGCTGCTCCACTCCAATTTACATCTTTTTACTGAATCTCTGTGCCTCTTAGGGAATAGTAGTTATACTAACAGCAAGGATAAAATTTCAACTCTTCCACTGAGCCAACAAATGACACTCAAAAGTTACAAGCGAAAATAAAGTTCAAAGGGATCGAGCCTCTCAAGATTAGAGCGCACTCAGAACTGAATAGAAATTCTAGTTTCAATTAGTTGAATAGTCAGATGTCCTCTCAGCCATCACACTGGATTGTATGTCATTCTGCATTTCTGATGATTCTGGGCTAGTGCATCACTTTGTTAACTTTTTTGAGCTTCTGAACTCCCATAAAGGTACACTTCAAAGAGTAATCTGTCACCACGGATGCATCAAGAGACTTTGCTGTTGCTGCAGGTGCAATATATGGAAAGCTAAGTGGCTCCAGGCTGTTTAAAGCTTTTACATCAAAAAGATATATCACCATGTGTAATTGTGAGCCAGGAGAAGTACTTTTATCCTATAAAACAGCGGTTCTCAACCAAGGGTTTGGGGAGTCCCAGGGGCCCTTGAGGGACATCAAGGGGGTCCCAAGTAAAAAAGGGGAAACGGTTTTTTTTTTTTTTCACTATTTAATTCACTACAGAAGTGTGCCTAATGTGAGTAGGAGTCATTACAGTGCCTATACTGAATCTAGACTGTATAATGAAAGATGGCACATGACAGCTTCCAGAAAGGGAAGCCGAAAGCTCTCAATCACCCCCTGGTGGCTGGCTGCAGTACAAGTCATAACCCCCACCCCGTCCATGTTAGCAGCCGGGACATGGGCCACACTTTACTGAACAAAAATGTTAACGTTTTTGCTCCCTTTGTAATTTATTTATTTATTTTACAGGGTTAAAGATCTAAGGCTTTTTTCATGTACTCAGAAGATATATTTGTGAACATCTGTGTAAGTGAGAACTTCTCCTTTTCCAAGATAATCCATCCATCTGACAGGAGTGGTGTGCTGAGATTCTGATTGAACACAATCATTACTACACAGATGTGCCTTAGGATGGTCACAATAAAATGACACTCCAAGATACGCAGTTTGATCACTCAACACAGATGCCACAGATGTCGCAAGTTTTGTGGGAACATGCCATTGACATGCTGACTGCAGTAATGTTCAATAGAGCTGCAGCTCATGAATCTGAATGTTCATTTTACTATCTCCAATGTCATTTGCCTGAATTTGGCAGTACATCTAACCGGCCTGAGTGTATGAAAAAGTCTTGGGATGGGAGTAAAAATAACAGTGTTACTTTTACATTTTTGTTACAGTACACGTCAAAAACAAATTTTTCCCAAAGATGGTTTCTGTCAATTTGGGTGGTTTTTATCTTGCTGATGTATTTTCAAGTGTTCACATTTGATTTTAATTAATTAAATGATGCTATAACAAGGGGGTTTGACATCCTGACTGACAGCTGTGTGTGCTTGAGATCAATAGCACTGCTCATGATTGCAGTTGACAGCTTTAGCTCATGCTGTGGTCGTGAGCTCTGGGTAATGACTGAAAGAATGAGGTCACAGATACAATGGGCCGAAATGAGTTCCCTCAGAAGGGTGGCTGGGTTTAGCCTTAGAGATAGGGTAAGGAGCTCAGAGTAGAGCCGCTGCACCTTCATGTCGAAAGGGATCAGTTGAGGTGGTTTGGGCATCTGATCAGGATGTCTCCTGGGCGTTAGAGGTGTTTCAGGCACATCCCACTGGTAGCAGGCTCCTGGGCAGACCCAGAACACACTGGAGGGATTACATATCTCATCTAGCCTGGGAACGCCACAGGTCCCCCAGGAGGAGCTGGAAAGTGTTGCTGGGGAGAGGGACGTGTGAAATACTTTGCTCAGTCTGCTGCCCCAGCGACCCAGCTTTGGATAGGTGGTTGAAAATGGATGGATGGATGGATGGATAGATGGATGGATGACAACTATAGATTTCTGGTCTTGATCATATCTAAGAACCAAAATCTTTACAGATGGAGGTCCCTGCAGCAAAGTCCTATGAAATGGAGATCCCTAACCTTATGTGTTTCAATTTAGGGGTCCTTGACAAGATAAAGGTGGAGAACCTCTGCTATAAAACACCACCTATTTTATGTTTTATTCTACACTCCCTTGTTGGGGAGAGACCTGTTTGTATAGGACTTGTATTATGTAGAAATAACTATGTGAATTGCGTTGTACGATGGATTTAAGGATTAGAGGAGGTAGTGGGCTCTGTGATACTCTTAAACTTGGCAGGCGCCCCAAGGACATGACACTGTCAGCACATTGCTTACACTCATCTGCACACACACACACAATCACACACACAGGCATAGAGGTGTAATAGGGTATAATTTAGGAGGCTGTAATAGTGAGATGTGATGCTCCGTTGTAAGACAGCATGGCTAATTCCCCGGTTACGTTATCTCTGAGAGACAGATGTTCCCACCAAAGATTACTATGCGCGCACACACAAAACAAAAACAGCGCACACGCGCAAACTGTGTGCATGCAGAAATGCATGAACACGTTCAATCCTCAGACAATGGGAGCGGTAGGATAGTCTAAAATAGCCTTATTGACAGAAAACACAGATCAATGATGAAGACGACTTTTCTGAGAGTTAATTATGTGATGTAATGAGTTTCTGTGGAATACAATGAGGAGAAAACAGCAGTTCTCACGGAAACTTTTCCTCACAGAGTATTTCACTTAACACAGTCATCTGAATCATATAATAGATGTTGACCTCTTGCCATATTGATTAGAGGGAAAACACACATTCTTTCCAATAAGACCACTCTAAGACAGACCATAACACCTTTTAATGGTCATTTTAAGGCCCACAAAGCTGTGGGAGTTAACCCTTTGCATCAGTCCATCGGCTGCAGAGCTTTTCCCAGGTCAGACGCATCGCATCCATTACCCAGGAAATCCATCCTATACAGGAAATGGTTTCACTGCGCAGGATAAAGGTCACTTGATTCATGGCTTCTCACAGCGGCTGTCAGGAGAACCCTTGGGTCAGATAACCATCACTCCCATTATGTCGTTAATTCACAGTTTGAATGCACGGCCACAGCATAAAGAAAGGCATGTAGATGAGTGGCGTGCAGCTCCTATCTGTCAATCCTCAAGTCAGGGGAGTCGATCTTGTCCTTGGTCGTCTTTGTCCTGCTTGCCTGAATTTCTGTCACTTTACCATCATTGAATATCCATTAAATCTCTCCTGCATCCAAACACAGGGTGTCCGTGATTCAAAAACATCCACGTAGGGGCTTTGAGAGGTTAGAAAGAAAAGCTTGCACACCTTGAAGCAAATCTGAGTGTTCGCATGGAACTTCAAGACGACAATTTACACAAATGAACATGTGAATGTGTGAATGTGTGTGTAAACAGTAGAACTGCCTCTCAAACTCCTCTCTCCTCTGAGTCCTGATCTCCCTCCTCCTGTTTCCGTTTAACTGGTTTCAGCTTTAAGTCTCCAGATTCTGATAATTTCCCCCTTAATCCCTTCAGAGGAGCACCCCGCTTAAGTCTCTAATTAAGTCAACGATACACACATACACCAACACGGGATAAACAACACATGCACACAGCTTGTAGCATTCAGCTATCTGATGCACGGACAATTGGTGGTTGCTGTGTGTGTGCTCGTGTGTGTGTGTGTATGTTTCCTGAGTATTTGTGTGTATTTCAATGATTAAGTCCCAATCAGGATGTTGTTATGACGACACATGCATTTTTAAGCTGTTAATCCAGGATTATTCTCCCCTCCGCTCATCTCATTACCGTCGATTATTAAAAAACACATAGAGGCACATGCACACGCACACATATACTAATTATGGGTTGGTTTCCTTGGAGATTGAACACATGCTGCTAGGGTCTCCGAAGGCAGTTTGACATACAGGTGGAAAAAAAAGGACAAGTGTGCTTAATGTATGAATGCACCTCAGGCATCGACTGTGCATACAAGGTAAGTTTTTTGTTATGCATATATTTGTCATTCATGGACATATGAAACTTTAAAGATTAAACCTTGCAGATATGAGGCGAAGGAATATGCTGTATTTATACAAGGCAGATTATTTCTGTGCTTTGGCCTCTCAGAGAGCCATTCTGGCCTCTCTGAAAGCGATTTTCAGCATGGAGCGGGAAAGAATGCGAGTAAACAGTGAGTGTCCTTTCCCCGTGATTGAATGTGTGTCCTTGTGTAGAAACTGCACTCCCCTCTCACAGCAAGAGAAAACATTCCTGCAATGCTGAGGCTGATGTACAGGTGAGAGAATGGCCAAGGATTTTGAGATCACCCGAGGCTTTGTGTCCACTATGGCCCACTCACACTAGGTCAGCTCAGAATAACCAGAAAGGGCTGACCGCTGATGTTCACTCACCCCTGGAGTCATTAATCACACGGCACTGCAGATGAGCCGCATGGACACACGGCAACACACACACACACACACACACACACACACACACACACAAAAATGTAGAAACCCACTAGAGCCCATTTTAATTATAAAGCCAAATGCTAGATGACAGCACCGCTCCAGGTAGTCAGTCCTCTATGCCTGTACTCCTGGTGCATTATCATACATTAAACATCACAGACATGAATATTTCTGAGCAAAGCCGGGGCCACAAATAACAACACATCATATCACATTAAGCTATCAATATCTGCAGCATACACACACACACACACACACACACACACACACACACACACACACACACACACACACACACACACACAGAGTGTCACTGCTGTTAACATTTATCCTGAGTTTTATTTAACGCTCCTTAAACACAATCAGATCGTGGTATCTGAACCCCTGTGTTCCCGAACAGGCCTCTCAGCTTGCAGCAGGGTCACTATCGGGAGCAAAATCTCAGATAACGTTCCCATTTACCGGTTATGAAATTCTTCAAAGGGGCCGCGCAGCAGTGGATGCCTGTGGTGTGTTGTGTTTGTTAACAGGCATGGTGCATGGAGATATACTCTGTGGTATATGTGTGTTACAGAATGTGCACCACATATAGTCTCACTGCTAAAGGTACCTGGGGAGAAAATGTCACGTTATAAAAAAGGAAAAACAGCCTCTAACTTGCACCAAACATACATCAGGGTTTAAGAAAAGTCCCAACTGCTGTGTATATTTTGCAAGGTGCACAGAAGCTAATGTAGGCCTACAAACTGTGTTTCAAAATAATATTACGTTAAAAAAATCAAAGATACTGATTAAATTGGGCAGGTCAATACCAATTCTGCTGAAGTAAGAGTGTGTGTTTGAAAGATTTTGAGATACTAAAGGAATACTTCACCAACAAAATGATCATTTGCTGGGTTAGACTGTAAAGAAGTACAGTTACTTGCATACTGTACTTAAGTACATCTTTTAAGTATATGTACTTTGCGTGATTATTATTTTTTCAGGAATGTTATGACTGTTACTCCACAACATTTGAAAGACAAAAATTGTACTTTGGACTCAGCTTCATTTCTATGAAGGGCCCAGTTACTCATTATATTTAAGCTAAATTTTCTTTTCCTTTCTAAAATGCAGTAGCCAGTGCACTGTGTTCACCACAGGAGAAAACAAGCACTAAGAGTAAAGTACTCTTCCTATGCCGGTCAGTCAAGTTGAAAGTGCTTGCTACAATTTTGTAATAGTACAATTTGAACTTGCCTGTGGCAGTAATGGCTACAACAGAAAAAGACAATGACTCCTTCCCACCAGAGCACACATGGCCATATCTGAAGTCCATGTTTGAAATGGAGAAAAAAAATTCCCATCCAACCTGAGAGACTATTTAGAGGTATGTAAACAGTTGTTAAATGTCAGGAAAAGATTTTATTTCTGTTCTACAAACAAGTGTGTTCAGTAGGTTGTTTCAGAGTCATTAGGGTCTGTAAATGCACTATAGCAATAATACAGCAGTGTTGTTACTTAGTTATTTTTAGAGGCAAGTACACCAGCACTTTAACTCAAGTAAAAATTTGAATAACTGGGGTGCTTACTAACTCATCTGGAAGAGCAGGGTCCCCATGTACAAAGGCCATGTCCTTTCCACAGCTGCCACAGGTTCGATTCCATCATACGGCTCTATGCAAGGCAGCAAAGACCTTACTATTTACATATCACATATAAATAGCACGCCTGGGCAAGCGTGTGTATTTCAACTCTGCTCATGCATTTCACTGAGCCTTATCATGCATCCGCGCCCAGACACACTACTTGTCCGTGAGTCACACAGTCTTTAAGGAGATGTTCTATTTAGTAAGGTTTTAGAGAAAATGTATGTGTTTGGGAAGTACTGAGCATACGACTGGATGAATGAGACTGGATTATATTGCACTAGTTTTGTGAGAGTTGGCGGCACAGTGGTGCAGTGGTTAGCATTGTTGCCTCACAGCAAGAGGGCTCCTGGTGCCCCTCCGTGTGGAGCTTGCATCCTCTCCCCATGTCAGCGTGATTTTTCTCCAAGTGCTCCAGCTTCCTCCCACAGTCTAAAGACGTGCAGATTAATTGGTGACTCTAAATTGCCCGTGTGAATGTGAGTGTGAATGGTTGTCTGTCTCTATGTGTCAGCCCTGTGATAGTCTGATGACCTGTCCAGGGTGTACCCCGCCTCTCGCCCAATGTCAGCTGGGATAGGCTCCAGCCCCCCCGCGACCCCCAACAGGATAAGCGGTTATGGAAAATGACTGAATGCGTGAGTTTGTCAATACATGATCTGATATAGTTTCCTGTTGATAGACACAATCAATCTTTACTTAAATTCATCAAGATCAAGACTCATCAAGAATCACCACTTTTGGATTCTTCATTCGCCATGGAGGCACGGGAGATAAACAGTCTTTTTCACAAATTTAACATAACAACACAACTGATATACAAATCATCTTTTTTTTAAATCTTATTTAACAGGGACAGTGCACAGCTACTTAGCTGCACCAGAGCTAGCTTTAAGCTAATTTTCATCTGTAGTCCCTTGGCAGGAAACGGGGAATAATTTCTCTGCTATAGGACACTAGGGTGAAGTATTGCCTCAAGGTCTGTGATGTGAAAAAAGTGTCCAGTTTTGTCACATGGTAGGCTTTGTCTGACACCTCTGGCCTGAATCAATAGCTTGTCATGCTGTCAGTGTCTTACATTTTGAGTTTTTTTGTTGTTAGTCACAAAAACCATGTTCAAACGTTATCTTTTCTTTGTGTGTAGCTCTCCACCACAGAGTACAAACTCTTGCTCTTCACCTTTCTGCCCTCAATTGCAAAACATATAAAAGAAGTTGAAAAGCATCAGTTCGTTATTGTGTCACTCCATTACACTAACCCATACCATTACACTACATAACCCTGCCTGAGAATTGTAAAAGGCTGCACTCTGAAAACTAGTTGAAAAAAAGAAAAAGAAGTCAGAGTTGCCCGTTTCTCCTTTCTGAAAGGCTTTGTACCAGCCACTTTGAACAGTCTAGCAGAGAGAGAAACGCATGCTGCATAAGTTAATGTCAAATTCTCTCTATTGTGTCTTGCCTTGTTGAATCCAATGAGTTAACACAAAAAAGGGGGGTAGGGGGCAAAGCAGGAGAATAAACTGAATAGCATTAAAATTCAAGAATTACACACAAACTTGGAATATTAGAACCGGTACATGTTAAGACGACATTAACTGTTTGTTGGCAGACACGGTCTTCTAGTAATAATAACTTCCCGTTGAGATGTTTCACTTTACTGCAGGCTGAGAGGGAAACACTGCTACTGCGGCTGCTGCTGTATTGAGGAAGAGCTGAAGTAATTAACGTGCAGCTTTTGTGCACTTTGTTTTGTGTGTGTGCGCATGTGCCGTGTGTGTTTGCTTGTAGAAAATCAATGCGTGGGTGCGTATAAGAGGTAAAAGCATTCAAAGGTGTTTTGTTTTTGCTGCTGGTAAGAAGTAAAGCCCTAAAACTAATTTATTTCATCAACATCTGTCAAGGAGATTAAGGGAGGCATTACTCAAGTATGCACTTATTTCACCAAAAGCATTAAACAACCGACTGAAAGAGATTGAGTAGACTGCAGCTTTTAATGCCACTCTTTTTGTGCATCTCACTTGATTTCAAATTTCATCTTTGATAAACTGGCGTGAAAGGATAACTGGTACAAAAGGCACTTTAGAGAGTGCACTTGAACACTTTAAGTGAAGGGAAACATGATGGGAATTCACAGAGTACAAGGAAGGGGCTGTGATCAGTGTTCCATAGGTGCCTCTGCATTGTCCTCCTCCTCATCACTGCAGGGTTCAAAGTCTTCATCCACAACTGGGTCTCCCTCCTCTCCCTCCAGCTCTCCTCCTAGACTGCCTAGCAGCTGCTCCACATGCTCCAACATCGGCTGGTCATCACATCGCAGCTTACTGTACAGCTGGGGAAGAGGGAGAGGAGGGGAAAAAAAAGACAAAAAGAGATGATGCAAGTGTGTAATGGGCTAGTGAGTAGACTGGAAAAATGGAAATTTTAAATAGAAAGTAGGTTATACAACAGCAATGTTGAGACTGAACATGAAGTGCAAAATTATACCGTGGAGGCAATACAAGAAATGAGATATGGTGAGTGAAAAGCTCTCGACTGAGGCTCTTCCGTTGTGTCACTGAAGATAACAGTGCATCACTACGGCATCAGTAAGCAGCAGCTTGGAGTTGAGGGAAGTGAGCAGCCCTAAGGTTTTAAGTCTCCAAGTGCTGGTTAGGCCGCCTGAAATATCCAACAGCAGCTGCATTTTGTCAGCGAGGCAGTCACGGCTCACAAAACGCTGGTAAACAGTTTTTGTCTTTCGTTTGGCAAATCAGCACATTTGATACACCATTCAGCCGCACAGGAGACAAAAAGACCATTTATCTTCCTCTTGCTGTTGCAACATGCATGCGCACGCGCAGAGGAACTTATCCCGAAGCACATATGGTTATGTGGCGACGTACATGTGCACATACACACACACATAATCAAAGTTGTTATCTCAGTGAAATATGCCATGAAGGAGCGAGATAAAAAAAACAAAAAAAAAACGTCCTGTTCTCAAAGCAGCCAGCAGATTTATCTCTGTAAAATACTCTGCTTGTGTGTAATTACTGAACTCAAAGTTTGGTGATAAAACTACTGGAGCTACCACCAAGGACAGCAAAGCATAACACTGCGTTTCTGTGTGTGCATATACAGACAAAGGGGGGAACTGATACAGCGATTTATGTTTATGCTTTTCTTTCCAGCAACAAAACTAGAGAGAAAAAGAGGGCGAGTGGGGAATGGTTTATAAGATCATCTCGGAATATTATTCTATTTAGTCACACACACACACACACACACACACACACACACATACATATACACACACACTCCCTAGAGCACACGGACAATAAGCAGCTGAGTGCCATCATTCTCACTAAAAGTGTAACGAGGCCAGGAGAGTGAAGAAGAGTGTGTGTGACTGCTTTGCCCCAGGACCAGTCTCCAAGCAACAGCAGGTCCTGACAGGAGACACGCAGTCACATGGGAGCTCATTTAGAGTGTAAGAATGGGCGGTGTGTGTGTGTGTGCGTGTGTATATATTTAAGTGGATGCTGTCTCCGCAGGATGGAGCTCCAGGGAGGTGGAGCGTGACCCAGGTCCAGTCACAGGGTCTGATACCGAGGGAGAGCTGACCCTCTCAGCCTCCTTAAAGCACCACACACACTTACGGGGGGGAAAAAACACTGATTTTCATTCTGCCAATGTCACTCTGAAATGCCTGGAGATGTTTATCCACAACAGGCACTCTGAATAAAAGTTGGGTTTGCTTTACAATAGGCTTGGCTCAATACCCAGAATAATTGCACATTACAGCCTTGGGTAAGAGGTGGAGGGTGTCTTTCATAAGAGTTGCGTAAGAGAAATAATGTAAGAAATTCAGTGAACGTGTGCAAAAAAAACAAAACCTGTATGTTCAACAATACTGAATGCCATTTGGAAACTGTATTTCTACGTGGTGATATTTACTACGAATCAATAGCGTAGTGTGTCTGCTGGATGGAATGTGATTATTCATTGTGATGCTTTCGGCTAGCTAAACAAACAGGAGCTATTCTTTACACATTCCACACCGAACGCTGCTGAGATCAGCACCGCCGTCGCAAGAAACACAGGCATTTCTCATTTACAACAGCCTATGTTTTCTCTTCTCACTTTCACGGCCCAGAGAGCTGCCTAGAGAGGGAGGGAGAGAGTGTGTGTGTGGGTGTGTGAGTGTGTGTGAGAGCGTATGTAATCGTATAACTCTTTCATGGTCCACTTTGCTCTACTTTCAAGACCCTAAGTCACAGCCCAAAGCACACTTGACCATTGCCATAACAACTCACAAACACACACAACATATTTTACACTTACACATGAAGGGGCACATGGGCACATCTGTTCTCACCGTGAATACGCTATTCTTTTTAACCAAGGCTAGCTCCACGGCTGTAGGGATGGCAATGTCGGTCCACTGCTTTGGGCCAGACTGAAATATCTCCACAGTCACTGGATGAATGAATGAATAAATGAATGAATGAATGACTGCGGGGATCCCCACATTCTTCCTGCAGTGCCACCATAAGGTTGACATTTTTGGTTTCACTGAAATATCTCCACAGCTATTGGAAGGATTGCTGTAAAAATTTTAGACATACATTTATGTTGCCCAGATGATTAATTATAACAACTTCTGTGATCCTCTGATTTTTTTTCTCGAGCACCATCATCAGCTCAAAATTTTACTCAACCACATACCTATGAAACTAATGACATTCCCATCAACGTACTTTGTGTGTAGTGCTAATTAGCCAATGTTAGCATGCTGATTAACGGAACTTTAATGATGAACATGGTAAATATACTTGCTAAACATTAGCGTGCTAGCATTGTTACTATAAATATATTCACATGTTAACATTAGCATTAAGCTCAAAGCCCCGCTGTGCCTTTGTACAACCTCACAGAGCCGTTAGCATGGCAGTAACTCTTAGTCAAGTTTATAAGCACATGTGGTGTTGTTGAGGAGCGTGTTCCAGTAGTTTTCTTTATGTATTCAAATCAAGTATTTTAGTATCAAATACTATTATCCGGCAGCACTGTGGTGCAGTGGTTAGCATTATCGCCTCACAGCAAGAGGGTTCCTGGTTCAAACTCAGGGTGGAAGGTTCAACCCTTGGGTGAGGGAGTCCTTCTCTGCAGAATTTGCATGTTCGCCCGGTGTTAGCATGGGGTACTCTGGCTTCCTCCCACATGCAGGTTAGTAGTAGTGGTCGTAGGTGTGATTGTGAGTGTGAATGGTTGTCTGTCTCTATCTGTTAGCCCCTGTGATAGTCTGGCGACCTGTCCAGGGTGTACACCACCTATCGCCCAATGTGGCCCAACCTTGCCACAAATAAACCTTTTAACCCAACTCATTTCATGTTCATGTGTAAACCAACACATAACTGTGTGTTATCGATTTTCCAACTTAGCAATACTTGTCCGATCCTGGGACCCATCGACTATCATCTGATGACGATACAGCCTCTGAGGGCAACAGTCAGTATTTCGGGAGATCCAGCATAGCCAGTGGATATCCAGACCAAAACTTCTTCTTTAGTGTGACCCTCATTATTACAGCTCCACTGGTAACTTGAGGTAGGTGCAAACAAGATTTCAGCTGAGCTGTATTGCCAGATATTTTCATATGAATGCACATTAATCAGAGAAAAACTTCATAAAAAGCTAAATCCTCATCAGACGACAGCGGATGGGTTCTCCGATTTCATTTCATCCAAGGCGTTCATTCTCTCTTGCTCTCTAGATGGACTGTTTACCTGCAGGCAACCAAAGCCTGCTCAAACGTGACTGGTCATTATTACTCAGACTACAAACAGAAACCAGAATGCTTCTGATACCAAAATTTTGTACCACTGCCTACAGATTCGGCATACATACGGTACGCAGATATATGTTTACAGATGATAATCCCCTATCCTCCACAGAAGCTAAGCAGTGTACTAACTGATCGAGGCAGACCAGCAACTCCTGTGTTCTGTGTGGTACAATTACTGTTTTTGATCCTGGTGGCTTTGAGTGACACAACGACTTCAGTTCCCCATAGAAAAGGGCTGTCGGATGGCAAGGTGAAGCTGTCAAAATACTCTAGATTTTGCTGCTACCCCTGTCCACAGCACTAAATTATTTAGCTTCCATGCTGTCTGTCCTTTTCTCCAAATTGGGGGGCATGCCGACCACCGTCTGACACTGACTATAGATTAATAACTCAAATAACCTCACTTCAAAAAATGCCAACTATCCCTTTCAGTTATCAGCGCTCTAACAAACATCACAGCTTTTTGCTGGTAGCTGAGTGGGCGTTTCCATTTGAAGAACACCAATATATTCAACCTCTAATTCAATATTTTTGTATACACTAAACAGTCACAGTGAGCCAAGTTTAGTATAATGTAAACAAGTTCAAATGTCATTCATCTCTAAATAATCTTCCTCAAAATACTAAGTGGCCACACAGCAGCAGCAATGTATCCTGGTGAATTTGAGTTATTACTGCATTTCTCTACTTTTAAATAAAATCTTTTCCAAATGTCACATGGCTTGCCCCACATATTGTTAAACTCAATGCCACACGCTCCTGAATGTTCACCTGAAAACTGACAAACTTCTAAACAGAGAAACCAATTTGAAACTTGTGAACTTCCCCGAGTTTCAAAACACGATGTGGCATAAATCAACACGGCAGCGTTCACAGGAAAGAAACTATTACAGAGAAGTGCTGGCAAGTTTGACTTCATGATAATGACAACAGCTCCAATGCTTGGTAACAGAATTGAATAGGCCGATGGATTTTAATACAAAACATAATTACGTTCGCTTAAGGTGCACAATGTAAGTGCTTCAGGGGCTGAATGAGGTCTCACCCTGTTTATGGTCATTACACTGCAGCATGCAGGGGCTTTATGCTCCCTTTAAAAGGAGAAAGTGAAAGTGTGCTGGCATAAAGAAAATCTGAAGTGTCCCTTTAATTCATTTCTTTCTCTACAATTATTTAATTTCTTTGGATATATAGTACGGTCCAGCTTAAATGTGGATTATCTGCAAGTGCTATCTTTTGTCCAGTATGCAGTGGGCAAAAGTGTAATAATAAGCACTTATGTACCCTTCATACCTAAATTGATTCTCTTCTGCTCCTTTCTTGATGGAAACCTTTTTCTACAGCTTATATGGCAGCATAAAGACAGGCTAATTAGGTGGTGAAAGCCTAATCAGTCCATCATTGTTCACCTTCTGTTTCGCATCTGCACTTAACTTCCCCTTTCATTTACCAATGCCTTCATTCTCCCAGATTCTTCCCCTGACCATTTTCCCCTCGTGTACTTTGTCTCTGGCTTTCTTTCTTTCACACTCGTACACTCTCACCAAATGACCTTCCTGTCAAGGAGATAGATACCTCTTCATACTTTCACATCTTAAACTTGCACATGCACACACCTATTGTCTACCAATCTGGCAGAATAGTGCCAAAATCTTGCCCTCCCCTCAGCTCCCCTCTGTATCCTCAATCCTGCCCTCCTCATTCCTTTCCACTCCGACTGTATATCTCTTCATTAGTAAGAGAGCATTAATTAGATACATTGTTTCAACACACTTTCTTCCTCTTCTCTGTCTCGCTCTGTCATACAAACACATACTTCTTCACAAGCAAGGGTGTGACACTGGTTAAGATTAGACCTTCCTGAGTGTGAACAGAGCATGTCGCTGGAAGTCTCAAGAGGGCTGACCGCAAACTCAAACACATGCACACACATGCACACACACACACACACACACACACACACACACACACACACACAACTTAACACTTCAGTCCTTCAGTCACATCCTTGGTAGGGAAAGGCATTAAAATTACATGAAGAGCACACCTTGGACCAACCCTGCCCACAATCTGTGCTCATGGGATACCCTTTCAGCCACATCAAATAGTAAAGCTTTTGACCTCTGTTTGCCCTAGCTGCCTCTGTGCACACGCACGCACACACTCACACACATGCACACACGTATATAACGCTGTCCTCTGTGCATACACTGCAGATCCTTCTTCAATCGCACCCTATCTGGCTGAGACTCAAATTCCATTTCACGTCCGGTTTACTATTGATTTTACCCTCGCCACTATTCACCAGCTACACCCCCTGCACGCACACACACACAGATACAGACACACACACACACACACACACACCATCCAATCTGTTCCCTGCCTCGCCTCCCCTTTCATTCTCCCACTCCTGCTCACCCTCCTGCTCCTCTCCTACACTTCTTTCTTGTCCTCTCAACCCATCCATTCCTCCCCATCATTCCGTTTTAGAGTATCTCAGCTGAATGCTGTGTGTGTGTGTGTGTGTGTGTGTGTGTGTGTGTGTGAACGTGCACAAGTATCGATCACAGAAGAGATGAATAATGAAGACATTTCTTAACAAATAATTAGATATGCAAGTTGGCACACACAACCATAATTAAATATGTGCATCCACATAAGGTGCGCCTACGCATACCCGCATGCTTTCTCTCTCTGTCTCACGCACGCACATGCACACGCACAGACACAGACACAGACACAGACACACAGACACACAGACACACACACACACACACACACACACATGCATGCATAGACACTTAGCAAAGTCATAAAGTATGCAGAGAAGTGGACTGGCGCCAAAACAAGCCGTTGGGCTTTGAGGCCTCATTTCCATGTTGGAGCCCATTTTAACTAGCAGACTGACTCATCGTTAATAATTAACACTCACAGTGACGCTCCGAAACAAAGCTCTGATATAAACAAGGGAGAATCTTGACTACACAATGTGCAGATGCACACACATATGAGCAAGAGCTCCTAGCCGAGGAATTAAGTGAACCATGAGGGGGGCCGACTTCTCTCCACATTCCACCTCACCTTTTCAAGGTCTTCGTGCATTTACCTTTCACATTATTCTGTGCCTGTTGCTTCAGTCACTCTACAAAGAAACAGCTTTGCTGTTTACTTGTCACGCTCTGAAGCCTCACTCAATTCTTTTGCTATTCTTTCACCTTTTTATTCCCTTGCATTATATCCCCGCGCAAAAATGGTTAAGTACTTAAGTCTCCCCATTTCTCAATTCTATTATTTTCAATTTGTCTTTTTTTTTTTATTTTTTATTAACTCTCACCACAAAGCCGGCAGCTCAAATCTATACTCGCCCTGTGCCATTTCTTTCCCCCACAGTTTTTGCCATTCTCCCTCTTGGCAGCTCAAAACCCACCTTGCTCCTGTCTCAGTTGTGGACATCCCCAGTGGATACTGGTTAGACAGGTCTGTCACTACACTGCTGGCCAGAGAGACAGACATCAATATATTGCCACTCTGCTGCCCCTACTCATCTGTAGAGGAACAGGATGTGGTGGGGGAGGAGGGGGGAAGGTGGGTAGCTGGGTGGGGAGGTGAAAAGGAGAGGAATTGTAGGTGGGGCCTGCCATCCCTCAGTCTGTGCTGTCTGATTTACAAGCCTATTGGATTTTAGAATAACATGAATCACAGCCCCATAGAGGCATTGCTCCCTGACAGAATGACAGAATGAATGAGACACATCACTCCGAGTGTGTGTGTGCGTGCGTGCGTGTATGTGAGGGGGAATGGGAGAAAGACGGGGTGTACTTAAACCTCTGAGATTGTACTAAAAGACATTTCTGTGGCAACAATGGAGCTTAGTTAGAATCCTCTCATGTTCACAGGACTGCATGTGCTCCTTCTCTGACAAGAACTGGTTCTTAGGAGTCTTACGTATTGTGACATTGTACTGGATGTAACTATCTGTACCCACAGTTACCGCACACAGTGATGGAAGAAGTATTCAAGTCTATTACTTTTGTAAAACCACCAATATAACAAGCAACAGTCGTTCATTCAAAATTTTTCTTTAGTAAAAGTACCTAATTTTTCATCAAGAATTATTTTGTATAGGTCTGGAAATAATGATATTCATTATGGGTTAATGTGCAATTTATCTTCTTGATCAATCCATTAAGAGTTTAGTTTGTAAAGCATGAGGTTGCCCATCACAATTACTGAAGTGACAACTTTGAAAGTCTTGTTTTGTCCAACCAAGTAGTTCGAACCCCGAAAATATTCAGTTTCCTGCAATTTAGAACAAATTGTCTATTTGAGAAGATGAAAACATAAAATGTTTGGCATTTTTGCATGAAAAATGGCTTTGTTGATAGGCCAATAAATTGACTCACTCAGAGCTATTACGTAACCAGAAATGACAGCAACTACAAACAATGGCTGTCAGATAAATGCTGTGAAATACAATATCTCCCTCTGAAATGTAGTGACACAGAAGTATTAAGTATCGTGATGGAAATACTTAAGTGCAAGTACTTAAAAAACAATGTATAGACTCATACATACCAACCATTACTTATGAACCACTGGATGTGTGTGGCAGTGTATTTATTTGCAGACACTCCTGTATTTTCTTATTCTCTTCTTGTACTGCTGTGTCAAGACTTTGTAAAAAGGTTGCAACCAGGTGCCAGGCCATAAGCAGCATGCATGCAAAAGGAAGATGCAGCAATTGCGGACACAGCACCAAAAAAAAAGCAAATATGGCGAGGCAAAGCGCCAAGCGGATAAAGCTCGTTCCAAAACGAGAGTGTAGCTGGGGTTGGCTTTTATTTTCACTTTTGCTGGTGAGTACTGACGGAGAGGATGGAGATGAAGAGAAATGCAGAGTTGGCCTGTTCTCTGTTGGACGGGTGGGTGCAAGCGGTTAGCTTTGTTAGCTTGCTAAAGCATCGGCTTTTCCATTGTAGGAAATGTAACGGTCCTACAGTAGTAGTTTGCAGTGTCCATATAAGCATCGCAGGGAAGAGGGGCAAAGTTAGGTGACTGAATATTGCTGCATTGTTCACCTTTAAGCAGAGTACTTGAGTAAATGTCCTTAGTTACTTTTATCCACTGGCCATGCAGTATTGAAGAAATGAACCACAACTATACCTGTATCATAAAAAGCAACAATCATTGGGTTTGTGAGCAGCCTGAACCTGAATTACCTTCTTAGCGCTGGTCAGGTACGATCTGGCTGCCTCCTTCAATGCCTTCCACTCCTCCGTGTCCTCCTCTGTCACTTCTCCTCCCTCTCTGTCTTGCCTCTCTTTTGCTTTTTCAAGCTGGAGGTAGCACACCCAGCCAGAGAGATACCACACCTGGGAGGTACAGAGAAAGAGATGTAGGTTGTGGGGGGGTGTTCTCTCAGACACAGAGAAAGTGTTCTTTGTTGCAGTAAGTGAGCTGTGACAAGGGAAACAGATTTGTAACCCTCACGGAGCACGTCTGCATGAAATCCCACATCCTTCTCTGACAAACAGGTTTCACACACATGACATGGAATCACACAGACATACAAGCAATCCATAACTGACGTAATAACTGTCAACCTGATCCAATCTTGACACATGCTGTACTCATTTACAAATGCTGCATCAAAGTAAAGGCACATGTGCACATGCTGTAGTGTCACAATTAATTAAAACCTGACTTGTGATTCCTACCATCTGTCACAACCAAATTGTTTTTTATCTTTCTATAGTAAAAAATATAATTACTTTGTTGAAACATACATTTAAACATAATATTAGAAAATGAAAAACACATTCCCCTCAGGCAAATATATTTTGCAATTCAAATCATACTCACCTGTTGTGTTGTGTACAATACCAGCCTTGCTATTAATTTCGAGGGGGAAAATAAAAAATTCTCTTAATCTAACAGTTAATTATTTTACTCTACACATAATACTGCCTTGACAGAAACTGTGGAGGAACAGAAGTACCACAGTCCTGAGGCCTGTCTCGGAAAACAGGATTAGTGGGCTAACAAGCTAACTCGGCCTCGACTCTGGTTTTCTGGTTCCATGTTGGTGTGTCATTTTTCAGTAAGGAACAACACCATGGTAACTTAAGCTCCACACCACACCTGCTCCTAAGCAGGATGTGATCAGGGCATCGAATGCAAATATGCAAAAATGGGTCCCTTCGTACAAGTTGACTCTTGAAAAACTGCATCACTGTTCCTGTGGCCATGTTTTGATCCGATTGCATACGTAAAAAAAAATTGACAGAATAATATTATGTTACTCAGAGGTGGGGTTGGGCGATAAAACGATCTCAAAATAGGATGGCAATAAAACATATGTCGATGACGATGATAAACTATAGCAATTTTTACTCAATATGGATAGACCTAGACAGAGCCAAACAGCGTGTCCTGCAGCAGAAATTAACAGACAGCTGTCAGTCAATTTGCAGTGATGGGGATCCACAGCATTGCACACGGTTATTTTTCATTGCATAGTCAGGGCTGAGGTGAGTGTGCTGCGGTGAGAAGGAATTGAATGTAGCAGGGACATAATGAAAAGAGGGGAAAATGAGTGGAAGTGACGAGCAACGCTGCTACGAAACTGAATAAGAGTTTGCATTATCCTCAAAAATGGACTAAACTGTGGATAAAAAAGGTTACACAACGTCAATAATTTGGAAGTGGTTTGGCTACTTGAAATGTGATAACACACAGACAAAGACGGTCTACAGAATATGTCGTCGGTTGGTTCCAACCAGGACGGACACAACAAACCTTTTCCATCACCTGAAAAGGTGGCATCCCAGCAACTACACTGAAAGCATGAAAATCTGGGCCAAAACTGCAGTTAGTCCACCAACAAGTGTTGCTCAACAGCCTAGCACTTCTGCTGCTGTGGGTGACACTAGCCAGGCTGCACCAAAACAGAAATCAATAGTGTCCTCTTTTGCTGCCGTAACCCTGAATGAGAAGCTATTGAAATGGAGCAGGGATATAGCAGACGCAGTGTCACACTTTCTAGTCAAAGACATGAAACCCATGAGCACTGTGAAGAGGTAGCTTTTGTTCAGATTTCTACCTCCAAAATTTGAGATGTAAATTGTTATTTTCTTTTATAGTTGAGTATTTAAATGTCCCAGCGCCTTAAGTGTGATCCATTTGTTTACATTTTGTCTTATGCTGTACTACTACAAACATTTGAGATTGAAATGCTTGCTGTCCTGGGAATTTGATGTGATATAAGGTTACAGGTTTTATTTTCATTTACATTATCTGAATATGTTTTAGGCTAATTTAATTAGTTGTTTCAAAAACAAAGCCAGAGGTACCACTTCTCAAAAATTGAGCCAAAATTGACTGACTGCTCAGGCATAAAAAGATAAAGAAACGCTGGAGAATGTTGAGCTGAGGGAAGGAGTACTGCTTTTCTTTATTTTCCTTTGACACTAGAATGCAATGCACAAAGCATGTTTGCATTTTTACAGTGTTATAAAATGGTTGCACAGTTCTTTACATGATATTACCTAATTTGATGTTAAGAAACTATATTGTGAGTTCAACTAATGAGTCATTTGGTTTCTTCAGGTGTCAGACATTATCAGAATACTCACAACATTATCAAATTTCATATCGTGATAAATTTCGATCAATATGTGGAAAATTATTGTGATAAAATGTTTTGCCATACGGCCAGCCCTATGCAGAGGTCTCTTCCTCTCCAAAACAAACAAACTTGGTGATTTAATCGAGGAAAGTGATCAAATGCAAGGGAATAAAAGTGTTTTTCTAAAGCTGTTTGGCTCTTACAAAGACACTGCTAACAATGGTGGCCAACGTAAAAATGCGAATGACCCTATCTAGAGCTAGTGTTTGGTTTGTCCAATGTAGGCTACTGTAGATACATGGCTGTGCAACATGGTGATCTTCATAGACAAGAACCCACTCCCTACGTAGATGTAAACGACTCATTCTAAGGTAATGAAAACATGACAATTCTTATTTTCAGGTGATTATACACTTAAGAAAACATGCTAATTATATTATATTTCATTTCTGCCAATAGCATCCCACTAAATCCTACATGTTGGATGTTTAAAAAGAAAAGCATCCACGCACTCCAGTCTGTGCAATATTAATTTACCGAGTCAAGCTTTTCATAAAAGTCTTTCTTCAAGCACCAAGGAGGTTCAATTGAATTTCACAAACAATCTTATTTTAAATACAGAGCTTTAGATCCATCAATGTGGCAAATGACTGGCCATTTTTTAAACTCCTAAGAAGCCTAATTTATACAGCTTACCAAGAGCTGGATCAGATTGCGCAAACACCGAATAACCAGATCAATCACTGGGAGAACAGTATAATGTCAGGAATAATAGATCATTATCCTGTGTCACTCCAGTAGGTTATCTGTCTTTCATTATAATACTGAAGCATATTTGCCAAAACAATTACATTTCATTTGTAACACAAAGCGGTTTTCCTAGCTCGATGTTTTCGCAAGTATTTGGTAATAATTTAGCCTCTTCGCCTGCAAACACACAGCCCCGAGCAAGATTCTGACACAAGATGTTTGAACACTCAATTCAAAAGAGCAGCATGTAAAGTTAGGTGTTAAGGGCCTCTTAACTGGCTGACTGACCTTAACTTGGCACCTCAGGAAAATATGTTAAAAAAAAAAAAAAAAAACAGTACATCATTTCTGAATAATCCTGTTGCTCCACAGAGTTCAAACAGCGAGTGGAGGCATATTTTTAACTGTAAGCTCGTACGCTGAAACACACCAAAAATAATCTTTTCTTTTTTTCCATAATCACACTTTTTTTTCTCCCACATAATTACATCCACTGTGCTACGCTTGCTCTTCCACCTCTAAACACAATCATGCTCAACTCACAGTGAACTTGGAGGTGTGTGTGTGCCTCTCATCTGAGGCCAAAGATCACCCACCCACTGTTCTTCAAGCAACAAGACACAAATATTCACTTTATTCATTATTCATTGAGGGCAGAGGCAGTGGGGACCTGCACCTCTGCCAAATCAACCATTTAGCTAACAAACACATCAAGGCATACCACACTGAATTCTGAATTGCCGCTAAGCATGCTGAGTGGGAGGCTACCCCCTGCAGCCATACTTATCAGAACAACAGCAGCACTAGATAAATGTAGTAATGTTGCAGAACCAGCAGTATGTCATTTATATCGCTGACATTTTTCTGTGAATGCAGAACCTTGAAAAAAATGCATTCTTGTGTATGAACACTATGTGTGTATTCAGGAGAGAAAGGCTGAAATTGGGTCATTGAAATTCAAAATTTTAACTTCTTCACAAATGAAGAACCATTGCGTGTCTTCAAAACAGCTCAAACCGGGCGAGAAAATTCTTTACAGATGGTCCACTGTGAGATATTTGTGCGTGCGGTAAAGACGGCTTCCGCTTCTGCACTCAAAATTAAAACATGAGAAAGTTAGCTAATTAAGAACTTTAGAGAATCCACTCTACCCTACCACAACCCCAGACTGAAGCACACATAATAAAATAAACGCTGTGTCTGTCAATCAAATCACTGAGACTATTGTCATTTCAAAGTGAAGGCACATCTTAGTTCCCATATGGTGCTGCTGAAGGAAGAACAAAAGCATCATGAATCAACTGAATACCTTTGAAACAAGATTTGCAAGGAACTAGCTCAGTTGTTTGTGCAGACTTAACACTTTATAAGTAAGGCTCCAACTTTGAGATATGCAAGAGCAAGAAGACGGAGGCGAGAGCTAACAACTTATCTACCGCACTTAAGAGAGAAAATAAGAAAAAGAGTAAAACAAAGAAGTGAGGAGAGGCAGAGGGGGGAGGAGGGAGAGAGAGTAGTGTCTGTCATACTCTTCTGACATCACTAACATGACTCCAGCGACGCAACGTAACTGCGGTATGATCTGACAGAACACTTTCTGACCATTAGAACTGGTGACTGTATGCATGTGTGATTGGCTGCAGGCCTGCTCAAATCGAGTGTCACAGCTGTAAGTCTCTGGAGCGAGTTTAAAAGTTCAGCCCCCCGATGACTGCTCTCAATCTGTCAGCTGAGGGGTGTGTGTGGGAGGCTGAGCCTGAGGGGGAGTGGGGGGGGGGGGGAGAGGGAGAGAGAGAGAGAGAGAGAGAGGGAGACACACTGCCGTGCTCTTCTATCTGACACTCAGTGGCACACCTTCACTTCATCTGCCACTGACAGTGGGGATTTGGAGCACACTGACAGCACATACTTCCCACTAAAGCGCAGAAAATACTGCCATTTACGTCACTCTCTAATAAGCATTCAAGTTCTCAGTCATACTCTGTGTGTGAGCAAGCAAGTGTTGGGAGCTAGTAATGCAAAAAGTGTGGGTGTGTAGACACTGCTGTGTGCACACACATAAACAGAAGCTCAGCAGAAGCAACTGTGTGTGCAGGTTGGGGCCTTTTCCTTTCCACTGGGGTGATAAAATATTTGCCTATATGTTCCTATGAGGGTCCTAAAGGACACATAAGACAACATTGCTTATATGCGGGCCTTGACAAGTTACACACGTGCACACAATCCCCCAACACAGAGTTTGCACCGACATGGAGCCATGATATGGCAAAAAATGATCATGATAACTTTTTCCATATTAACCAATACTGACATATAATTTGATAATGCTGACAGTTTGAAAGTATCTTAATAAAGCTTGTATTTTCCAACCTGGATCATACTTTTCCATTTTTGTGTGTCTAAACGACCAAAGGGAAGAGCAATTTTTTTAACCTGGTCCAGTATTGAGCGAGAGAGCAGCGGCTGGGAAACAGGCTGTAACAGAAGCACTCGGGGCATGTTTGCATCATCAATTTATGTCTACTGAAAGTGCCTGTACACTAAAAGTGCTTGTTTTTGCCACTGACAGGCTCCGATCGTTACTCTAAGTGTCTGGCAACATTATGGAAAGGACCCTTTAGAGACAGGCCTTTTTGTTAAAGAGAAAGCTCCTTTTTGTTTAACCAGAAACAGCACCTGAAATTGCTATTGCCAAACCCACCAGACTCCATTTAAATAAACAGTAGTTTTAGCGTGTATGGAGTCAGCATATTTTCACATCTATCTGGGTAAATTAAAGGCTTGTTTCAATCAGCGCAGAGTTGGTGATTGCTGGAACAATGGAGAGACGAACCAAAATGTTTTATGTGAGTTTTATTTTGTTTCTGTTCACTTTGAATGAGGTGTGTTTTACAATCATAAAATGACTGATTATTTAAATAGAGGCTGGTGGGTTTAGCAGGAGCAAAATTGGGGCTGTTTTCAATTGAACAAAGTGTCTTACTCTCTGTTCTACTCTTTAACATAAAGGTCTATCTTTGTGGGGATCCTTCCTTACTGTTGTCAGACCCTTAAAATAACAATCTGAGCCTATCAGTTGCGAAAAACAGCACTATTGGTACGTTCACAAAATATTTAAGAAGTGAGATTATTGCTAACTTATTATTAGTAATGTGGATACGATGACTAAGTGAGTACATAATTCCGCCAATATATACGTGTGTACACCTATATACCACTAATGAATATGAATACTTATTTATAAAATAATAGTTTGTTAATAAAAAAAAATAGAGAAAATATATATACAAGCATAGAAAGTTCATATGTTTACTTATTTAAATAGAAAAAGATAGCAGGACAAGTTGATTAAGATGTATATATAATATTAATATTTATTTTTGTAAGGTAAAGACAATTGGTAATATATACAGGTGCATCTCAAGAAATTAGAATGTCATCAAAAAGTTGATTTATTTCAGTAATTCGATCCAAAAAGTGAAACTCGTATAATATGTAGATTCATTACACACAGACTGATGTATTTCAAGTGTTTATTTCTTTTAATTTTGATGATTATAACTGACAGCTAATGAAAACCGAAAATTCAGTATCTCAGGAAATTAGAATATTACTTGGTCGGGGCTCTTCTTGCATGAATTACTGCAGCAATGCGACGTGGCATGGAGGCGATCAGTCTGTGGCACTGTTGAGGTGTTATGGAAGCCCAGGTTACTCTGATAGCGGCCTTCAGCTCTTCTGCATTGTTGGGTCTGGTGTCTCGCATCTTCCTCTTCATAACACTCCATAGATTCTCTTTGGGGTTTAGGTCAGGTGAGTTTTCTGGCCAATCGAGCACAGTGATACCACGGTCCTTAAACCAGGTATTGGTACCTTTGGCAGTGTGGGCAGGTGCCAAGTCCTGCTGGAAAATTAAATCTGCATCTCCATAAAGCTGGTCAGCAGAGGGAAGCATGAAGTGCTCTAAAACTTCCTGGTAGATGGCTGCGCCGACCTTAGACCTGAGAAAGCATAGTGGACCAACACCGGCAGATGACTCCCCAAACCATCACTGACTGTGGAAACTTTACACTGGACCTCAGGCAACTTGGATTCTGTGCCTCTCCTCCTCTCTTCCTCCAGGGATCTTGATTTCTAAATGAAATGCAGAATTTACTCTCATCTGAGAAGAGGACTTTGGACCACTGAGCAACAGTCCAGCCCAGGTAAGACGCCTCTGACATTGTCTCTGGTTCAAGAGTGGCTTGACACAAGGAATGTGACAGTTGAAGCCCATGTCCTGGATACGTCTGTGCGTGGTGGCTCTTTAAGCACTGACTGCAGCTGCAGTCCGCTCCTTGTGAATCTCCCCCAAATTCTTGAATGGGCTTCATTTCACAATCCTCTAAAGGCTGCGTTTATCCCTGTTGCTTGTGCACCTTTTTCTACCACATTTTTTTCCTTCCATTCAACTTTCCATCAATGTGCTTGGCTACAGTACTCTGTGAACAGCAAGCTTCTTTAGCAATAACCTTTTGTGTCCTACCCTCCTTGTGCAGGGTGTCAATGATCGTCTTCTTGACAACTGTCAAGTTAGCAGTCTTCCCCATGATTGTGTAGCCCACTGAACCAGACTGAGAGACCATTTAAAGGCATATAAAGGCATATATATATAAATACTTTGGTTTATTTAGAAATGTCTAAGTAAGGTATAGGTTTATTCATATGAGGAAGCTGTCTGTTTCATTTTACTCAATGACATATGGACATAAGGAGAAGGGAGGGGATTTAATAAATGTATACTTCCTCCCACTCATTTTCAGAAGTGTAAATGAAACCAGCCATACACTGACATTTTTTTTCCATTATGCTTTCCATTATTTGTAAGTATTACTTTCTTCATGTCTGCCTGCTTCATGTCTTTGTTTTACATGTTTGACATAAATATCAAATATCAATACATCAATATCAAAGGCAAATAACAGAACAGCTAAAACAGCCTGGTAAGTTCAGAAAATTATACATCACTTTGCTGTAATGCAGCCTTTAAAACCAGAAGACACTTATATTACACTTTTCAAAATCCATATCATATCACCATATCTAGTCTCAATTCATGACAACCATGTATCATGATTTTGCCTGGCCTTAACTCCAATGTTGTGTTCGTGTTAACCAATTTCTCGTTTGTTGGGATATTTTGTTTTGTTTTGTTGGGTTTTGCTTCGCTCTGGTCCATCAGTAGGAGAAATGAAGCTGTCGTAGTTGTTGCTATGAGCTGTTAATTTCAGATTTTTGTGACATAAAAATATACAGATAATTATTTCTATAAGTCAGCCTACTTAAATCAACATTTTCATCCACATAACATTTTTCTGTTGCTGTTTCTCATGGATGTAGCCTCGTTAGCTAGCTTTGTAGGTAGATGTTCGCATTGTCAATCCCTACAAAGGTTAACTGGTTAATTGTCGCTTCAACCAAGGCAAACGGCTCTCAGTGTGCATGACACCAGACCAACTAATAGTGCAGAACAAATAAGAAAGGAGGTCTGGAACCAGGCTAGAGAGAGACATACTGGAAATATAAAACCAGTAAAAGCAAAATACCCACCTAAAAAAAACCCCTGACTTAAAACAGGTAATTAGTGTCACATTTTCAGTGGCATACAAAATTCTCTGTACCAGTAACAAATAATATAAAATGCGAACATGATTGAAAGCATTACCTGAACGACTTCATCATCCTCCTCCAGAAGACCCTCCAACACATCTACTGCCATCTAATGCAGAGAGAGAGAGAGAGAGAGAGAGAGAGAGAGAGAGAGAGAGAGAGAGAGAGAAAAGAGGATTAAAAGATGGTGTTGAGATTTGAAATCATCTTCCACATCATCAGAAAATAGTCATACAAGAAAATAACTTTTCAGGTTAGACAAATTCATCAGTGCACACTCATAGATACAGCCTTGATCCATAGACAAGCACGCACGCACGGATGGACAAACGTGTTGTTGTTGCACACAGTGTTGTGCATCTCCCAGGCAGCTCAATCAATCAGAGTGATCAGATGGTCTGATAAGCGTCTATGAGGTCAGCGTCCCACACACAACATCGTCGATACCAACAAGACAACAGACATGGCCGTCGATAGACACACTCACCAGTGCTTATTGCGCAGTCAATAGTCACTTTGGCTGCTCTGTTCGACGGCCCTTTTAATCCATTTACAGACATTAACTGTCAATATATTCTTGAACCCGCACCACTCCATAGAACACGTTATAAACTTAAATATGACCTCCACTCTCGCCCCCTCTCTTTTTGAGGTCTAAAAGGAGTTTAATGCGAGGTGACCTTTGCCATAGAGCATCACTGTCTGGGTCTGTTTCTGAGGGAAGTTTCTATTACAGAAAACAGACCTTGACTAAAGTAGGCTGTGTGTTTGTTTTGCTCTGCCTCTCTCTCCTTGTGGATTCTGCAGTTGTGTGTGTGTGTGTGTGTGTGTGAGGCCCCAGGTGATGATATATTGATTTTTGTCAACTTCAGGTTGGAGGCGACTGTTAGCCAATCACCCATGGTGAAGGGCAAGAATAAAAGACACGCACGTACCTGTGCACGCACTTACACACCGCA
This sequence comes from Epinephelus fuscoguttatus, assembly GCF_011397635.1. Taxonomy (NCBI): domain Eukaryota; kingdom Metazoa; phylum Chordata; class Actinopteri; order Perciformes; family Serranidae; genus Epinephelus; species Epinephelus fuscoguttatus. The sequence continues at coordinate 22,346,045 of NC_064759.1, forward strand.
GCACAATCAACACACCACAACAAAGCTACACACAACCAGTGAGCACAACGAGCAGCACTTGCTTCTTGTTAAGGCAGTCTTATTAGCTGGAGAGCTTCCTAATTTTTTCCCCCTCCTGCTCTTTGGAGCTCTCTTCTCTTTTCATTAAGCCTGCCTGCTTCCGGTGGCGATAAAGAGGTCAGTTGCCCAGGAAGGCTGAGGGAGAGTCAGGTTAATTGAGAGTATCTCATTAAGAGTGTGCAAATGTGCATGTCAGGGAGTCAGTTGATTGATTGCTCGACCAATTATCACCTAAAAAAAACCCATTGTCTTTAATTAATTAATGACTGATTAAAAATACACAAACAAAAACAACTAATCCCAGTTGATGATGAATGGATTCATGCCCAGCGTCAGAATTATCTACTTGACTTTCATTGTATCGCACCAGTGTGACAGGCAGACACACACATACACACACACAGTAATTCGAGCCAAGCACTAGATGTAAGAGATAGGAGTAAAGATCTGTCTGGGCATTATACAACTGATAGAACAGGCAGTTTTGGAGCAACAAAAATAGAACAAGAGATATCTGGGAGCCAGGATAAGTGAGCAACGATAACCATTATATCGTCTCCAACTGCACTCCTTCCTAACTACACTGGTCAACCCAGGGGCGAGTGATTAAAGATTCAGAGATTCCTAAGCCGCTTCACGCTCTAAACAACAACAAGATTAATATTCCCGTGAAGATAAGGGGAAGAGAGGGAGAACTACGAGGGAAAAAGTGCGAAAACTGTAAGGAAGGGCACAGAAAAGTATCTTAATAAACAATGCAAAACTGGTCCATGAACAACAGCAGTGCAACTTGAAGACACACACACAAATACACCGCAAAGACACTACGCACATGCTGTCCTCTTTATTTCAAGACCTGTTAAAGATTTTTTTTTAAAAAGCAGCACTCTGGGGAGGAACTCATTTATAATGGCCATTGTGTGTGTGTGTGTGTGTGTGTGTGTGTGTGTGTATGTGTGCGCGCAGTTTGTATGTGTGTGCACAGTTTGTGTGTGTGTGTGTGTGTGTGTGTGTGATCTTCAGGCAATTTTGTTTAACAGAATCATTTTACCGGAGCGCACAGCAGAGACAGGAGAAAGACAAATCACTTTACAAGCGAGGGCAAGCCGTATCTCTAACACACAGAAACCCATACAAATGTGCGCACACACACACACACACACACACACACACACACACACACACACACACAAACAGGGACGTCTACACTTAAGTAAATAAATCCTAGGGATGTCACTGCTAACTGTACTTGCAAGCAACATTGGAAAGTACAAGCTGCTCTCCATCGTGAGCTACATTTAAGAACGGAAATGTTCAAGGAACAACATGAAAGCAAACAAGAGTGACGACGACAAGGAGAGTAACTAACCATCAGCTGCTGTGACAACTGCGGCGAACAGACACCTTAATGGCTGTCAGGGGGAAGCCGTCTGTCTGTTTGTCTGTCTGTCTGCTATGTGGCAAGTGAATTAGTGGTGGTGATGGGTGATGATGATGGTAATATGTGTGTCTGTGTGTCTGACATTGACAGTGAGAAAACTGTGGTCTCTGAGGGCTACACTGTTACTACAAAGCACATTTGTTTTTCATTAAAACATCAAGTCACATAACAAGTGATACAACATGGATTTAGGGACATAAGTAATTATTAATTTCATTATCAAATAATTAACGGATTCATTGTTTAGTCTATAAAATGAAATGAATTATTAAAAATGTCCTAAAACTGATGTTTAGTTCACTGGTTGTAATTCTGGGGGTATGAGGGTCGCCAGATCTTCTTGAAGGTTCATGAGTTGACTTTAAGGGATGTTACAAAACATTTTAAAAATATATACAGTAGGCCTTTACTCAGCATTTCATTCATATCTGTGAAGAATACAAAATGAAATTCTTATTTTCCAAGATATAAACTTCTCAGAAAAGAGCATGGTGAAGACCTGAAACCAAGCCCAATCACAAAACCTTCACTCTCTGCTAAACTGACTCATTCAGCATTAGGAAACTATGCAGTTAAATATATATTATATAATCTTTATTTATAAGGCGAGTTACAAAGTGCTTTACATGTTAAGAATTAAAACAGACGACACATGAAAACAACAACTTTTAAAAAAACTGATAAAAACACTGGTTAAAAAAAAAAAAAAAAAAAAGAACTTTAAACTCAGGTAAAATCAGGAAAGGCTCTCTGATAGAAGTATGTTTCAAGAAGGAACTTAAAAAGGATAACTGACTCAGCCGACCTGATTTCCTCGGGCAGACTGTAAAGTACGTCCTGGTGTGTACGGCACTAAGTTGAAACAACCAAAGAGCTAATAAAACAATGGCCAAACCTAAATTTGACAAAAAAGAAGCCCATTAAGCGTGTGTGACTGTTACAATTAAATAAAAAAACAAAACACACACAAAGGCAAAAAAGCCCCCCAAAAAAAATCTTAAACCAAAAAAAAAACAAAAAAAAAAGAAAAGAAAAGGAGTCCCTTAAGGAAAACACTTGGGAACCACTGGAAAATGGTTGTTGTTCTCGCTCGATAAATGACTTTAATGATTAACAAATTATCAAAATTGTTGGTTACTGACTGATTGATTAATCAACCAAATGACTGATTGATTGATGATTGATTTTTAGTTGTGTCATGCACACTAACATGTGCCCAACTCTCATGGGTTTCCAAGACAACATTACAATCAAAAATACAGGTTATTTAAATACTCAGTCCAGTAACAGAATCCTCTGCCTTCTATCCCAGGCCTTGCAAAAAAAACCTGAGCCCCAAAAAAGGTTCTCTTTCTGAAACAAAACTCTTTTTTTCATCAGTTTTTCATGATCATCCAGCCAAAAGCAATCAACACTGATAGAGGTCATTCCACTGAAAAGTACGTTCCTGATGTCTCCAGGACAGTACAACAAGAAATGAACCTCATTCTTAACTTCACTTAAACTACCCAACAAACAAATTCTGTTCTCATTTCATCTCTAGTTCAGTCTATAAAATATCAGAAAAAATGTGGAAAATACCCATCACAGTTTGTCCACAACGATGACTTTAAATTGTTTCTTTTCTGCAACCAACACTCCAAAACACAAAGATATCAATTTACAGTGACACGAAACAGAGAAAATCAGCACACTCTTCTACTTCAGAGGCTGGAACCAGCACATGTTCAGCACTTTTGAGTTATAAATGAATAAAAACAATTTATCACTTATTAAAACTGTTGTCAATTAATCTTCTCTCAATCACCCAACCTATTAATTACTGGTTGTTTCAACAGTGGCTCAGACATACTTCAACATAACAACAAGCTGCTGGAAAAAAGATGTCCTCACAGTTGTCTCACTTATGCTGCTTTCAAGCACCCCACGACTACATTTCTATTACAGCTACGGAAATCACTGACAAATCTGGAATCAATTCAAGTGTTTCTCCTCAAAAGCAATCAAAAGGGAAAAAAGGACCTTGACAAGCAATTTTTGGTGACTTTTTTTTCCCCCCTCCAAATTAAGTGGCACGGATCCACATCTCGCAGAGACAGAAGACTGAAGAGGAGAGGGGCGATCATGAAATGTCTGTTTTAAAGAATGTATTAGCCCAGTGTCTAGGGAATAGTTTGTAAGTGTCGAATTATTTACAATCTTTGCAGGCGCTGTATTATGTTCTTGTGTTGGACTTGTACTTGTCTCACGCTCTTTGAAAATGCATGAAGCAAGTACATAATACAATATATCCACCATCAATTGATGTCATGAATTCTGTGCTCCTAACTCATAAAATAAAAACTTTCTCCACCAAATTTACTGTCATTTTGAGCTTTTCATTTGCACAGCTTACAAGTTCAAAGAACAACCCTCCTTCAAAAGGATTTACCTCAAAACCATTTCAGAAGTCAATCATTTATGCACAACACTTCCCTGCTTTGGGGTTTTGATTACCATTGCAGAGGCCGCCCACCAGTGCTAAATTGGTGACTGCCTCTATTAATGTCATGAGAAATTAATTGGCTTTAATGAAATCAACCCTTAAAAACTTTCGAGGAAAAAAGGGAAGAGGTGCTATGTCAGAAAGCAAAGGTCAAATGTTTAATATGTGAGATTCTTGTCTGGACTGTCACCTCGTAAAGAGATAGGTGCCATCTTCCTACCATTAGGGCTGCAGCGGTACAGCATGAAACTGTGTACGGTGATATGAGGATTGACAGTTATACTGTGAACATTTGCTTGTCTAAGGTATTGGGGAAAAAAAATATAACAGTAAAACTGCACACATATCTCCTTTCCTTATAGACTGCCTGTCAGACCGTTCATGCATACTTCCATTTAAAAATAGATTAAAGTTCCAATAATTAATTGTTTGCTCAACCAAGAACACCCTCCTGTTTTCATTCCATTAAAGGTCATTGTAACTGATAATAATAATAATGATTGTGTAATCCTGTATACTATGATACTGTGTAACTGCTCTCTATCAGACCATGAAAACCTCTTTCAATTGCAGCCCTTCCTACCATCGAAAGCCTTTGTGGAAGATACCAAATTTTGTGATATAATCTGTCAGCACTGTGCTCTGCATTTATTGCTTTCTCCAGTAACTATGGAGATAATATCATACACCAAGATTATTTGGCAAAAATAATCACACTATTTTGCCAAACGGCAAATGTGCTCCAATTCAAACCCAAACTTACAAGCCCAAACTACATTCATCAGACAAAGAGCTTAATCTCCAACAGAGACAGACCAATGCTTTTTGGCAAAGAACGTGGAAGTTATTCTACCACTTTCGCTTTTCTAAAAGAAACTATTATTTACCAGAAACAGCCGTATACTCTATGCAGCTACAGAAAACAAATACAAAAAATTGCCTCAGTGTGTTTCTTTGGCATATATATTAATCAAATTTCCAAAGCCTTGGCACAGTTTGGACGACCAAACAAAACAGTCAATAGGGAGAAATGCAGGCAAAGTGTCGCATTCTGGCACCCTGCTAAGAAGGTAGCCTTCAAACTAATACAGACTGGAAGCGCACAACTTTACACAGAGTTTACTTGTGAATAGATTCATAGTCCGCAGGGAGAGATAGTGAGCACAAAAATGAGTGAGTGTGTGTATGTGTGACAGAGTAGTAGAGGAAGGAAAGAGAAGAGAGGATGTTCCTATCAAATCCGGCTAAGTCCCAGTCTGGGAGAGACGGACAGAAAATAGCTTCTACTCCGCTCCCATCCTTAAGCTCAGTTTCCATCAGAAACTTTTCACATAAGTGATGGTTAAAAGCAAATATGACCAACCTTGTGCATGGCTGTGTATATGCATACAGCAAAATAAAGCACTCAGGATGTGTGCAGTTTGTGTTCCGGGCTTGATGACACCAACAGGAGGATGAAGACAAACGACATGTCAGAAACTGTGGACCGAGACGTTGTCATTTTACTGATACACCTGACAGCCCATCTCCCACATACACACACGCACGCACACACAGAGATATAGCTGCAGCTGAGCCGTTTGGGAGCGAGGGGGGGAAAAAAGGACACTGTTCTCATTTCCTGTCAGTAATAACCATAAACCACTCAACAAGAGTGACTACAAATTAATCACTGGATCACAACAGAAAATAGCTGAACTGCTGTTGGTGTGGCAGTAATCACAGAAAATGACTTCAAGCGTTAATGACTGTTAGGGGTTTTAGCACTGAACTGAAGGCAGTGAGCCACTAAAATCAAGGCCATTAATACTGGAAATTGATGAGTGATCTGGAAGTGCGCCGTATCACAGATATGGCAGCAATTCATCAGACTGGAGCTTCCTTCTACTCCCCGCCTCACCACCATCCCTCCTCCCCTGCGCGCCCCCTTACCCCTGTCCCTCTCTGTAAATACCACTCTTCAATTATTGACGCTGAACTCTGGAGGGGATAAAGACCAGGCAAGGCCTTCCCACCTTCAATGCTATTCACTAGAAAGGAAAGCACACATGTGCACGAACACACATACAAATGCCAGACCGCCCTCGCTCCCACCATGAAACGCACACAGACCAGCGACAGCAGAGAGCAGGACATTTTACCTCGTATTCCTCGGACTCGATGAGCAGTTTGGCCGTGGTGACGCGAGACTCGTACGGCGGGATGTCATTCTGGAGAAAACAGACAACACTGTCACCTCTACCGTGTTTACACAAACATCAACAAACATAGTTCTTCCTTTGTCTGATAATAACACGATCCAATTTCAAGGTACAAAACATTCTGCAGCTACGTGGCTGTTAATCACAGCGAAAGTGTGGGCTGGCTGTGTTCAGATCAGCCTGCTCCTGGAGATAAGAGTCATAACAGTGGTGCCATTGGGATTTTTTGTCTCAAATCATCAACCCAACCCCTCTTATATCACAATCGCTCCGTATTTGAATCTCAGGTGCCATTTATTAATTTTATTTAGACCCCGTCCTTACTTTGACATTACAGCCGTTCTTTTCTCTTCCCAACTCCCTGTAGTAATTTGCTTACTTATCCTTGTACACTTTCCTGGTTTTGCCTCATGCTTTCATATCTGCTCTCTCTTTACACAGGCACACACACACACACACACACACACAAAAGCACACACAGGTTTGCAAAGTATTTGTTCCATCTTTTATTTTTTATTATCCCCCATTTCATTATCTCTTACTTTTTATCTCTACTGGTGTCCTTATGTTTGTGCTCACTGCAAAGCACACTGTGACAATCCCGTTAGTTGAAAGTGCTTTATAAATAAACTGGGATCTTATGAGCGTCGGTTGCTGTCAGAGAAAATACTAAGCACAGCTCCGACTCACCTGCATGTCTTCCTCTGAGCTGGAAGGAGCTGCACTCTGTTTCTGGGCAGGGAGCCACGATCCAACACTTTTCAACAGGTATTCTTTGCCTTCCTGCAGACAGCAAAATGCGTATGTGTGTAAATTCACAGGTGCATGTATGACAACAGAGCTAAACCCACATATATGTACACACACAGATGAAAACACACAAATTCATCTGAAGGGAAAAAATGATGACTTTAAATACTATTACATGCCAGATTCTGCTCTTGATGCCAACAATCTTTTGCTCAATCCGAGGTCAAATTTATTGTAATTCAAAATAATTACCACAGTATTCCAAAATAGACCTTTGCTGGATGTGAGGTGCTATAAAGAGTGACTGGAGCCAGCCTGACCCCTACAGCTAACACCTAGTACTACACATCCACGTCAGCTCTACACATAAACTACATTGGCGCTACAGAACCTCTTGTTTTTCCTCAGTTTGGTGTTGAAAGAGCATGAAGAACACTTTTTGAAGACAGCTTGCTTTTGTTTGCTCATGGTTTGAGATACCCACTGCTGACACATTTCCAATACAAACAGGGTGTCCTGAATTTTATTTGTGGAAGAATTATATGAAAAGAAAAGTGCCTTTCTGTTAACAATGCACTGGTTACTCAGGATAATCCACAGACGGCGCTGTGAACAATTTCCACTATACTTTTTACTCTTTTGTATTAAATGGTTTTTAGGAAACACTGGAAAAGGTTTTTATGTGTTAAAAGATGAAATCCCAGGCTTGGAGCACATTTTATTCTACAACATAAAAGGACTGGAAATGGATGAAAATCACGTGTTTTATTCATCTCAAAGATACATAAGTGACCTCAATAACTCACTGGTTGCAACGTCTTCGCACTTTTAAATTTCTTGCAAAATGGTACGCGTTCTCAAAGAAAGGTTCTGCCTTGAATGATGTCTGCCTGTGATAATAGCTAGTAAAGCAGCAACACTTTGTCTTGAAAGTGAAATATCTTTAAAAAATTGAGGGGAAAAAAGAGAAAATTAGGACATCCTTCCAAACTCATTGTGAAACGCTTCGTACTGCAAAGTTCTTGTGGTATCTTTTTTTAAAACTGAGTCCAATAGGCAGCACTCTCATCTCTCTCTCATTTATTAGATGACTATATGACCTCAATGATCTGCCCAGTAATTAACATTCCTATCGGCATGACCTGTCTGTGTGTGTGCGTGTTAATGCAAGTGTCCATCTGCTGATTAATGGCATACAATTCAATTTGCTCAGAATAATTAACTCAGCAGATTCCCACTTTAATGTGGTGATAACTCATCCTCAGCGTCTGTGTGTCTGTGTGCGTGCGTGTCGACTGACCTGGTTTCTCTCGGTACTGAACAGGTAACTTGCCATGAGCTGTAGAGCCTCAGGGTTGTCATGGTGATACTGTAATGCTCGCTCAATGAACTCTCTGCACTTGTCTGCAGCTCCCTCTTCCATGCTACATGCACACACGCGTGTACACACACACACACACACACACACACACACACACACAAAGAAAGACAAATCTCAGCTCATTATCATAGTAGTGACATAAAATGGGGTTATAAGCATCAAGAGTGCGACTCTGTGGTCTCCAGTACCAGAGGTCTGTTAGGTAAATCTCGGCGATGGAGCAGTAGGCTACACAAACATCCTTCGCTGTGGGGAGCTCGGCGTCCTCATCTGGAGGGGCAGCAGCTGCAGCCTGAGCCTGCTTAAAGAACAGAGGGCAGATGTCTTGAAAGGTGTCAAAAGTTCTAATGAGGGTAATTAATCAAAGCACAGTAAACATGGCATGAACATTTCTTTTAATAATAATCAAGTTGTTTCACAACAGAAAACTGCACAACTTCCCTATATTCCTCGAGAAACTCCCTTTGAGTCTTACAGGGGACATTTTGACATGTCACAGCAGGAAAAGCACAGGTGGAAATAATCAAATTAATGGCAGCTGAACTGCATTTAGCCGCCTCGGTTTCAGGGTCATGCTAGTGTCAATGCTGGCTCACTGTCACGGCTTAGTGGGACACTTGAATAAAATGGAGCCATTGTTAATGTTATTAGTAACAGCTGTGCTTTTCCTCCTATGACAAGTCAAAATGACTGCTGTGAAAAAGACCTATACTGAGATGAATTATAGAATTAAGAACAGCCCATGCCTTTTCCTTGTTATACATGACACATGCTATGAAAATTACAAAGGTGTACAGTCAAACATTTTTACATTATTCCTTATAAATACTTTAAGAGTAGTTATTTAAATTGACATCAATAATAAACATGAAATACTGTAATAAGACAACCTGTGAATTCCATTGGAGAAAACAAGATACTGATAGATTAATTTCACATCTGAAATATGTCCTGTTGTATTTTCTCCTTTGTCTTACTTTTTCCCATCAGTTTGTTTCAGTTCAATTTTTATTTTTATTACATTTAATATTATTAATATATGCCGTGTATGCTAAAATATTCTCTGGATGCTTCCTTAAATAATTCTTTGAGCAAAAGCCTTGGGTAATGTGGAAAAATACTGTTTTCGAATACTGAACGGACAAAAAACAAAAAAGTAGCCAAAATCAAAAGAAAAGATAGAAAAACATCCTCTGGATACCTAAAACCTGTGTGTCAGCGCAGTGCTGTAAATGATCCACACAATAGCTCACGATAGCAACAGCTCTCCTGTGTGTGAGTAATGCTAGTCCTTGGATGGTGATTTACATCATAGCGATTACGTTCCTGAACACAGGAATACTGAAATCAAATGTTTGGTCTTGTTTTGACAGTACTAATAAATTCAGACACATCCAGAGTATTTTGATAGTTCTTGGAACTTCTGAGGACTCGAGTAAATTTCAGACTACCCAACAACAACTCCTGTCCTATGGCATACTTGATGCAAAGACATTTATACTGGTACTCTGCAAAAAAAAATAAAGAAACACCATCACTCATACAACAGCAGACCACGTTAACAGAGACTTTGGAGGGCATCAGATATGTCCTTTGTAGTTGGAAGGGACGAACATCTAAGTTAGGTGCAGGGTGATTAGGAGAGGGAGAGAAGGAGAGGCTTGTGTAACAATATTGTTCCATCTGTCTATCTGTGTTTGTATTTTGTATATATGATTAGATTTTTTGTTGTATTCTCTTACATTGCTGTACATTTGAAACAGGAATTGCCAAAGGACCACTTGTTTACATTTTTATCATTAAATAGCAGTTATTGCAGATTGGTGACACAAAGTGTTTCCAAATTACCAGTAATTTAGATGTGATTAGTAACATTTCTAATGAATAATGAAGCATAAGTGGCTGTAACACTACAGGTAACTATAATAAATATGTGCTGAGCATGTCCACCAATTCATTTATCGGTTGAATTAATGTCACTCAACAGATGTCTGTTATGACAAGGTGACATGTATGTATGCAACAGCGATAGATCGATAGATCGATAGATAGATAGATAGATAGATAGATAGACAGATAGATAGATAGATAGATAGATATTTCAGAAATTGATCAACAGCACCCTCTTGTGAAGCTAAATACCATTACACTAGCATTAAGCCTTGGGTGCATTAGCATTTCTCCCTTGTATGTGAAAGCATGAGTATGAGTAAGTATGTATAACTAAGTAAACTATAAAGGGAATGTGAGTGTGTATGGGGTTGCACTCACTGTGGCCTGTGCTTGTTTGTCCAATGCAGATAGCAGGACTTGTATCCCTTTGGTGTAGTAGTCCACAGCCTCTTGGCCTGTGTGGATTTGTCCCAAGTACATGTACTTACTGTGGCCTACATCTGGGCTCAGCTCCACTGCACGCAGAAAAGCTTAGACACAATTGGTCAAGGATGCTCACTCCACTCAAACCACATGGGAATATAACAGTTTTAGTTCCTGACATGTACACAACAAGGAAGAAGAAACCTGCACAAAAAGGATATTCCCTTAGCTTTCTGTATGTCTCCTAGTTCAGAGCAAATGTGGCCCAGCATGTCTAGAGCTTGCAGGTTGGCGGAGTCCACATCCAGGGCTCGTTGACAGAAGAGGCAAGCCATCTCAAAGTCAAAGCTGTCCATGTATTCCTCTGTCTGTATAACAGATGATCACATGACATCATAAACATGCAGTAGAGTTAAAGGGGCATTTTAAAAAAGCATGACAAATCTGGGGCATGTCTTTGTTGTGGATATCTTGTCGCTGTTACCTTTTCTAGGAGCTGTCTCACAGAGTACTTCTCAGCTGTCTTCTTCTTGGCTTTTTCATGTACTCTTAGTTTCATCCTTTCTTGAGGTGACAAGCCAACAAATCCTGCATCACCTGTAATTAAGTAAAGAGTCAATATTACTTTTGTCTCATTTGGTCTCGTAGAAAGTTAAAATCAAAGCACAATAGGTTAATTTCTGTTAGCTGCCTGAGTGGTTGATGTAACACACTGTAAATAACTAGCAAAATGTTGAATCACTGAACATAATTACTGTTTGGGCGGTTGTCTTTCCTTTTCGGTTTGCTTTTCTTTTTTCCCTTTGCCTGTCCTCCCATAGTGGTGACAAATATGTCTTATATTTTCACAATTTCTACCCTCAAAACAGACTTTTACCAAAGTGTGAACCTTACACACGCGTGGAAAGCAAGTACGGCTGAGCTAAAGGAGTGCAGTGCGCATGCTCTAAGCAGTGACTGGGTGGCTGCTACGGAAAGAGGTAGTGGACATAATATGAGAGGTTTTGAAATAACCTTTTTTGGCACTGAAGCACAAAAGGAGGTAATTTAAACCGTCCGACTTTACCACAAATGTCATTTTAGACTTAAGCTTTAAAACTGGAAGAACATTAAATGTCCATTATTTGAACTTTATTTCTCCAAGGTGCTGATTTCGTAAGGCGGGCTTTAAATGAATTAAACGGTTCCCTGTTTGTGGGCGGGTGCTCGTCATGATTGACAAGTCTCTCGACCAATGAGATACCGCGTTGAAGCTGTGCCCCTTGACGCATCTGGAACTTTCTTGATTTCAACCAATGGGCATTCACGTCAAATGTACGCACCGTTTTTTTCTTTACAATTCTGTTGTAAATAAACGAATGACAGAGACGCTGTTGATAGTGAAATTGCTACCAAAATATATAATAAATACGGAATCCCAATACTCGACTGTCTAACAAGGTAATTAAGCTTTAACGTTATCGAACTAATGGCATACGGTATGAATTCATACAACGGTTATCGGCATCGCTGTGCCGTAAGTAGTGACTGAATGACAAAGCAATGAAAGATTAGCTGCTAGTAGTGATGCTAATGCTAACTGGTGACATTACCAGTCCAACTCAGCTCTTAATACATTTCACTGACACAGTTTTTTCTAAACAGTTTAATAAGGTCACAACGCCCCACAGAAAAAGCTAACCGTTACCACACTGTCAGTACTAACCATCCGGTGTAACTATTTGACGTTAACGCTACGGTTAGCTTTCTCGTATGTTAATTATACGAGCGAGTCTGTGGCATTACACTGATGTACAAACTACCATTGTCGCCTTAGATATGCAATGAAGTTATCTGTGCTAAAAATTGTGCTCCCTTACAAGCAGTGACATAAGCGTATGCCTTTGTCCCATTACTTTGCAGGCTAGTGTGGCTACGTTGATGTCACTCCTACCCGCCAGTTTGCTGCCAGCCACTAAGGGAAGACTGTGTCGTGCAACACAGGTAGCTTGTGGCCAATGCCACAGGCTCGACCTGCAGAGAGAAGTGGACTATCATCCTCGGAAAGGGCTTGCAAGTTGGCCTCAACAGACCTCTCTTTTCCCCTTTTGGCTGTTGGGACTGAAGAAGGAGTGCCTGTGGACTCACCAGCAGTAAAAAAATTTGTCATGTCGGAGTTAAATAAAGAGGTGGTGGATCTGGTTTGGGGGAGACCCTCCAGTGGAGGAGTGTCTGCCTCTATCTTCCGTAGATGGACCCAAGGTATAATGCTTTGTTTCAGTATGATGGTATGAATGAGAAGGTTTTTGCAGAGCAGGGTTTTCATCTATGTGCAGTGGGGAGCCAAGTGTATCCAGGTTTTAATTCTAACAAAGATTACAGCAGGTGATTTCTTTTGTTGGGTCATCCTCTCTAGCTGAAGTTCAGATAAGCAGTAAAATATCATGCTGTTGTTTATGAGGTTAGAATGATCATAATCTGGACCATCAATGTGAGCATGCAAGAACCTGTGGAACTCTAATGTGTGAGAGTTGAAGTGTCTAAAATGCTTTTTATTTCTGTGATTTTTTTAAGGTTGTTTTGTCTATGTCTTTACCACAGGATTTGTTTTTTGTGAGAATGAGCAGACGGCACTGGAGCAGTTTGAAGGAGGGCCGTGTGCTGTCATTGCACCTGTCCAGGTATGGTCTAGTTCAACCTCTTTGCAGTATTATCAGAGCTCAGTCTCAATTTCCTTTATATTCCCTAACTATTGAGCCCCCAAAGACCTCATTAAGAACATTCTCAGCAGGTGGAAGGGCTTAAAATTATATTGTGAAGAATTAGTCTGCAACAGTGCACTATCTCAGAATGTAGACCTTCCACAAGATCACTTGGGGATTTTACAGTGAGCTAGCTTTTAAACATGGCAGACTGACTTGGAATCAGCATCTTAGGGTCTTATAGGTATATACATTGGTGGCAATGCTTATTTGACAGATACAGGGTTGATCATATATAACAAAATGTCTTAAAAGTCTGTGAATATGGACAAGCAAGTGTAGCATATCAGACCATAGAATGTTTTCCTGCAAATTTAGAGACTGAAATTGTGTTTCTTTGCAGGCTTTCCTCTTAAAGAACATTCTCTTCAACAGAGAAAGTCCCAACTGGAGACAGATGACAGGTATATTCTCCACAGAAAAGTCCAAACCATTGTTTTTCCTGTTGTTCATGTTGTTGTAGGGCTTGTTATATCATGCATCTTTTATGTTTGTCTGTTAGAGGAGGAACAGAAAACAGCCCTGTGTTCCACACTGAGTGAAATCTTGGAGTCAGCCTGCTCCAGTCCCTCCACAGGGTTCTGCCTGGTGACTTGGGCCAAGGGACAAAGCCCTCATACTAGCACACATACTAACACACAGACACAGACACAGACACAGTCACAGTCGCAAACGCAAGACATGCCAGCACCAGAGAGCAGCCAGCCCCCACAGGATCAGCAACCCAGTGAGTCCTACGTCTGTCACATACAGAATGACAGTGCACAAACAAATGCTCACTTTTTCGCCCAAGCCTCATCTTAACCTTTAATAGCAAAATTAGTAACTTTTAACAATGAACGTTTTAACAGTGTGGACTTTTTCTGTGACATGCTCCAATACTACAGTGTGTGTATGTTTTCTTGTGCGTAGCTGCTTTGGCTGCCGAGGACCTTGGCTTTGAGCGATTTCACAGTGTTCTCCAGTAAGTGGCACTTAATATTCTCACTGCAGATAACACCTTGCATCTTTACACTCATGACTGTCTCTTCCTCAAGGCAGATAATCCTGACATTAGATAATACTGTGGGTTTCTGGAGGGATTACCTCACAAATCCTTGTTTTGGCAATTGCCAATATGGAGTACTGAGATAGAGAACTACATATTTCTCTGAAGATAGTGTCAGTGGAGGCGAGGGGAGGGGTGCTATTTGATTCATCTAGCCTGCAAGGATTGGCTTTCACATTGAATTAGCTATTTCACTCTGCTCACAAGTTGCTGACTCAGCACTTTTCACTGATTGCCTAATAAAAAAAAACTACCTCTCACTACCTTTCTTACACACATACTGTCTGTCACACACGCACAAACTAAGTGTATGCACAACTGCATTTGCCAGAGGAATATTGAAATTTCATCACACACTATACTGGCAGCTGAGACCACAGTCAGCAAAAAAGCAGTGCTGACTCACAGTGAAGAAGCGCATGCTAACTAAGACGGACAACCTCAATAGCAAGCTTCCAGGGTGGAGCAAAATGAGGCAGTGGCTCCACATAGACAATATCACATTTTTCTTTGCCCTCTGATGCTTTTAATTGATTTCTTCCTTAGTGTGAAAGTTATCTTAACCAACCTGGGGGTATAAATACAATTAATACACCAGTCTTATTGATCCTAAAACCAAACTAATGTTTTGTCTTTTGAGTGTTTCATTAATCAAACTGACGTTTGTTCCCCACCTGCAGTAAGCGGACCGTAATGTCAGTGTCTGGTCTCAGAGAGGAGGTGTTGTCTCTTTACCACACCTGGAGGGGGTGCTGTGGAGTTTTGCTTTTCCTCTACTCCGTCATCCTCACCAAGGTAAAAAGAAGAAATAGCTAGATAGAGAAATGGATAGACATTTTGAATACTGATAGGAAGTAATGAGATTGAGGATGTTGTCTCTGATGGTACATATTCATCAAGTAATTTTAATGAGGTGATAAAGAAATGATATATTTAAAAACCTGAAACACAAGATTTTTTCTTCTATTAATGAGCTTTTAAGGAGTATGTTATATCATTTTAAATAATGTTTTCCTGTGTGTTCCATCTATGTTCAAATACACAAAAATTAAATGCACATTTATCTCTGTTGTGCAGGGCATAGAGAATATAAGAAATGAGATCCAGGACACGATGGAGCCTCTCATAGACCCTGTGCATGGCCACGGCAGGTATAAAAACACTTCTCTTGTAGAGTTATAGATCATTGCAAGGTCATTCTTGTGTGGCAAAGCATACAGGATACAGGATACCTTATAGTTCCTCTGAAACTGCTGATTTCTCCTTTCTTATCGTTCTTTTCAGCCAGAGCCTGGTGAACCTCCTTGTAACTGGCCACGCTGTCTCTAATGTCTGGGATGGAGACAGAGAGTGCTCTGGCATGAGTAAGGCCCCCACAAAGTTACTGCACATTCACACAACAGATACATGCACACACATCACACTCACAGAGCTCAGTTTTGTTGCCCCATACTAAAAACCATATCCACCAGAGGGCAATCATTCTTAAATCCCACAGCACAAAAGGCACAAATTAATGCCAGTTTGACACGAGTTAACTTATTTCAATTCTGTTGCTCTTTTTTCTCCCTGTCTTGTAGAACTGCATGGTATTCATAAACAGGCATCAGTTGGCTTCCTCACGCTCATGGAATCACTACGCTACTGCAAGGTACAGACGCACAAAGGTTCTTAAAACATGTAAAAGCAAATTGTTCAATAGTTTCATGGCAGATACACAAAGGATTTGTGGATGTTTTTATTTTTTGATGAAGATTCTATTAATTGATATGAACACCCACTGTACATGCCAAGAGAATACAAATAAACATACAAATGCTGTTAACTTGTGAACACAACAATTCAACGTGTGAACACAAACCTCAGTGAGAGCTCCCGTGTGAAAATATGTGTTTGGACAATTGAGTCCCAACAGACTAACTGTAATCCTTGTCTCGCTCTTTCTCACTACATGTTTATTTTCTGGCGCACATGTACCTAAACACAAATTTACCAAAAATAAGTTACAAAGGAGACTTATAAATACATGTGGCATGACACATTTTAGTTATCAAGAAGGAACAACAGGAATCTTGGCTATTTATTTATTATTGCCAAAATAAGCAAGCCCAGAGAAAGCTGTAGTGAGACATGAACTCTATAAATAAGCAAAGTAAGCAGCTATAAAAAGTTAATAGCAAGTAGATGGTTGCCAAAGAGAGTTGTTAAAAAGTGATTTAAGAGACCAAGTCATATCAAATCAGAAGAGGTCGGCTCATATGTGCACTGTTTATATATTTGATTTATTGTTCCTGTAAGAAAAGTTCAAGCTGCATATGAAGAATAGCCAACGACTAATAAGAGAAGAGCCAAGTGAAAATTAGCTGTGTATTGATATTGATAATATACATTTCATTACGTAGTACTATTTGTTAAGGATCCAGAGGAGTAACATGATGCTCATTAGCGGTAGGAATCACAGAGTAACTCACAATGGGATACTATCATGTTGCCTATGATGGCAATGGTACCACGATACAGTGATACTAGATACATTGCAAGACAATCTTCCGTGATACATGACGATTCTGTGTAACTGTAGGAGAGAAAATACCCCTTAAAAGGCAAAAAGAAATCAGGAATTATGTATGTATTTACTGCGTTGCTGTGTCCGTTTCACAGAATTTGACAACTGAGATGAAACTGTGTAAAAAGTACATTAGAGTCTTGGCTTAGTGGCCCATTAACACAGGTGTGGTAGCTTTAGCTGTTTTATGATGAATCAGGTGGCTATACATGTTCATTTTGTTGCCCATTTACATTATTTTCACTAGACAGTTGTTGCAAATCTTATAGTCTTTATTGATGTTGTTTGCCCTATTTATGTTGTAAAAGTCAAGGTGGACCTAGACTCTCACTTTAGTTTGTTTTCCACCGCTGTCCAATTCCACACTGTCCGCCATTTTCCCCCCTGTGATTTTCTTTACCAGTGGAAGTTAGTTAACTCCCATTCACTTTACCCTCATTCATTTCATAAGTACCACCACGAGGAGTCAGGAAGTAGTGACTCTGGTAAGTCAAATTGGCAGGGGAATGCATTAAGAGGGCCTGCATGTTTTCATAAAAATATCGATATTTGGCACATTGACGATGTATCCCAAGAGGACGTAATACAATATATTCCCTCGATGACATTTTGTCCCACCCCTACTGTTCACATGCTGTGTCATGTAATCTCTGTTGAATTATTAATGTTCTCCATGAAAAAGACTTAAGTTAACCTTTTAACAATTACTGATAAAAACAACTATAAATAGACACTCATTCTTTTCACATTCCTTTCTGTGTGTGTGTGTGTGTGTGTGTGTGTTTCAGGTCGGGGCATTCCTCAAGTCTCCAAAGTTCCCTATTTGGATCCTTGGCAGTGAAACTCACCTCTCTGTGTTTTTCACCAAGGCAAGTTCAATACACTCATCTATAAGCAACACATATTTCACTCACACAGACACATGGTGTGTAACATAAGCCAAGTCTCCTCAGCAGGTTTGAAAAACCAAAATATGGAATGCGCTTAAAAGATTTAATATAGTGCCGGTCAGATATCAATGTGGGGGAAAAAGAGAGGCTGAAAGAGAGGGGAGGGAGAAATGAGCGCAGGAGATAGTCATATATGGCCAGGGCTGTTTCTTGGCTTTTCACCTATCCAGCATTGAGGGGGGAAGAAAAGCTCTGTCTCCAAAGAAGAACTTAACAAGTACAGACACACACACACACACACTTTTCATCTTCATGCTCTCTCACTCTCACGAAAACACGATTTTAGTTTCTCAGCCATCTGTGATCAACTAAACAATGTGTAGTTCATAATATATGACCGTGATGTAAACTGCTGAATTTGGACTCCAGTGAGAGCCTCCATTTACAACAGTACCGCTGTCTACCTTCACTGTCAGGTTAATTCCAACAAAATAGATCACACATTTTTCTGTCCTGGCACTTGTTCATAAGATTTTTTTTTGTCCTGGGAACTAAGAAGCCGCTGAAACAAAACTCAGGAACTAAATCACAAGCAGTTCTTGTAGCATTTTCATGTTCAAGTTTCCACAGCATCTCAACAAATGTTAAAGACTTATAAACTAATGTCATATTTGCTGAAATTGTCTCTGTGTTCACATAGCACTAAATGAGACAGATCATCTGTGAAAATATATCATGTTCCTTTGCCTACTCTATTGCCCTGTAGCACTTCTAATGGCCTTACTGCATGTGAAAGAAGAACAACTAATGAGAGCTGAGGAGTCTCTAGCTTTCAGTCATGTCAATCATGGCTCGTGAACTGTGGTCAAATTGTCAAAGGCAGTAATAAAGATATAAAGATTCTGTAAGTGCATTGCCTAATTCTCACATCAGATGTTTTCAGAAACACATTATATTGTACAGTTTAGCTGTAAAACAAGGAAGTTGGTCTGGCTGGTGGGAGGTGCTTAGTACTGTGGTGGACTGCATCCAACATGGCAGCCATGTTGGATGCAGTCCACCACATATTACACAAAGTTATTTTCATAAAAGTTACCAACTGTAGCATTAAGAATAGGAAAAGTGGACTATGATTTAAGAGCAACTGCTTAGTTTGAGAAATAATTAAGCACGGAATAAGACAACACACTGTTGTCTAACTGGACTTTAGATGAACGTCAGAAAGGAGATGTTAAGAGATAAAAGGAGAGGTTGAAAATACCAAAAAGGCAAGACATTTGACTAGAAAGAAGTGAGGATCTTGCTCCTCAATGTTTTTCTGGGTTATTCTCCATATTAGTATGTAACCACATTGACAGCAATCAACAAACAGTTCACCCAGTGTTTGGTTTGTAGATAGATTAATCGTTTGCATGTCAGTAACATTAAACAAAAATCCCATCTCCACCCATATTATAGAACTAACAATGACTTGCAAAGAAGCTGGATGACTACTCTTTAAAAGTTGTTGCTTTCTGGAGGCATGTGTTTGACAAATATGTAACATTCTGAGCTACAGAATGCACAATTGAGCCATCAGAAAGTACCACATCAAAGTAGCATTTGGGTGCAAGGAATTACGGTCCAGGAAAGAAAACTGGAACCAGGCTCAGATGATCAAAATGCATGAAAAATATCTAGACTTCTTAAAAGGGTTCCTCAAAACATCCTACAACATCAATTCAAATATACACAATGCCACAGGGTATATAATCGAATGCAAGCCCTTATTGAGGTCAACCTTGCTGTTGTAACTTTGAGAGAAACTTTACCTCTTGAGTAGAAGTTTGAATCTTCAGATCTCTGTGCCAGTTGGGATGTGTGTGTATACATGTGCACACACTCATCCAGTTTGCACTCAAACAAGCATGTTTATCATCTCTATCGGTGAACATGTAACATGATACATTGCTGTAGCCCGAGCAGTAAAGCTGGCAGGTTTGGTTGTAGCAAATCGATTCTCCCTGCTGTTGTGAAAATGGCACCAAAGAGGCAGAAAAATCCCAGGCAATCATCTCCATCATAGCCACACCCTTAATATAACATTGATTAAAAGCTCAGTTACATGCATTACGCTCAGGCCTGCTAGGCGAGTGGATCATGTGTTGGCTCAGTGAAGAACCAAAGTCGTCATGCATGTACTGATGACTTACCGATTGCTACAACTCCCCCGGCACTAGTGACATGTTCACATATACACACCACACACACACACATTCCAGAGCACAGGGAACCTAATCCTGATTAGCATTAGTGTTGTGTGCGTATGTGTGTGTGGTTTCAGGTGGATGGCTTCCTGTAGGGAATGTGATTCCAGAGTTCCCATCTGGATCCATTTGTCCCACTGGAGACTGGGAACACTCTTGAACACACACACGCATGCATATGTAGTGACGTATATGGCTGACGCTACACTTAGCCACCTTTACAACTTTGAGCCCAAGCTGAAGGGGGAAGACTTGGGGCAAGGGTGCTCTGCTGGCAGAACGCACTCAGTGTGACCCTGTCCTCCTTGAAAGGAAATCTATGTTTGGAGCTAATTTGAAGCACACTGCGATTTCCCAGGCTTGGTGATACAAAAATACACGCTACCTGGTTATGTAGCTTTTAGCTCCGATATGGAGCCATCCCCACAAAAGCAGAAAACCTGATCCCCGCCTCTGATGTGTCAGCGGCTCCTTCTGTCTGCCATTGGGGACGGGTGTGTATTCCCCCGGGCCACTGTCAGTGTGTGACTGTGGCTTTCAGACCATCAGCTTAATAGCATTAGTGTTTTTATCTAATCTACCTACACAAAGGCCATTCCACCATCTCTGATCCCTACCCACAACACCCCCTGCACTCTGTGTCCTTGGTTGTATTAATGTGTGTGTGTGCATGTGAGAAAGAAGCTGAGTCTGTATAATGGCATGTAATGGGATCTGTTTTTGGACAAGAGTTTCTGAGACGCCAGAGGAAGGAGAAGAAGGAAGAAAGACAGACAGAGAGTCAAGGAGAAGAGGGATGGGTGATGTATGAGACACATCGTGCAGTATATCAAAAAAAAAAGAATCTTTCTTCCTTCCTGTTCCTCCTCTTGTCTTTGAAGTAACTATTCACTCTAGTGTGCAGTAGGTTGCTTGCCCAAGTGAAGGATTCCCTTGTGCACCTCAGCTAACCTCTTCAGATTATTGGTCCCTCATGGGAAGGAAAGAGGAAGAAAGGAAGTAGAAAGGAAGGATGCACTTTAAAGAGTGGTACAGTGGTCACTCGGGAAAGGGGGGGGTCCTCCTGTGACATTTCTCATCACTCTTTCCTCTCCTCTCACTGAGTGATGAGGTTCACAGGCTGTATCTCTGCTTCTCAAGGGAGTTACATGTGTGTGTTTTGTGTGTGTATGTGTACAGTAGTTGTGTTCAGGGTCAGTGATTTACTAGGAGACAGAGCAGCCGCTGTGGCGCTTTGTGTCCCTTAAGACTCCAGCGCCTGTCTGCAGAATGTCCTTCATGGACTGGTTAGGAGCAGGAACTTATAACACAAGTTAATGTGGGTCACTTTCCTTCAGTGAGGCTTTATCGGCAAAACCACAGTAAAATTGCGATATTGCCAATATGGCAGGGTTAATATCGTTGAAAATAATTATAGTAACATTAGAAATATTTGGGTAATAAAATAAACCTTTTTTCCAGAGCTTTTGACTCCATCCTGCAACCTTCCTCTGTCATTAGAAGTTGTTTAGGGGTCGAAAGACGTTTTCGGACAAAACAGTTCTGGGGACTCCCTGAGAGGAACTGCCCACTGGGGAGCATCCCTAAAACCTACATACCCTCAGGGCCTTTTTTTTTTTTTTCATTTTGCATTTGCGCCACCAGTAACAACACTGAATTGCTGTACCGTAAGCTGCCAGCCAAGCAGTTGATATAGCAACATCACTTTTGCTTTGACCAGTCAAAATCATGTTGTATTTCCACCGTCATATATTTGCTCAGTAAAGCCTGGACTTCACTTTTGATCCATTTGTCCATGTTTTATTCCATTTTTTACATTACAAGCTTTTGTTTGTGTTTTGCGTTGTTTATACAGCTAACAGCAGCGTTCCCATGGTCCTGGAAAAACTGGAAAAGTCATAGAATTAGTAAAAATCCTTGAGAGTTTTGGAAAAGGCATGGCATTTTATTGTGTGGTATAAAACTAATTGTTAGAGCAATCTCCTGTGGATAACCTTCTATATAATGCAACATAAGATTTGTAGCTGTTGATGTAATGTAGCTCTGCTTTGCGTAGCTATGCGTCAATTGTTAACTATTTGTTTACCATCACATACATTTCTTCATTTTCTCCCCAAGTTCAGTCTCTTCCTCCATGTATGCCAGCTAGCTTGAATTATGTCTAAATAGTTTGAATCTGATACATTTCAATAACACCAGGCAAGTGGGGCAAGAAAAATAATGTTGTGACAGCATGATTTAACATGTAGGGTCACGAATCCCAAAGTTTCTATACTTAAGCCCCATAGTTTTAAATTGTACAGCATTTTTGAGATCACGCGGTTGACAAGGGCAGCCCGAGGCCGTTCAGTTGTCACTTGGAGCTCTAATTCACACTTTGATTTCGTTTTAACTACTCTGAAAGTGGTGCAGTGCTTAGCATTGTCACCTCACAGCAAGAGCACTCCAGGTTCAAACCTTGGGGTGGGGGAGCCCCCCTGTGCAGGGCCTCCATGTCAGTGTGGGTTGTCTCAGGGTACGCCAGCTTCCTCCCACAATCCAAAGACATGCAGGTTAACTGGCGACTCTGAATTGGCCATAGATATGAATGTGAGCGGTTGGTAGTTCAGCAGAACAGACCTTTTCTTTTTTCAATCAAAATAACCAATCATCCAAAAAAGCTATTGTATTTATTTAGTATTTTCTGGCAAAGTTATGAATTTATTTTATTTTTGTCTTGTAAATTCATGACTTTAATCTTGGAAATTTTGCGTTTTTTCTTAGAATATTACCCCCTTCCCCCAGCTTCTTATACACCATTGTATGCCCCCCCCCCCCCAGTGTACTGAAATGAAGTTTGTACTTTCTGTTAAAGAGGATTATTTTCTGTCCTTAGTATAATCAGAGGGTGCGGGCCACACAGAAATGCAAAACAACAAAGCGGTGTACATTAACAGTCATTAATAATCTCTGACAGGTCAGACCATGGGCCATTGTCGTAGGATGAAAAGCTGTCTGTGTCGGTGTGTGTGTGCTGCATTATTCTCCCTTTTCCCCTGTGTGTCGTTCTCTGTTATAGGACCCATCATTACGCTATATAACTATCCTCTGGTGTCGCCTCTCTTTTATAGCGAGACACAGTCTTTCTCATCCAAGACAGCTCCATAAATCACAGCTTTGTCCTGTCTGTCACACCTGAAACACATACACACACACAGACATACAGTAGATCCTGCAGACACTCCTTATGTAGCCAGAGAGATAGGTTTTCTAAGGTTTTCTGTACTCCAAATCACACGGGACACAGGCTAGTTGAGGTGAACAAAACAAACACACATACAAGCACATATACACTCTGTATAACAAGCCCTCACACACAGACTCCCTCCTCAGTTTCCTCCTCAGGCTGTCATGTAGTGAGGCTGTTGCTGCCTGCTAGGAACAAGGCAGGAGACACTGTCCGAGACCTCTGCTTTGTTGTCTTGAAACCGATCCCTTCAGACGCACTCTATGGCCACTCAGAGCCTCTCAGCATGCACAATAGCTCTTTGGCTGGACCGGAGGGAAAGAAAGAGTAACTCTAGTAAAGTACTATGCCTACCTGTCTTTCCTGAAGTACCTACCTGCATGAGGAGATAAAGGACAAAGAAGGGAAGTAAGAATGGAGGAAAAAGTCAAGGGTTACAGGGAAGGAAATACTCCAAAAGTAGAGTAGCTACTTATCGCAGGAAAGGCAGGTAAAAAGGGGTAGAGCTGAGCAATAGAAACAACAGAGGAAAGAGGCCTACGGGGGATGAGTTGTCAACCTATGAGGCTTGACTTTACTCTGTTTACTTTTGGTACTGGGTCCTTTTCTCTGTTTCATTTTTCTTTGCACCCCGCATCGGAAATGTGGCCCAGTGAGAAGAGAGCAACAGAAGTGCAGATGGCTAGAGGTGAATGTCCAGGCAGTGGCCAGTAGAGTCCCCCGAAAAACACACAAACGATATAGAGGTTACATACAGAGCTTGGTTCTTTATCTAGCAGGGTGTGATGCAGGAAATCTGGTCCAATGATAAGAAAACCAGGCTCACACACACAAACACACACTGTATAGTGCAGACAGTACAATGCAGATTTAATCGGGACAACGGGAGAAGTCTGGATGTGTCAGTATTCGTGACTTAACTGCAAAGACACACAAACACCCCTGCTTACACCAAAGCATTTTATGGTCATTTGAAATTGGCTCTTAAACAAGACATCTTTGATGCCAGCAAATGTATTCTTGTTTTGCTCAGAGCAAATGGTCTGCATTACTTTGTGTATTTAAGTCATTGGGATGGTGCATGTGTTGTTCTTGCTTTGTTCTTACGTAGGGTAGCTTGTTGTTGCTCTGTTAAGGGGGTCAAGGGTTTGTGCAAAAAAAAAAGTAAGACTGTGGGGATTGGAATGTGCTCCTTGATTTCATAAGGCACACTTACAAAGGACCAGGCATCAGTGCAAAAGTGTGAGTGTGCGTCATTGTACTGCATCTCTGCAGGAGTATGAATATCTGCACACATCCAGAGAATAGCACGCCAGCTTGTATTCGGGTATAAGCAAACAAATTTCGGCAGGGGACAGGTCTAATTATTGCACAGATTCTCTCTCTTACACAGACACAGTCATGCAGTCACTTACACACACACTGTGGAGAGGAAAGAAACGCAGAGACACAAAAACACACACTTGCACACACACCTTCCCTGCGGAGTGTGTTAGCTCCATGACATGTTTTCCAACTCAGCAGCATCTTCCTCGGGCCTCTAATAAAACACACATCAAAGAGAGCCAGGCAGACCTGTCATCACACATGTGATCACGTAATTCCTGTTCCCATTATGTGCGTCTGCGTGTTTGTGTATGATCTTATGCTTATGTGACTCACTGTCTTTTTCATGTGTTCATTAGCCTAATGTTCGCATGTATAGTTCAGCAGTAATGGTATGTTTTGTGTTGTTTTGTCTGCTGAAGACCACTTACAAGTGTTCCGGTGGAGCGTTGACATATTGTAACTGTTGTATTACCTGGTGATTTACACAGACTGTGTCCATCCTGCTCTGGAAGACAATAAACCGTGTTAGTCGAGCCGTGCTTCATGAGACACACTGGACTTACAGGGGTTGTATACAGCAGCCTAAGATCGATTAAGCTTCTCATCACTTTGGGAAGAGATATGTGTTTTTGTAGTTAAAGTATGCTGTTTATAAATGTAATATAAGTAATGGTCTAGCTACAGTTCATGTTTTAAGACACACACATTCATATTTAGAATGCAGTCAACCACTAAGACGCTTTTTTTAGCACTTAATTCCTCCTGGGACAGCAAAATGACCCTTGTCCACCCCTGTAAGTGAAACACAGACATATCTGGCTAATGACAAATCTACCGTCAGATTTATGTAGCCTGTAATGTTAACACACCAGGACCCTGTTACACTCTGTGTGACAGAACTGCGTGTGAGCGCGTGTGAGCGCGTGTGAGCGCGTGTTCGCCGGCCTGTGCGTGTTTTCCTTTGCATCTGAAGAGCCGGCAGCTGGGAGTCATCTCTTGTCGATGTGTCCCCCCTAAACCCCTCTCTCCCCCGTTCTGTCTCCCTCTTCCCCCGAGTAAGACCCTGAACACGGTAATAAGTGGACCATGAAACCTTAAGCAGTCTGCGTGGATCAGAGGCTCAAGCTTTAATAAAGGCCAGCTAAAGGAGATGAGCAGGGATCACTTACTCTCCAAAAACATAGTGTGTTTGTCCAGCGCTTCGTTGTCATAAATACACTCCCTCCCTCACTCATCAGGAAGAACAGTGAGAACCCTCTGACTCTCGCCTACACACTTTGCATGAGTGTGTGTGTCTGTGTGACAGCTTAGGCTGAAAAGCCATATTTTTGAGAGGTATCTTATTTCATCCTCATCCCTGCGATCTCTTCTAAATAAATGGTTATATCATGCAGTATATTTGTAAGGATCTCTGACACTTGCACTCCTTATCATTGTTTGCTTACATTGTTGATTATCTAAACTGATGATTATCCAGCTGTTTAACTTACTGTGAGCTCTGGACAAGATCTGACAGTAAGTTTAGAGATGTCAGATAATGCTTAAAAATGTAGGAGAGGGCATGAGAAAATGCTCCCATGTGATCTGTGACAGGTCTGTGGGTTTAGAGAGTTAAAGTTACAATGTGTAATTTACGTGGTTGTTTATTAGCAAATATAAACTATTGCTTTCATAAATATATATTTACTAAAGTGTAATGCAATTCACATACAAATGGAAGCTTTCTCGTAGGCTTAGAATGACTTCTCTGTATATACACAGGCAGGGCGCGGTATGCTGGAGGCTGCGCTCTTGCGTCGCCGTATTTGAATACAGTGGCCGAAAGGGATATACACGCTTCGCCTTTCGCGTTTACCTACAACTTGCCGTCACTGGAGACAGAGGGTGAAGCTCAATCCGGGGGTCTTCTGTGTGAACCTGCTTTGTACTTTTATGATTCTGTCGCACTTTAAATGGAGGACCACACATATGTTTTGCCCCCATAAGAGGGAAATCATGCCACCAAATAAAAGAAAAAGATCAGATAAGCGAGGACGGGACAAAACCCGAGTGAATATCAGCATTGCTTATTCCAGGTGGAAAGAACTCCTGTGGAAGAACACTCTGGAGACGCATATATTATAATAGTACCAACCTATATTTGCCGCACTGTGCCGTGACTATCACATAAACGTGTTATTTTAGCATTACTGTGCTAATGTTTGCTTGTGTTACCAAAACAATTAGAAATAAAACACTCCGAACATAACATTATATCTCACAGATAACCTATATGTCACTGGTAAGCTATAACATATTGTAGCGTCCGCCAGGACGTGTGGAAAGGATGACACAGTTATTCGGCAAACCACCGTTTATTACTGAACAGTACAGGTTACTGTTGGCCGTAACTACACCAAAACAACCAACAAACAAGAACTTAGCTCTAACTCCAACTGTGCACTCCTGCTCTCTCCTCCAGCTCGCTCATACACACACCAGCACGCACACTCACACAGCCCTCATTCCCGTCACACAGCCCTCATTCCCATCACACTCGCACCCCGCCCCCCTACCTATACTCATTCAATCCCAAACATGCCATTAACTCACAGAACACTGACATTATAACAGAACATTTGATGCAGGGTCACTACAATATCATAACATGGTTTAGATTCTTAAATAAATATTCACCTCATCGCTAGATAGGCCTACTCCTGAAAAACTTTAAAAACTCGTGGATGATGCCATCTCTGTCTGTGCAAGGCTTTTTGTCCTACGAGGCCACCGTCACTTACCCGATGGGAGGGGTGAGCAAGTGAGCGCAAGTGAGCGCTGCAATCTAGAATTTGACCACTGATGTCAATGTTACTCATCATTTTTACACACTGAGGCTTTAAGGGTTTTGTATGCTCAAAACAAACATGGCAGTTTTTCATGTGTCTATGGTTTCAGCACAATGAGTCTTACAATTGGGGATTACACGTGCACACTTTTGGATAACTTCTCCTCTGTGGCATTCATTTTGCACACTTGAAAAGTGATGGAAGTAGTCGTATAAAAAATGGAAAAGGCCCAGATAATGTTTGAAAGAATTTCTGTTTCAAAAGGTTACAAAAATTGTCAAACACAGATGTTGGATGAATGTGAGCTGAGGGGGTTTTATATGCTGTTACATGATCTGACAAGCATTTTATTTGAAGCATGCTGAGGCCCGTAGTGTAGAGAGAACAACGAAGTGTTCATTTAATCAGCGTCTACATTGCAGGCGAGTCAAAAGGGGCATCGGCCTTTTCTAAATGCACATACACCCCAATTTCTGATCTCCCTGCCAACACTGCTCTTTCTAAATTCCACCAACAAACAAACACTGTAGAGCTCGTCATAAATCACGAGCTGTATATGTAAGACTTGA
This sequence comes from Epinephelus fuscoguttatus, assembly GCF_011397635.1. Classification (NCBI taxonomy): domain Eukaryota; kingdom Metazoa; phylum Chordata; class Actinopteri; order Perciformes; family Serranidae; genus Epinephelus; species Epinephelus fuscoguttatus. Next base: position 22,374,122 of record NC_064759.1, read on the forward strand.
TTTCCTGATTGTGTGTTTGGAGTGAAAACAAGCCGTCTAACTTTATCAGCAGATCAGTTAATAACCCGATGGGTTCCAGTGATTGCGCTGGCCCCACCGATTACACATAGTCACACACACATATGCATGCACAATGTACATTCGCAGAGCATTACACGCTGCTGTAATGGATGATGCTATATGCTGACTGCTCTACTGCAGTGTGTTGTACATTAGTGCTTCTAAACCTTGACAAGAACAATCAAAGTCTGTTAGTTACGAGCAGATCTAGATGGTTGTTCTAATGTTTCGGCACTGATGAAGCCACAATGTGATCTAATTCTTCCTCCCCTCCCTGCTCGATCCGTCTGTTCACTGTCTTACTGCAACACTCTCTTATGTGGCCTCTTTTAGGTCAGATCTCTTTATGATGTCATGCACAATCGCTCGCCTATTTCTCTTCTTTCTTCTCCTTCTCATACATTTCTTCCTATATTTCTGTTTCTCCCTCCTTATAGGAGATGTCCCTGGTAGGTCCAGAGTCTCCATCAGAACAGGCAAGGAGGGTCTTCCAGTCATTCGATCCTGAAGGTAATGAGCGAGTATATACTATATGCATTATTATTATGTGGTTGCACTCCTGCCCTTCACCCTGTGCACACTAGTTTTTACAGACCAGTATTCGCTCATTAGTGCATCAGCTATCTGAACACACACCAATGTACTGTAATTCATCCAAACGTTCACTCTAACACAGCTACACACACTGATCAAACAATATCCTGGCCCTGTTGTGTTTCTCTTGCCTACTCCCTCATTGAGCAGATGCATTCATAACCTCCACTGCCCTCCTCGCCTTTCTTCTGCAGGAAGAACGAGGGCCTGTTTCTCTCCTCTCATCTCTGCTGTTATTGTTTAGGTTGGTGAGATCAGCTCCTCTTACAGCTGAGTCAACCGTCCCGCTCTGTCCCTCTCCTCCTCACTTTCCCATGCCTCCTGTATTGTCACTTCCAGGTGGCTGGGGTAAAAGGCGAGGGAAAGGAAACAGAGGGTGACATAAAGTCAGTAGAAAGTTAAAGAGAGGACATATCATCGTGTCAGATGAAGTCTGCAGCATTCATTTGTGTCGCCTCAAGATTACAGGGTGGGGTGTTTGCGTGTGTTCATGAGCACTTAGACACAAAAAGAGAATTCAAATGAAGCATTTAGTCCCAGCAGCTGTTGTATAATGCTTTTCTTCTGAGACGAGAGAGAAGAGGGAGAGATACAGAACATGAGCATGTTAACATCACACACTTAGAGCTACACATGTTGCAAGAGTGTTCAGCTGAGGACCTGTCGTAACAAGTACCTTCATATTTATGTGTTTTTATTGTGAAATGAAGTGTGCTGTGCTCTGTCGCCATAAACAACATTATTCACAATCAGGCTCACTGGAGCAACATGCTGATTTGTGTGGTGTGAAACACTGTAGTGAGATAAAACCTACCAGCTGAAAGCGGCCTCGCCTGCTCCAGCAAGTTCAACAACAAAATATGTAAACTTAACTGTCTGTTATCTTTTTTCTTTTCCTTGTTCTTCATCTGTCTTTTCCTGTTGGACCAAATACAGCTTTGCATATTCTCAAATCCACTTCTCCCATCATCTGCCAGGACATTCTGCAAGCCATATGGTTTTTTCCTCACACACACTTGTGCAAATACACACATGCATGGGCCACAGTAGGTGCATCTACACACATAAAAGCACATTTATGCACACATGCAAAGAGGATGTACCCTACATGGTGCATATACATTTGCACACCGCAGTGTATAGACACATGGCGTTGCTAGCAGCACACTAAAAGGCCCATAAATCTGTCTGTGTCACATGTAGAGTCAGCACAGCTCCCTGTGTTGTGGAAAAGGGGCGCCAGACGCGTTCACATGCACTACAGTGACTCACCACACATACACACGCAGCAACCAATTGTCTCAGGATGTTCTTCAATATATGGTGTTTGTCATTGTCTCTGTGTAAAGTGTGTGTGTGTGTGTGTGTGTCTGTGCTGGCTGCCAGACTGTCAATTGTCACTTTGCGAAAATAACATCTGGCATTGAGAAGGGTGAGATTGAGTTGCTTGAGAGCGGACAAGCAGAGTGCTTGTCAGTTAATCTCCACAACACACTAGGGGTTTATGTATGTATCTAAACAAGAGGCCACACAGGCTCACATGCTGAGGTTTAAAGGAGACAAATCGGTAAGTGCCCAGACGCACAGAAATACTCTTTGGGGCAAAAACACATGTTAGTGTTTAAAGCTTCTCCTCTCAGGTAAAGCAGTCATCACGGCCATGGAATGTAGGTCAGAGAGAAAGGACAAGGTGTGTGTGCGCATGTGTGTGAGATATTTTTTTTTCGTTTAGTTGTGTCAGTTGAGTTCATTCCCCAGGGCCAATGATGTAAATACTTCTTGTGCCATATATGTAGGTGAAGGCTTCCCCTGGTTTTTAACTGAAGCCTGTATTTTATGTTCTGTGCGGGGTCAGCCAGTGCATCAGCCCCACTTTATGTCTCTTCCTCTCCCTCTCTCTCTAGATAATGGCTTCATCCCAGAGTCTCTGCTCGAGGACGTGATGAAAGCCCTTGACCTTGTCTCAGAGCCCGAGTAGTAAGTGCTTGCATGTTTAAGGCTTTATGTTTGTGTGTGAATTTCAGCTTGTGTGTGTGCGGCACCTGTAGAGCTTCTAAAGTTCTAACTCCTAAGTCACGGCCAGGCCAGGTCAGCAGCCCTGCGCTCATGTTTCACTACCAGGCTACTATAAAGTAGGACCAGAGAGAGCCCACTATAAAAGCTGAGGAAGAAAGAAAGACGGAAAGAAAGAAAGTCAGAAACAGAGGCTTAGGAGGAGATCATTAACTGCAGGAAGAAAGATTGTGAGAGAGAGGAAATGCTTTAAAGTGCCGCTTCAAACAGAGGCACGTTCTCATCTGCGGAATAGTAAGCCCTAACGCTGCAGACGTGGGTCTCGGCCAAGTAACTGGACCACTGATTTGCTCCGCAGACCCCCAGATGGGCGATAGATCACAACAACAACATAGCAAACTGGGGGGAGACTCCCAGTGCAAACAGGCGAGTCTCATTCCTTACCACACAATGAGAGAGTTATTGTAGGGATTCCACCATGTGAAAAAGTAGCATCTTTAGTACTCGGGAAAGGGGGTGATTAATTTAAGTATCTAGGAGTACTAAATCAAGGTCTTTCATCACTCTTTGAAGATGAGTGCAAACTGTTTTCAGGTTGCCTGTGACTTAGTAGTCCTACATATCCCATGACCAATGGCCATCAGCTGCGATCATTTGTGGTAAACAACTTTGTGAACACTGCATGTTCTCAGCAAAAGTCAGGATACAGCTACAGGAATTTACATCTCTTGATCATTTGCTTTGTAGTGTTTAGGATCAAGGTACTCATACTCAAGCCCTTTAAAACATAAATTCTTGTTTATTGTGATTTTCTATGGAATTAAACTTTAAAGTTTGATTTAAATTAAGTGCAGATCCACAAAATAGGTAGAATGCCCAATGACCATTCTAGTGAACTATCAAATAATCACTCTCTAATGAAATAATTTACAAACTGAACAGGTAGATGTGCTGCATAATAGCATCAAAACATGAATTAATCAAAAATATTATTAATTTCTGTTATGTTAATGTTATGACAGGAATACAAAGATGTGTTCTTACACCCATATAAATCACTGTGGGTATAATTACTGTGTCCACAATGTCACTCTGCCATTTACTATGGAGCAAATCTTGGATATCCAATCCTCACTCTATGACTACGTTTAAATGCACATTATTATTCCAAATATGACAATATTTTTAATTTCAGTCAGACAACTCAGGTTTAAAATGTTTATTTTAACAGCAGAACATAGCTAGAGTTTGGCGTCTAGACTCTGGCCTCATTGCTCCCCACAGATATGTTCACATGAGATATTGGGGAGTGATGATTACATATCCTCCCCCCTTAGGCAGAGCCTGCAGGTGGATGCTGGAGGGAACATGGGGCTGAAAGAGTGAGAGGCAGTACTGATGCAAGGCTGCAGCAGCAGCATAGAAAACGAAAGGGAGAGCTGGGAAGATTTTGCAGCTTAAATGGCACCAACTTGGGAGGGTGTGTTGGTTGATGATGTATGACGTGTGTGTATGAATCAGCGCAGCTTGAGTTGACTGCCTGAACTAGCTCACAGGTGTCGTTCCATTTGATACAGGTCATGTCACCACCATATTTCGTTTGGATTGTCCAAAAAAAGCCTTTTTCTGAATGTAGCATTTTACGATTAAGACATGTGGGATTTACCAATATTATTTGGGTTTTAACAGCATTCATTGGACATGTGCACAGTGCATTTGGCATACGCATCTCAATCAAGGTTTTTACTGCAGTTTGCGACATACTGCCTTTTGCCTGTTTACATCAGCTCTGTGCGTTATACACAAACCAACTGGCCAACAGTTTGCAAGGCTGTGGGGTATAGATGCATGCCTTAAGGAAAAGCCCAAATTTCTGGTCAGAAGGGGAAATACACCTACTTTTTAAGCATTATGAAAGACAAGGATATTAACAGGTTTTTGTAAATGCACAATTATTGCAACACCAACCTTTTCAAAAACGTGGTGGAAGGAAGGAAGGAAGGAAAGAGGAGGGCTGTGTTCGTACGGTCAAACAAGTCCGCCACTGATGTAAAACATCGAAACAAATCCTACTGTGATGCAAAGAAGCAAATTGGTTCAGTATTGAGGGAGGCGGATGGAGCCGGCAGCCGCGAGGTAGATATGGGGGCAAATACGTCCCGTATAAGTTTGCGCATTAAAAGTGCTTTTTTTCGCCACTGACTGGTTCAGATCGCCAGTGCTATCTCTGTAAATAGCATACTAAGCGTTTCCCTTACCCTTCACTTCCTCTGAGCTGAAAACAGAGGAGCCATGCTGAACGCCGCTCAGAGTGGCACTGGTTGTCCCAGAGTACAGTTGAGAGTTTTACTGCATCGATTGAAAACAATGGTTCGTGTTTGTGCTTATCCGAATTGCAAGAACAGGATGTCGCGCAACACCCCGTACAGCTTTCATAGGCTGCCTTTGTCGGACGGCAAGATACTGAAGTTGTGGCTAGTTGTGCTACAAATGGATGCTAACACTCTGTCCAGACACTGCGCCTTGCAGACCATCGGGTCTGCAGTGCTCACTTCTCCCAAGATGACTCCTGCCAGCCGAAGAAGAGAAGACATCCAATCCCGAAACACCTCTTCCTCAAGAAAACGGCTGTCCCACGAGTAGAGAGAGCTACAGACACAGTGGAGGTAATGTTATATAAACAATGTTCGAAACGCTTAGTATGCTATTTACAGAGATAACACTGGCTATCTGAACCGGTCAGTGGCGAAAAAAAGCACTTTTAATGCGCAAACTTATACAGGACGCATTTGCCCCCATATCTACCTCGCGGCTGCCGGCTGCATCCGCCTCCTTCAATACTGAACCAATTTTAAAACGAGCTGTACCTATGAATCATACACACACATACACATGGGGAAATAGGGCCCAGGTTTAAAAATACCGAAGTTATCCTTTAAGGCACATTAATCAGAGTTTTCATGGCTGGATGTTAACAGGAATATAAATGAAATATTCATTTTCATCGGCCAGCTGAGTAGGAATACTGTGTTTTTCAGAATAAGGGCAAAAAACTGAATATTTTGTGAATGTAAACGTGACTTTAGTGACATTTTTAAGCATTATTAACAGATTGAAATGCCAGACAACTCTAGCAAATGTAACAGTACAGATTGTTATTCACTGTCTTTGTGTAATTCTTCCAGAAGACAATGCACAGTTACTAATGATAGATATACACTAGTCCATGCAGACATGATGATTAAATAACAACCCACGAGGATAAATTGGACACAACCACTAACTGTGACATGATCAGAAAAGGCTTTTGCTTGCACCACGATCTCGTGTCCAGTTCATTTTTTAAACGATGAAGTCATATCCAGTCATGCAGTAGATGCTGTGCAAACCCACCGCAAACAACCGATTCCCTTGATCCCCATCGACACAAAACCACTTGTTGATATAAAAACGAGATATTTTATTCACCCCTGAGGAGGTGTTCTCTTCTCCTCACTTCCCTGTAAAGGGAGCAGAAGGTTGACTGACGCTTTTAGGGATTTACAGTGTTGCTCAGTGACACTTCAGCAGGGTCGCTGTCTGCTCTCTATGCTGTCCGGCTTCACATGCTACTTGTAAAAATCGATGGATGAAAAAACATTGCTTTCCCTCTGTGTCTTGGCATAAACTCCATTTCTCTCCTCGCTGCCTTAAAAGGGCAATCGGACCAGATTTTTTTATCACGGTGGAATAATAATAACACTGATCTAACACGCAGGAATGTCTGGAAAGAGGTATATTTAGTTGCACCACGATATTCATGAAAACATGCAGGCACGCACCAAACACGGGTCCATATTGAGTGATGAGCTGATCATAAATTTGACTCGGTTTTCATACACATACAAGACATTGCAGACCATTCCTTTTGTGTTTTTGGACTGAACCAATGGCTCCCCCCAAATCCCTTCTCTTTTGACTCACATGTTTTCTCTCTCTGGATTTCTGTTTTCCTCTGCACACTTTTATTTACATCCTTTCCTGTCCATCTCTGTTTCTGTGCCTTCTCAGTGTCAGTCTGGTGAAGACTAAGCTGGATCCAGAGAGTTTGGGCATAATTCTTTTGGGCCCGTTCCTGTTGGAGTTTTTCCCTGATCAGGTACGTGTGTGCGAGCAGAAGTGGACTTCCACCTCAAAGACATACACACAGCATGACGAATACCTTCCACCAGTCACACAATCCATATCACAGCTAAAACACATGGACAAAGAGTCGTACACACACACACACACTTATGTGTGACACTGATGTCTTTTTCCCAAGCTTATGTGGAGAGCTGTTTTCGCAAATCAAAGGTTTTTATGCCCAAAACATTCCTGTGGTGTCTCATGTGAAATGTATGCGTGTGTTCACCATCATGTGACGTTACTTGCCGAGAAGCTTACACAGAGCGGTAAGACGCTTTTATGAGGCAGAGCAAACGAAGAAGACAGGAGAGGGAGAGATAGAGGGGAACTGTGTTAAAGTGATCAGGGCTTTAGGGACTCACCAGAGGAACGGCCCCGAGCCGCAAAGAAATTATACTACCATTAGCCAACTGGACACACACACTCAGACACATGTGGGATTGGGGTGAGGGTTAGGGTTTCATATATAGGCTTATAAACATAAGAGGCAGGACACGCTCGCAGACAACACACCCTATTAGCATTTTGCACCTTTAGGCCAAAGTCACGGGAAGTGTTTTGGCTCAATGTCATTGTTCGGACGTTTTTCTAGTGTTGGGTGTTTTCTGGTAACTGCAGTTTGGGCTTTGTTTTAGTGCACAAATACACACACACACGTTTAAAATTGAACACGTGGGATTTAACATTAAGCTTTGGTTACAGGCAGAGATGTGTCGGTGTGACTTTTCAATTCAAAAATGCTCTCTGTGGGAACAGTTTGCCCAGAGACTCTTGAACAACATTGCTTTTTTTTTTCTCTCTGCTCCCCGCCTGTGTTTCAGGATTCAGGAATCCCAGACTCATTTCCCATCTACCACTACAATGGGCTTAAACAGTCCAACCACAACGAGAGGGTAAGACACTATATCATGTACAGGTTTGTCAAAGCAGCTGATGGTGGTGGTTCCTTTTCATATTCTCTCTGTCTCTCAGCTTACTACTGCTCTTCTTTTCCTGTCATCATTTATACACACATGCATGCGCACGCACACACAGTTGGAGACGGTCGGCCACTCCAAAATAAACAGTAGCTATTGCGAGCCTAATAGCCTGTCCATCCATCCAAAAACCCTGGCTTAGCCTCCTATTTCTCCAAGTCCTTTCAACACGGAGGCCACTGTCAGCGGCCTCGCTGTGATAAATGTTCAAACACAGGCCTATTAAGGAAGCTTAGGTTGATGGATGATTGTCATTGGATGTAGTTGGTGGCTGCGCAAAAAGCCTGGTACTCAGGAATATCATTTTCTTCATCTGTCAACTTTGTCTAGTCTGTAAAGCAGATTTTTTTCCATACTGCTACCTGAAAATGTAAGAATGGCACCACATGTGTGCCCACACTAAAGCACACGCCTACACACACGCATGCACATGGCAGCAAGGCGCCTATAAGGTTATGATGACGATTCCATTCCCATAGCTCCAGATGGGAATAACAGACCTGCCGGCAGCAGTCCCCTGCAGCTGGTGTGTGAGTGTCTGTTGTGTACTTGCATCCATCTATGGCATCTCAACCCTGACCCCTTCAGAGGAAGTGTGTGAGAAGAGATTGATGGAGTAAAGTGTGTGTTTATTTACCTCTGCATTAGAGCTTTGATCGAGCCCAGAAAATTCTCAGTGTGTTCTTCCTTCTGTTATTTCAATAGTCTGTTGTTGGCTCTGCATCTCACACTACAGGTTCAGCGGAACAGGCTGTGCCCCTCTGTGTATTTCCGTCTTAGAGTGCACACGCCGGTTTATGAAGATGCATTGCGCAGATGATATCTACACTCTCCACAGCATGTTTTGCACATCTCTCCCTCTGCAGGGGAAGCAGAAGCAAACACTGCCAACCAAGTCACCCTGCAGCCTCTGTCATCTTCCATCCCTCTTTCATGCACGCGCTCTCTCCCCTGGTTCTCCACTATATTGCTCTGTTGTTCCATCACTCTCCCGGCAAACCCAGCAGGTGGAGTCGGGCCCAACCAGGCTCAGGAAAAGACTTGGAGCTCTACTCTGCATTAACTGTACACTGACCTGCGTGTGTGTGTGTGTGTGTGTGTGTGTGTTTTCAGGTAGAGTACGTGGAGGGAACAGCTCTGGTGCTGGGTTTTGAGGACCCCATGGTTCGGACAGACGACACTCCAGTCAAGCGATGCCTACAGACCAAGTGGCCCTACATCGAGCTGCTGTGGACCACTGACCGCTCCCCGTCACTGAACTAGCACTTACACAGTTTGTGTGTGCCTGTGTACGTGGATGGACCACTACTATTCCAAACACCCCTCTTCGGCTTCCCCTCTGCACGCTGACCCTGAAAGGTCAGCAGGTTACAACTATTGGCACACATGCACATAAACAACACAGATGAATGAGAAAAACACAACTGCACACAAGAGACTGAGACACTTTTGTGGACTTAACATACATATAATGCCTGAGATCCATTCTTCCATCCTCACTCACACATTCCACAAAAAATCCAACTCACCTCTCCAGTTCATGCTATTGTCTGTTCATGGCTTGTAATTGACATGCAGGATGTTGATAATTATTTAAGAAAAGTAAAAAAAAAAAAATGAATGACTGTTTATTTTTACAGCTCTGCTCTGTGCCGACACCTCTGCTACAGTAAGCAGTAGACAGCTAGAACCTGTTTAGGGAGCAAACTGGTTTGGTTCAGCAGCTCAAGTGTGTCACTGAAACACACGCTGAACCACATGTACAGCCAGTCGACTGTGAAACACTACTGTTAATCCAGCTATAGGACTGTTCGAGGGAAAACCTACCAAAGCCTTCCACATATAAGAACACACACACACACACAGACAGACTCACACATACACATACCATCACACTCACTGACAAGCGTTTACAGCGTAAAGGGACCAACCCAGACGCAGAGAACTGGAGATGTGAACACGAGGTTTCTTCAGTGTTTTCATCAAGATGAAGCTGGTTTACGTGCTTTGTGTGTGTGTGTGTGTATGTGTGTATGTGTGTATGTGTATGTGTATGTGTGTCTGTGTGTGTGTTTCGTGCACCACACTAGGATGTTGGAGAAGTGTTCATGTATTTATTATCACACTCAAAGGTTCTGGAATAAACACTTTTTTGTTCAAATTGTTGTGTGGTTTGGTAGCTTTAAAATCATAGATGTTCGCCTCCGTTTGTCTTTTTCTCATAAATATCCTGATCTCGACAATGGACAGCCTCGGGTTTCAGGATGTCCAAGGTCTATCTGGATCCCCTTAACTCAAAGTCACACACCAACTTGTGTTTTGTGTCCCCAGAGACTCTAAATCAGTGATTCGCTAAATCTCCAAGACACTGATGGAGACTTAAAGGAACATTTCAACCACAAAACGATGATTAGTATATCAGTAACTCACCCTGTGTTACGTTGAAGTCAAGAAGAAAACTTTTTTCTTGCATGCCCCCATGGCTCTACAAAGAATCCATAAACTGACAAAACTGTTGATGAATTCAAGTCAAAAGGGTCAATGTCTCACAACAGTAAAACTATATAATTTACAAACTCACACAACTCATGCATTATAATCAAAGTCTAATTTGTCCAGTCATGCTCAGTACTTCCCAAACAGAGCTGAACTACAAGTAAAACTTAGCTATGCTTTCTTCGAAGCCAGACTCCATTGACAAAAACAGCAGTTTTACCTTGGTGAATACAGGAGCTGCTGGTCTACTGCTGCCTCGATCAGTTAATTTGTTTATTATTGTGTGACTTTTATTTATTTATTTATTTTTTTAAAGGTTCATTCGAATGCACCAAAGTCACACAATAATACAAACATACTACTGATCGAGGCAGCAGTAGACCAGCAGCTCCTGTATTCACCAAGGTAAAACTGCTGTTTTTGTCAATGGAGTCTGGCTTCGAAGAGAGAAAAAAGTAAGTTTCACTTTCAGTTCAGTTTGTTTGAGAAGTATTGGGCATACAGCTGGATGAATGATATTTGGATTATCATGCTCAAGTTGTTTGGGTTTGTAAATGGATGTTTGGAAGTAGTTTTACTGTTGTCCAACGTGGTCGCCTATGACTTTAGTTCATTAAGATTTTTTTTGGTTTTGGGATTCTCCGCTCACAATGGAGGCATGCAAGATAAAGTTTTCTTCACAAAAAACAACACAGGATGAGTAATTGATCTTCAAGTGGTCATTTGGGAGTGTCAAATAATCCTTTGCATACCCTTCTATACACAGAAAATAATCATCCTTAGAAAACTGCATGTCTGGGTTTGCATATCATCAGAATGCACCAAAAGAAGACAAATGAAAAATTGGCTTTTTATATAGCATCCTACAACACACTGCTGAAGGTTACTACCATTCTGTTTGTTATTAAGTCGCCACTCAAGACAAGAAGCAAGTGTTTGAGTAATAGCACTTTATACCATTTAAGTACTTAGTTCTGGCTCAGGAGTTCTTAACTCAATATTTATGCATTTGTGTTTGTGTATCTGCAGATATCCTGGCTCCTGTATGCATCCGTGCACAGGAGCGTTGTAATATTGGCTGGGTGTGTGTCTAATGGATTTGTCTAATGCAAAAAGGATGTGCGCCTAATCTGACACAACAGTCTGCTTAACAGTCTCATTAGGAGTTTGTAAAGAGAGAAGGGGAACGTGGGCACAGTGTGGAGAATATAAAGCACTATTGTGTGTGTGTGTGTGTGTGTGTGTGTGTGTGTGTGTGTGTGTGTGTGTGTGTCTTTGCAAAAATCAATCCAGATTGACCTGCAGTAAATCTGTGATCAGAACACACTGGCAGCCTCGCGGGACCTAACCTGAACAGTATGCCCGTGAATGTGTGTATTCCTGGAAATGGGATATCTGTGAGAATTTTATTGGATGTAAGACAGTTGAGAAAGTGATTACAGATGAAAGTGCACACACACTGAAACTGAGCTGCATTAAAGCGCTTGTTACCTGGCGTGGCAACACAGCCGCACCAAAGCCAACTGGGGCAAAAGAACAGAAATATGTCTGCTGCCTCCTCACTCCATCATCCTCACTCACCATCTCTCTCTTTTTCTCCTTTGTGCTCATGTTTTGTGGAAGTTTCCCTCGGTTCATCTCAGATTTACATAGAAACAGCTGAGAAAGAACAGACCCTCTGCCATACTCCCTTCTTTCTCACACACACACACGGAATCCACTGTTGCACACAAAGGGATCATGGAAATGTGACGAGGTGAACCAAGTTTGCACATATTAAATGAAACCATAAAGGAAGGAGACAGGGTTACTGGAAGGGATTGATGGATGGAAGGAAGGAAACGTGTTGAAGGAGAAGAGGAGGGCAGGTAGAGGGCGTGGAGGTGAGAAACTCCTCCATCTGGCAGGTCAAGGTTTGGGCTCTCCACATTCACTCTTTACCTTAACTTCTCACCTGGTTCTTATCAAGTCTCCTGACAGAAAACACACTCCACTGACTGTAGTGTTGCCCCGCTGCAACTGTTTTACTACATCATGAGGCTGGTGGTGCAGTTTAATTCATCATTAATGTGCCCATAAAGCACAGTTTAATTAAAACAAACTCCCCAAGCTGATAAACAGCTGAGTGGGAGTTGGCCTGGAAGTGGGTGCAGCATCCATCTCTCTTCATCTCTGCCCTGCACATGCACAGAGCTGTTTGATAAGAAGAATGCTGTGCTGAGCTAAATATACAAAAAGCAGCCTGCTCTGGCCCGTCACCTCTTTAAACTGTTTTTCATTGCAGGATATTATTTTCAGCAAGAGCGAAGTATGTTACCTCGGAGGTTTAGAGGGGAAATCGCCTGGTGTTGAGTCAAACAGCGAGCGGGCCAAAACTGCCTAAACTTGCAGCTCAAGAGATCTCTGCTGTGAGTCGACGTAATAATTACTGACATAATTACAAGAGATTATTCTCCAAGGAAGGAAATGCAGCCCTGTTTTTTACTGGCAGGACTGAACGAAGTTGCCAATAAAAAGAAAACGGTGGTTTAATTTATGGACAAATCTTTGCGTTTTGCGTGCGTACGCGCCAAGTCTCCGCGTGCGCCTGCCTGTGACTGTATATTTGGGAGGTTGGCTGTAAATCTCACTTTGATATTATTTATTGTATCAGGCTAAAGCGCAGAATTCGCCACAGAAAATTAGGCAATGCCATAAAAGGAGCGGTGACGCGCCAGCATTGCGCGCTCAGATGTGGTCTGAGCCTTATGATGAGTGTGTGAGTGTATGTGTGTGTGTGTGTGTGTGTGTAGGGGGTAAAGTTTTGAGCAGAGGGCGGGGGCGCGGTTGTGTAGTCTCGTAGCTGAGACTCAGGGCAGACCTGGTGGTTTCAGGGTGTCAGGAGGCAGCTTTTTTTTTGAGGGGGAGCGCAGTGATCCAGTGACAGCCAGTTGGCGGACTTAACCCAGGACAAACCTACCTCACCTGCACGGAGGAAACTCTCTCTCCCACTCTTTCCCCCACTTCCCTCTTATTTTTGGGGAATAGTGCGCAGCTGGCTGTTTCTTTTTGGGGATGGAGCGTGTATGGGACTGTGTTTCCTCCGCTGGGATGTTTATTCTCGGAGTGCTGTCGGTGCTGTGTCCGGCGCTAAGTGGAGTTTGGAGTTTTAACCTTTACGCAGAGCATCCTACGGTTTACAAGGGACCCGACGGAAGTTATTTCGGCTATTCTTTGGACTTCTATCAAGCTACCTCCGACAGCAACACGTGAGTGGCAAGTTGTCCCATCAGGGTTCAGCAGCAGGAGTTGTGATCCAACAGTAATTCAACTTAAACTGTGCCTGTGCTTCTGGTTTGACAGCTTACAGTAGACTCAGTTGAATAGAAGTATAGAAGTGGGAATAAATATAACTCAACTGAAAAGAAATTGAGCTGTATCATCTCTGTAGCTGCACATGCTGCATATCATACTGTAATGGTGCAGAAGAAGCATGAATGACTCAGATTTATGTTGCACAGAGCAAAACAGTTATGAAACAGAAACTATGAATGAGCCAAACTGTGCATTAACTGCACACGTTTGCATAAAGCATTGTACACTTCCCTGCATGTCTTGCATGTTCCTTTTCCTCCCCACCAGGTTCAGTGTGTTGGTGGGGGCTCCCAAGGCGAACACTTCCCAGCCCGGCATTGTGGAGGCTGGGGCTGTCTACTACTGCCCCTGGCCTGGACTCCCCGACAGCTGCAGACAGATACCTTTTGATAATTCCAGTGAGTAACCTGAAAGCTTTTCCAAATTTTTTATTTCATGGATCAAAATAAATTCATGACAGACCTCCTGGGGGCCCCACTGGGGATAATCATGTTCCATCCTGGACATGAAGAGGGATAACTTAAGACTGTGAGACACATGCTCAACAATGTCACTGTTTTATGAGTCGTATTTTAGGGAATAACAGAGATGAAATTTAACAAGCGTTCGTTTCTCTGAGGTCCAAGTGGATCCTTTTAAAGAAGCCACAGGTGGCCCCAGATGTTACTCCATTTGGAACCTGTGTGTCTGGTATGTGCGTGGATATGAGTTGGCACACGTGCAGTTGCATAAAAAAAGAGAGAGATAAGAGGACATATGGGTCTCATCAGCTTCATCTAAAGGTGGCTGGCGGGCTCACTCGTACATCATGTTGATTATTGTTTTCAATAAATTATCATCAAGGTTAACTGTCCAATCAGCCTGTGTTTGTACCTCTAATGTCTCTGATGCATGCTTTTCCATCTGAGTTGTGAGTGTGTGTTTGCACGAGGTAGAGAGGGAGAACAAGTGAGAACGAGAGAAAGAGAGGAGGGGGGGTAAACTGTATGCACATGGGAATTTAGTTCCCCTTCAGGAGGAAAAGGGGATTGGGTGAGGTCTGCTTTTTATTAGATCTTGAAAATTTATCCCTGTCTCCTTTTCCCCACCCCTTGTCTCCCTCTCTTGCTCTCCATCAGTCTATCGCTCTCTCTGTTTCTCTCTCTTTGTTTTTTGTCTCTTTTTGTGAGGACTTTTATCATCTACTGTATGGGATGGAGAAGGAAGTTAACTTTGTAAACGTACATGAACATCAACAGCATCAGCTCAAGCCTTAGTGAGGGAGTTTTAGTTGCGGCTGGAGCTGAGGAGCAGAGGACTGTCATGTTTCATACACCACTGTGTGCACATGTATGAATATGATTGATGCTGGTAGTCAGCTGCATGCCCATCGGCTGATTTATCAATGGCGTATGAATGAAACAGCTGATAGCCGATCAGCTGATGCAAGCAGACATCATCATTCTGCCTGAACTGATGTTCAAGGCTCCATGCAGATGAGCGTAACCCTCCAAAGGGAGGACTATTTTCTTGTCTTTCCCTAAAGTTAATTATGTGTTATTTTTCACAAAGGGGTTTAGATTTAGTGTTAAGTGTTTGGGGGGAAATTTCAGGTTTGGTGAATTGAAGAATAAACACAGAGCAACAAATGTGTGCGCAGTCACGTGCGTG
The DNA here is from genome assembly GCF_011397635.1 of Epinephelus fuscoguttatus. Lineage (NCBI taxonomy): Eukaryota > Metazoa > Chordata > Actinopteri > Perciformes > Serranidae > Epinephelus > Epinephelus fuscoguttatus. The sequence goes on from NC_064759.1 coordinate 22,389,433, forward strand.
TGTGTATCTATTCACTAGAATGGGTGGGTGATTGATGACAGTGGCCACGGTGGATATTTCTAGAGTTACAGCAGACCCTTTATTACAGGTATAAACCAGACTAAGAGACACATATACACTCATGCACACTGTAAAAAATATGAGCCCGAGTGGTGAACATCTGTGTGCACTGTACTGGTTAATATCCATACATCAGCCTCACATGTGCCTCAGTATGTGTGTGTACCCGTGTGTGTGTGTGTGTGTGTGGCTTTAGTGACGTTATGCAGATCTGTCCAGTCATGCCAGTGGAGCAGGAGGGGGGGTCAGATGGGGATTGATGTGGTGATAGTGATTGCATGTCCATGATTAGAGAAGAGAAATCTGGTGTCTGGATCCTTCTTTCTGATCTATTGCCTTTCAATCTGTCACAAAATGAAGCACAGCTTTATTTAGAGGACAAACAATTATTGGTACATTTCTATTTTCTTTCTGCAGAGAAAACTGATGTAGTAATCCTGCTCTTCTCTCAGATATGCCCTTCACATTCAAACACAATTTTGAGAGCTTCACACTCCAGCTAGTCCTCTGCTGTCTGCATTCACTACCTTCAGCTGCCGTTTCAGTATCTGTCCTGGGATTAAAATAAATTTACTTGCAGTCATGAGCCTAGTTCTTTTAAAAAAAAAAAAAAAAATGTCGGGTGTATTATATTGCTGCTGGCAAGAATGATAGCCTTTGTAGAGATTTTTCATTAGATATTGGAATAATTTATATAAAAGCATGCAAACATATAATTTTGAAGTAGGGAGGATCCACCATATGTCCTGTAAACGATAATGGTGACATCAAATTATGAACACGGTGGTGCAGTGGTTAGCACTGTTGCCTCACAGCAAGCAGGTTCCAGCTTTGGACCCTCTTGGTGGCTCTTCTATTTGGAGTTTGCGTGTTCCTATGTTAGTGTTCTGGCTTCTCCAGCTTCCATAGGTTAAAGTTCAGACACACCAAGCTGATGTCAAAGAACTGGTGGTGACGAAGGCCTTCTGTTGCTCGCCTCACGTCGCCTGTGTCTCGGCCAAAAAGTTGCTCATGAACACACTGCAAAGACTACAGCCAACTAGCTCATACGTTCTGCACCTGCAGGAGAGGAAATAACTCTCCATACCAGCAGCCAGTAGCGATCTGTGTTCATCATTAAAAAGGGAAACTGGAAGACTGACAGTTTGCACGTTAATGACACAGCCTGATGTTGAGAGAACAAATGATACTGACCGTGCGCCAGCAAACAATAACACAAACCATTTCTGCTAAAGAGCTCAATGGTTAAAAACATCTGACCTTATATAACCAGTTTGTTTCAATGTCACACTCTATTGACTCAAGTCTTTTGTTTACTTTCCTCATTTCCATTTCTCTTCTCGTCCAATGAGCTAAACTGAATCAGCTGAGAAGAGGCCGACAAGGGCTGATTAGTGCCAACAGTGCAGGACACACAAAAACTGGGGCAATATATGCTCACCTACAGCCAGACATTCCCGATAGCCGACCATCAGCTTGGTGTGTGAGTGACTGAATGTGAGAGTAAAAAGTTGTCTGTCTCTAAGTGCCTTGTGATAGTCTGGCAAACCGGTCCAGAGTGTATCCCGCCTCCTGGGATTTAGAATCAAATAAAACAGTTCACAGTACACCTGCTTTTATGCATTTATTGTCAGTCTAAGTGTGTGTGTGTATGTGTCTATTTAAGTGTACTAAAAGAAGGTGTTTAATGTGGAGGGGTCTGCACAGCTCTAAAGAGACCCAGCTGCTCTTTAATAACGCTGGAAAATATCTGCAACAGAACAAAGACGCACATGCACATACACCAGAACTGACACTTGACTCACTACTCATTATGTGCACATACAAACTTGTGTGTGTGAGTCTGTGCATGTGTGTGTTACTTTATAGGAAAAGCTCTGACTGGAAAAAAAAAGCCTCCAGCATCCTGACAAATGTCTGTTTCTGGGGGGCAAATAGTGTTTTGAAGTTTCTTACAGGCCTGTTTAAGACTGTTGCTGTTTGTTCTTGCTTATCAAGGACAAATGCTTTCCATCCACACAGGCAGAGCTGCAAGCCCAGACCCACATTACCACGGGTTCTATCAGCTTTTACTGGCGTCATTATGAAATGTCTCTTTTATTCTTTTTTTAATGTCTTTCCCGCTTCCTCTCTCTGCCTCCGTCTACAGATAACAGAATGATAAAGGTAAACGGCACCAGAGAGCCTCTGGAGTTTAAGTCTCACCAGTGGTTTGGAGCATCTGTCAGAACACACAAAGGAAAAGTGGTGGTGGGTAGATGCAACGTTAATATCCAACTGTATTACCATAAATGTTTAAAAACTACACACACATTTTGTTCCCTTTTCTTTTTAAGGCTTTTAAGTCAGTATTTCTGAAAATGGGAATTATTTGTTGTGCAGGCATGTGCTCCTCTGTACCACTGGCGGACGGTGAAACTGAGTGGGGAGAAAGATCCCGTGGGGACCTGCTATGTTGCCGTCCAGAACTTCAGCGCCTACGCAGAGTACTCACCCTGCAGGACCAGTGAGTCACACTGCAGCCCCGTCTCCAACTGTCTCCATCTCCATTTTACAGCCCTCCGTCCTCACTTCCTTTGTTTTCTCTTTCTCTCACTGCTGTCAGTACGATCACACATTAACCAGCACTTAGCATTTTTATTCCAGGACTGATATACTGTATCTTCCGTCAGTGTAATATGTCATAATATCACATAAAGTTTAAATATGACGCATCGATTTTTATGTCAGCCTGTAAAACACAATAGCCAGGCTTCTAGTTTAAAGGGTCATTTCACCCAAATCACACTCAAAAAAACACTTCTCACTTACTTACTTAGGTTTCATTTGTCCAGGTTTTCTGTCTCCACCCTGCAACAGCTGGTTTGAATATGATTTTGTTGGTGACACCGCAATATATATTTACATAATTCAACTGCACACACTTACATCTATGCAGTGTTTCACATTATTGTTGAGCTTTTGGTCTATTAGACCTTCATTAGAGCATACATGGGGCAACAACAGGTGGTTCAGGGGAGGTTCAGTCTAATCTTTGGCAGTTGCAAACTGCCAGAGATTAGACTGAGATTTGAGTTACTTTTACCAGCCTGTCCATTGGTGCCTCATGTATGCTCTGATGAAGGTCTAATACATCAAAAGCTCAACAATGAAGTGAAACACTGCATAGATGTGAGTGTGTTAATATCTTTTCTACCAGTCTGGACTTACTGATGTTTCCAGCGCCTTCTGTGTAGCTAACGTTAGCAGTTGGTCTTTCTTACCTCTAAATGTTTCTTTGAATTAGATGTCGAGTCCTTGAATGAAGACAGCGTTTCCACAGCTTAAAGACATAACTTGCATTGCACTGCGATGCTGTTCCCCTTTTGTGCTTTAAATACAAAATAATGGCAAAATTTCCATCAAGTGAAAGCACTTTTTGACTCATGTTAGAGGCCATTATAATGAGTTGAGAACTGTTAGCTACAGTTTAACTCCAGGCCAGTGTTGGTGTTGCGTGAGACTCAGGATGTGTGATTTTAAAATTGTAATCCTGTTTATAATCTCCACTTTTACTAAATGTATCGCTTATTGGATTATGTCTTTTTTTTCTGTATTTACTACAGAATACAGTTACCTTTTGTGTAACCTTGATTAAGTAACGTTATTCCATGTATTCTGTTACTCCTCAAGTCCACTCCACAGACTTCACGGTGAAAAATTGCCATTGATGCGACTATCTGCTGAAGAATTGTTCCCAGTGTTTAGTTTTCAGGTCATTTTTTAAGTCAGTGTTTTTAACAAACACAAATTTATTCACTTCTATTGTGTTTGTGTGGCGTCAGAAATCTCAGAGATGGATATCACAAAACTTGGCTAAATAAAACCACAATTTTTAAACAGTTACCCTTTTTCTACCAGATTAGCTTCTACTTGAATCGTTTCTATTCAGGACTTCTGGAACCTTGAAGCTTTAAAGACAAACCAGTTTTGAGTGGAGCCACTGTAATCAAGGTTGCGCCATGTACAGTGGGAATAAACAGTAGTAGAAAGACGGTGGATCACATTGATTACCTGCGAGCTTTTCTTCTGTTATTAGTTACAAGTATTTGTTTTATCTAAAAACAAACAAGCAAGCACCAACTATGACGTGCAAGACTCCATCCTCTCTTTCCAACCTGTGGAATTTAACATGCCCATTGATGTTGTCATTGTTCGCACTTAAGGTCAAGTTAGTTTAGTTTAGTTTAGTTTAGTTGCACGTTCATACATAGAAAATACAGGGAAAAGAAATTAAAAGTTAAACTGTTGTGCAGGAGAGGTTAGAAGCCAAAAATGGCTTATGAAGACACCCCCCTATTAAATAACAACAATCATACATAAAAAGAAAAAGAAAAAAACGAAGATTGCATAATTAAATAAGATTTATAAAACCTTTGGTTTCAGTTTGGAACCAATGTTTCAGGTTCCAAACGAAATAATTTTGGGTTTAAATGCTCCGAACAGTTGTGCAAACTGGAACAGAACCAACTCCATGTTGGTGGAAAAGGAGTTAAGTGTGTGTTTTTGTAATGTGGTTTAAATGACTGATAACCAGAGAACAGACTGGTTTGTGTCCCAGTGGATTACCTTGCCTGTCCCTATATTTTAAAAGTTACCACAGCAACCTGATAATCTGTCTCCGTGACAGTATCTCGTTCTCTCTCTGGTCCTCTTCTCTCTGTCATCGGTTCCCTAAATGGGATTCATGGGATTTTCCTAGCCCCCTCCTCCCCTTCTTCATCTCCATTTTTTTCCTTCTCCCCTGCTTTCTTCCTGCGACCCCTTTTACCCGGCGCAGTGATATGAGGCACCAGCAGATATAAGGAGGATAAGGATAAGGAAGAATGGAGGCTATCAGGTGGCACATCTTAAACAGCAGATCAAACGCAGCCCTTATCGTCCACTCCATCATCCGCTCTGCATAAAAACCCCTCACCGTTCACAGTCATTCCCTCACATACTTACACTCCGCCTAGTAATTGAAGGTTGTTTAAGATCTCTGTTTTGTTGTTTATGTCAGTTCTGACTAATCAAGACGAGAATAATCACATTGTAAACTCAATTGTTCTCAAGGGGGGAATAACTCTGCTGCAGAGGAAGTATTTCTTTATTATGTGTATGATTCCTCTGCCTCCAACAGCTTTTTTGCTTCATCTCGACGTGAATCTATGACCACTCAAACTATTTCTTTAACTTGCACTTTATTTATATGTGCACGCGTGTCGTTATGCATCATTAAGCCTCACCTCGGGGTGCCTCTGAAATGGAGAACAATTTATTGTGTGCACATAAGTTTCGTGTGTTCATGCAGTTTAACGCAGTAATTTAAACGGAAACACACCTCGGTGGTACATTTTAATGTAAACTTTAATAGGTTTTTCTTCATTTTTGTAGTAATAAAAGTTTCATCGGATAGAAGTAATGGTCTCTGCAATGTTTGTTTAGTGCTGTGGTCCAGAAAATGTATTTTTTTAACGATTAAGATGCTTTTTTTGTAGTGTTTGAAAGCATGTGTGTTCGTGTGGTTTTCAGATGATCCAGATCCAGAGGGACAGGGGTTCTGCCAGGCTGGCTTCAGTGTGGATTTCACCAAGGTAAAGATAGCAGCAATCATCAACACTTTGGTCATGATAACCCCCCTGCACACAGCTAGTCCCCTGTCAAAGGGCAAGCAGAGAGGTTCCTTCAGACACGAGACTCCCTTCAGAGATTTATGGACACTGGGAAGATGAGAGCACGGTTGTCCCTCGAGGAGCCTCTACTCCTGATGTGACCCATCGCCTGTGAACACAATAGACCAAACACACATACACCCAACACATTCTTTCACTGCATAGTCAATGTGAACTTCGACCTCTGTCTCTTGGTCCAACTCTACCCTCCTGTTCGGGAAGCTGTCATTCTCCGCAGGATGTCAACAGGCATGACAGCAGGAATAATATGTTCACGCACACACAGCCACGCTTGTTATATACCCCTCTAGTCTCAAACAAACACGCAAACATCTGTCACATGACTAACCCTTACTAATTGTATTCATTCCAGGAAGGAATGCTGGTGGTAGGAGGACCTGGAAGCTTTTACTGGCAAGGTAACTACAGCAACAGCAAACCTGCATTTGTTCTCTCTTGTGCGGTGAGTTCATAGATGGGAAGGTGTTCAAATGACAGAATAGATGGAGATGAGTTTAACAGTCAGAACAGCCCACATACACACACATGGGCTCGGACACACGCGCCAGATCTGTAATTTCATTACAGGAGTCTTACGTACAGGAGAGGGTGGAAAGAAATGTGTCTCCCTCTCTTTTTCTTTGCTGCTTTACTTAACTTTTTCCCTCCCGTGCTCGCTCCCTTACTTCATGCCGCTCTCTGTCTGTAACAGTGTAACAGGAAATGGGTGTTTGGGCTCTGTAATGAGCTGATCGGGGGGTAATGGAGTGTGGAGGAACTGCCCCTCTGCCCCGTGATAAAGCGCAGAGGGGCTTGGAATGGCTTCAAGGAGAGGAAGAGGCTCAAGGGCAGGCTATTGGGTTGAGGAGGACATGGGGAAGGTGGGGAGAATTTAAAGACTGATGGAAAAAGAGAGCAGGGAGGACAGCGGGAGCGGCAGAGGATTGCTAAGGAGATGATAGAAACGTGTTGCAGCGGGGAGAGGGAAAGATGAGATGTGAGGGAGTAAGACACGGAGAAAGAAGAAGAAAGATGGATGTTCTGCGCGATAGAAGCAGCGCTGAGGTCAGCTAGCTCGCTGGATGAGCAGGGCCGGTCGAAGCAGAGGGGTGAAGTGTCTTAATAGGTGTAGACACAGCTAGAGTGTGTCAGAGTTCAGCTGTTTAAGTGTGGCGCTACTCCCCCAGCTCCAGGTGTGTGACAGTGTGTGGGTGTGTTACCCAAAGTTAGAAGAGTTCTGCAGATGTTTCTTAAGAGCAAGGAGACAGTTAGTGACCAGTCGCACAAACTAATTTCCTTCTCCTTTCTTTGTAACACCTCATCTGTCACTTCATTTGTTTAGAGCAGAAAGATGGAGCAAGAGTTTTAAAAAAGAAACCAGAAAAAGGGATTAAAAAAAAAGACTAAAGTGGTTCAGTGATGGACATTTAAAAACTGCGACACAAACTGTCAAGGTTTCGGGTTGTTGTTTGGCATCGCTGCTGTTATTTCATATGGTTAAATAATAAATGCTCCAACATACAAGACCGCACTAGACAGGCGTCACAGACAGCCTAATGGACTGCTCCCTCTCCGTGCCCTCAGCGTGGCAAGGCTGGCTGCCTCCAGTTAAAACACTTCCTCCAAATGTTTATAAAAGCACTCAGCCTGGATTTTATGGCCTCTAATATACAACGATTATCTTCAGCCTTCAGCCTGAGTCATCATTAGAAAAACTCTTTTATATACAATCTTGTTATTTCTGGGTGTAAAGGACACTTCAAATTAGCTGCAGTGACTTATGTATCTGTGTTAACAGTTTGTAACACCGTGTCTCATTAATCAGATAGAGGTTTAATAATGAGTTGATATAGTGATGTGTTATTCTGGGAGATAAACTCGTAGCGTAGTGCGAGAGAGAGAAAGAGGGTGGGAGGGTTATGGGGGCACATTTTCCTCCCCGTCAGTGCATACACACACACTCACATTAGGGAGGATTTATGGATGGTTGAAGGCGGCTGTAGATAAAATCATTTGTTTGTTTGACCTCTTGTTCAACAGCAGAGGAAGGGTGTTATTTGTGCGCACTCACCTATATTTCAGAATCCTCACTGCACAGAGGACAGGCGTTTTTTTTTTTTTTTTTTAGTTTCTTTTTAAAGTATTTATTCCAGCTTTTCCTTTGCAAATGATGTGTTTTAGCCTTCCTCAGGGAAGACCTCCATGTGTTGTTAGCTCTGTGCATCATTCATGTAGAGCAGATGGGCCAGCTCCAGCAGGTTTCTATAGAAGAGGGCAGCGGCGCTCCCTTCATGGGGTCCAAGCTGAAACCACTGGCCATGAACAGATGTGACTCTCTCACCCTGAGTGTTTGTTTTCCTCTATCTATTTATCTGTGTGGTGTGTGTGCCTGTGCGTGTGTATGTGTGTGTATGTGCAGGTCAGGTAATGACAGCGGGGATAGCTGAGATACTGAACGGCTACTCTTTGAAGGCAGTGCTGAGGCAGGTTCCAGGAGAGAAATACACTCGAGCTGCTGAGGACTCCCACGACGACAGCTACCTTGGTAACATTTACAAAACAAACAAACTCTGACAAAAGTTTTGATCGAAATCGTAATCATTAGGGGTAGAAATCACCAGTTTCATCATATTATGATATTATATCAATTCTTTGGACAACGATTCGATATTTGCCGATATCACAAAGTCTGCCAGGATACTTTTTCGATTCAATGCAATTCAGGGGATTGTGATTGATATGAGATGATATCATAAGCCCACTGAACACCAGTGGTTTTAGAAGAAGCTGTCTCCCCTTTCTTTTTTGCTTTGGCTATAAAAGATAAAAAGAACGCATGAATAATGGTAAATAGTTGTAACCAGTTATTTTTAACTCAAATCAAACTCATTATCTTTTTCCTAAAAACTCAGGGCTATCTGGCTTAACGCCCTAAAGGCAAGCTTCTCCCAACAACCATCAAACATGGAATAACAACAAGATCCTTTAAGAAAAGTATAAAATTTGGCTTAATAATCACTGTTACAGTTCATAGACAAAACAATTGCTTTGTGCTTGCCACCCATTGATAGCGGAATTTTCCTCTACTCATAGCTTGACAAAAAACATGTATTATTTGCACTTTTTAGTACTTTAAGTCACTGCATCTCCTGACACAACAGCATGGTTGAATTTCAGCCTGCATGCCCCTTTTTTGAGCCCGACATTGTTGAAAAAGAGCAGCCAATGTTGCGGAAGCGTAAAATTAGCAGAGCTAGATGCCCGTCCAGGCAGGTATGTTGTGTTTCTGCCAAGTATTTTATCTCATAACAGTATTGTTTCAGATGGCACGTGCTTTGTCTGTTGACCAATAATTTCTTTAGTATCCAAAATATTTCCACACTTCTGATTCAATCCAGAGTAAATAGTGTTATCCTCATCTTCTATCCTCGTCTTTTTCCTCGCTGTTTGTCATTATCTGTCTGGCAGTGTTTGACGGTGACACACAATCTCCAAATATGGGTGCATAAGATGATGATATGGATCAGAGTTTTCATTTTGCATTGATAATATTGGATCATTGATCACTGAATCGATACACGGATCAAGATCGATGTGTTGTTATACCCTTTGTAATCATACATTAGATCACACCTATCTCATACAGTTTGCAGAGCATTGCACACAGTGTTAATTTCACCCATATGTCATCATGTGCAAACGATTTCTCTCTAGGTTACTCTGTGGCAGTGGGAGAGTTTACTGGAGACTCTGAACAAGGTGAGAAAGCCAACAATTCATTATAACTAACCACACGCAGCACCAGAGGAGTCGCACATCAGCAGGCACCCTGCGACACGCTCTTTATGCTCTCTCGGCTAGACGCCAGGACAACTGTGAGGGGTGTTACAGGGTGAGGGATAGGGAGCGGACAGCTGGGTGACAGTGTCTTGGTCTGAACTCAGAGGCAGTAATGAGAGCTGTCTCTATGTGTCTGGGTCGCGACCCTGAGGGGACAGGACTTCGGGAACCGCTGATAAAGGGATTTCCTCTCCTCCATTTTGACTGATTAGAATGATTAGTGGCAGTCTCCGCAGACCTCTTCAGGTCTAGAGTGAGTCCAGAATCTCGTCTTGTCTTGAAATATTAGGTGGAAAGAGCGACCAGCACGCATGTAACAGTTACAGCATCATTTTATGAAAAGACAGTGCAGGTGGGGAGAAGTAAGTGAGTGAGTGAGTTCATCTTTGTTGAGGCCAAAGTAAATGTTTAAAACTTATGATTAATGTTCAAATCGTTTTATTTTTCTTGGTTTCACTTATATACACACTCTGGTGTCTTGCCAGCAGCGTGGCATTTTGATTCACATTTCTGTGCGAGCTTCAGGTCCTGCTGACGTTCATTCCCATGCCATCAGTTTGTCAGCAGCACGAATGAAACACAAGTAATTCAACAAAAAGCTCTGCTCTTTTATTAAAGAAAATGAGAGAAATAAAAAATGTATCCAACCACAGTCACGCTCAGTACACTCATTTTTAAGCTTTTTTTATTGCTTCTCTTCAGACAGTGTCACCACACACTTACTCTTCTTCAGCTCTGTCACACGCAGAGGACCCTCCTCCCCCAGTGCCACTGCAGCTTCCCATTCATAATTTCCTGTGTATCAGAGCCTCTTTGCAAATCGCCATTAGTGGGATCTTTACGGGACAAACTTGCGTTTACATACCCCCATACCAACCCCGCGAAGGCCCTGAACCCCCTCCGGCATAACACATGTCAGAGAGTCTTAAAGTGAGCCTTAAGAGGTTACACATGCCTGTTGATGTGTTGTGTTGTGGTACAAAGCTTGTTGTGGTCTTGTTCCCCAAACCCTTCTTCAGACTGGAGAACTGGTCGTAACTGGGAGTTCTGAGTGAAGATGGAGCTGGGAAGTCCGGGTTTATAGGCTCGTGGTTGAGCCTTTTGGGTAGAGCTGGAAGGCAGGAAGGGGGGGACCCTGTCTTCTCTCTCTGGGTGGGTCCCTCAGATCATCCTATAAGTCCACGGCACCACACTCATCAATCAATACACAAGCACCCAATCACTCAGTGCGTTCTCAGCAACACTTGGTCTTCTGATAGGGTGGGCTGGGTAGGGGATTTAAGGGCCTTTGAGCAAACTTCTGTCGATTCTTTTCTTTCTCTGTAAATCTATTTCACACGTACACACGGGCTAATTTAAGACTGTCCTTGTTTTTATGTTTGTCAGAGCTGATAGCTGGAGTCCCAAGAGGAGCGCAGAACTTTGGATATGTGAGTATTAAACCACAAGCAAATCTAGAAAGACAAAAAAATTAAAATAGGACTTTGTTTGGTCATTCAGCAGCAACAAAATTGGAGACAAATTAAAGAAATGATTAATGCAGATGTGCGCCACAGGTCACAACTGTTCACTGAATGGTTTGATGAAAATTATGTGACTCATATTCCAACCTCTGCACCTCTCAGCTCTTACCTCTCTCGTAACAGTTAACGCAAATTCAGTCAGTTCCTGTGAATTCTGTATGGCCTTGTGTCTAATCATCGCAGCCTTTCTGCAAATTTAACCAATCAACTTATTTTCCTGTAGTGACTTTCACCAGTCATAGCAGTCCCCCGCATGACATCACCAAGCGAACTTCCTTGTTTTGGGTTGTGAAGATGCAGATATGTGCAACATTAGCGTCTCGCATTTGCCAACAAAAATTACTACTAAAGATCACGCAAGGCAATTTTCACTTGCTCTCGCAATTTTGTTGCAAAAAAAAGTATCGCAATTTTTTTTTAGCTGCCATGAAATCAGGCATTTTAGGCCGCAACAATCCCAAAAAAAAAGGCTCATGAAATCCTGGAGGGGCTGATATGCTATGGTCTTTGCAGTCATGAGATCCCAAACTAGTCAGAAACAAACAGCAGATTTAGGTCTATTCAGCAGCATTCCCCATCAACATTATTTAAACATCAAATCAGGGAATATATTTTGGAAGGATGGTGTTTATCTTATGGAGTTATCTAAGTATGCCGAAGACCTTTGAAGCTGTTTTGGTGGTTTATGGTGACACTTTATGTCTTCTGTATTCTGTGTCTGACTTCTGTTTCCCGCTACCATCTGTAAGCCGTATATATACCTGACATTTCTTGAATAATGTATGTATGAAAGTTTATGTTCTGAGTGAGATAAGAAGTGCAGTGTAGGCTTTTTTGTGCAGACACGCACGCAATTAAGTCTTCTAGATTTATCTGTGTGTAGTGTTTCTAACAGGATTACAGCTTTACTGTACACATGAATACATGCTTTTACACAGCTATGAAAAATATTGTATGTGCGTCTTTGTAAACTTAAGTGTGTCTTGTGTTCTCTTATGGGAACATGTCCCCGGGGCTGACAGTGTCAATCCTCCTTAATAACACACAGCTTCCGCTGCATGTGGAGGGCAGTGACCCCACCTAACCCCACTAACCCTTCTCCACACACACACGACCCCTAACCCTAACCTGCAGTGCAACCGCAGGATTCGCACACACGCCACAACAGTGTGTTTTATGTCTGGACATTGTAGCTGGTGTGAGAGTGCTCCTTCCTGTACAGACAGTGAACTGTGAGTGTCATAGAGGAGGGGGTCTACAGCTCACAGTGGGGGGAGAGTTATACGGGAAGGCAGGTAGGCCATGTTAGGGGCTGGGCAATGTCAGCTCTGATCAGGTTACTTCTGTGACCAATCTGACAACTCAAAGTGCATGAAAGTTAACGCTCAGGCTAGTGATTCAATATTTGTGTTTACACATCCTCATCTGTCTGTGTTCATAAGTCTGTCCCCATTTAGTATGTCTTTGAGACATCTGTGATTGGGTCAACGTGTATCCTCCTGCATGTGTGTGTGCTTGTGCATGTGTGTGTACGTGGAGCCCCCGGCTGTCTCCATGTGGTTGTTATTTTAGGTCTTATGAAGGAATTCTCAGCCTCCCCCCTCCGTCTCTCCCCACGACCGGGGTTAGGATGGGGGGAAGGAGAGAAAGATGAGGGGGGAAATGGTAAAGGCACAAAGATGATGTTGGTGGGGGAGGGCAGGGAAAAGAAAAAGGGGTTTCAGTAGAATAAAAGCTTTTTTGTGCGGTTTCCTGCATTCTTCATGTGCCTGTTTGTCAGACGGCTTGGCCGTGTTTGTTCCGGGAGCGCTACAAGGACAAAGCCTGGTGTTTTATTAGTCATGCCAAATTTTATCTGACAGTCTGTCTGCTTGTTTTAGGTGGCGATGATCAACTCCACCAATCTGACCTTCATCCAGAACTTCACAGGGGAACAGGTAGAGCATCGTCCCAGTCACACATACTGCAGGGCTGCTTATAAACTGCTGCACCCTTAGCAGCTGATATGGATTTTCTGCCATGTTTGAATGTGGATGAAAATGAAAGTAGATGAAAATCATGTAGCCATATTTACAATCAAAAACACTGACATTCCTTTCTTGCCTGTGTCTCAGATGGCCTCCTATTTTGGCTACTCAGTTGCTGTCACTGACCTGAATGGAGATGGGTAAGAAGTAATTTCCATGTCACTCCAGACACATACTCTCCACTGTCTTTTGTAGTATTAAAACTACAGCTTATGTTTAGCGCCCCTGGGAGACGTCAACCAGGATGGATACAATGGTATGTTGAGAGGATGAAAGGCAGAAAGAGGAGGAGAAGAAAGGGAAAGACGAGATAAAAAGGAAATTGAACCAGATGAAATTCATCTGAGAAACATCAATATACAAGATGAGAGAGACAACAAAAAGGAAAAAGAGAAGGAGATTAAAAAATTAAACAAAAGTATTATGTATATATTTGTGTGCCTGCATGACCCTCTTCCCCTTGTACTTGTCTGCCCATGTGCGGCTGGTGTTTCCAGGTAAATTCAATGACAAATCTTTTTCGGTGTTTCCCGTGCCTCGTGGACTGTTTTGTCTCTGACTGAGGAAATCCTATCAGATGCTGCTGCTTGAGAAAAACTTTAAGCTCTTCAGCCAATCAGGAAGTGCGGTGATGAGTGGTTGTCTGCGTGAACTTGTTTCCTCCTGTGATGATCAGGGATAAGGCCATGTGTGTGTAAGTGTGTGTTGGGAGTTATTTTTAACTCACCAGATGTGCCCTGAGATAAAATCATCTGGGAGTTTCTGTCCTGCAGCCCAGAGTTCATTCCTCTTCAATGTGTTTGTTTTATCTTCACATTGATTGGACAAGGACATATGTGCACACACACAAACTGCACAGTCTGCAGCCCAAATGCTTCACGAAGCTGTTTCTGCTATTTTAAAAATGAATGGACCGATGCACATCTGGCCCTGTTATGACATCAATCACACTGATTTATTTTTAATTTATTCATGGACAGCAAGCGTTAATGTGTGTCCCACCCCTTTAAACACTTTAACCATAAGATCAATACACACTGGATCAATACTGAAGCTTTCTCTGGCCTGAAACATAAATCACATCAGGCTGTCTGTCAGGATGTGTCCGTCTCCGAGGGGTGGTGATGTGGCCTGAGAGGAGATGGAGCCTCTCTGCCAGCTGCAGTGACATGCAGGGAGAAGACTTGTTGAGAGTTAATCTAATGAGTGCAAGTCAATGTCTGTGCATGATTTCATTATTCGGCATCACATTATGGCGTCGCCATGGAAACATCGTGATTAGGGTTCTCGGCAGCATGTCAAACTTGTGCATTCAAGTACACCTGTGCCCTCGTGTGTGTCTGTGCATAATCACTGACAGATCCCTTTTATGTCTGCGATGGCACCGAGCCGCTTCCTCCTCCCATCACAGAGACTTCATCACTCCATTTCCAGAATTCTTCATAAAAGCAGAACCATACCCATGTCCTGTACTCTTCATCGCCTCATGAATGTCAGCTGTAGAGAGACATCTTACAATTTAGCTAATTCAATTTGCCATGTGGCTCTTATTGTTTTTAATTTTTTATCAAACAGCACTGGGCGTCTGTCACCATTGCTCCCAGAGTGTAAGCCTGTTTCTGTCTGTGAGTAACAATCCCCTGTAGTTTTGGTCTCAGTGATCACAGTGGGTGTTCTGCTATTTTGCTGTGGATGTCTGCATTGTGTGGGATATTGTTGAGCAATGCCCATGAGCAACTTTCACATTATTTGAAGACTTTTTTTTAAGTAAGATTTTTTTTTTTTTTTTTTAACACAGCTATTCAGTTATGTACACATACCCACACATAGACATAAGGACTCGCGCACACACAGGCTCATATATACACTTGCATACACACATGGTTGCATTTATCCTCTCTACCCCACAATCTGCTTCATGTGGAACTAGTTGTTTAGGCTAAAAGAAAAGGGGTCCAGAGACAAACAGGATGTCTAGAGGTGTTTGGACATTTACAGAACTGAGGGATGCTTTTATGTAAGATGTGTGGACATTAAGAGGTTAAATAGTAAACAACAAAATCTGTTTGTATGGTAAAAGAATGTATGGCTTTTCATATCAGGACAGGTGCTTGCAGTATGTTTATTGTTATATCTCTGTTTTCATGTTTGTCTATGCCATGTTCTTACTATTAGCATTGGGGTCTTCCATAAAACATTGTTTTTGGGCAAAGTTTGAAAACTTTAAAGGGGTTTTAAATAGGGATGCACTGAAATGAAAATTTGTGGCCGAAGCCAAAGCCGAAGCCGAATAATATTAAACACTTGGCTGAATACCAAGTACCGAATACTGAATGCCGTTTTTTAGTCTTTCATTAGTTTTTGCAGATGAACCCCCTCCAGATTAGTGCTGTCACGGTACCAAAATTGGGACCCACAGTATGATACCAATGAAAATATCATGGTTCTGAGTAGTATCAGGATACCACAGCAATGTGCCTTTTGTCATTTATAAAAAGATAAATCACTTTTCTATAATACATCAATGATATTTCAGTGGAATAAATTACTTATTGACTTATTCATACTTCAAAAACAGCATCAATACGTGATTAAAATAGGGGGGATCAAAATAAAATAAAATAAATAAATTAAATAAAAATCAGCCAGCCACCCTCCTCCCCTGACAATCCCTTCATAAGTAAAGAACAGTCCCTAAAGTGCGGTGAGGTTTGTGGGCCGTTACCTGACACAAAGAGAGAAATGTGAACGGCTCGTTTCTCCTCTGATACGCCACATACTGTGTGTCACCATGGCTCAGCTGTTCAGGTACTTTTGGGCAGTCATGACAACAAGTTATTCACCTGGAGCCGGACTTCTCGGTCGCCGGTAAGCCATTATAATGCGCTGCCGTACTGCGTGTCTCTGACCCCCGTTCAACCCACAACCGGCAGGATTCGCCGTTTCGTTTCTGCTGCTGGTTGAGATCTGTACTCACACAGCGTGCTGAATGATTTATTTTGCCCGCACAAAATTATTTTTAGTCGCAAATGCGAGTGCGGTGATGGACGGAGTAAAATATTGCCACACTGCCGACATTTTACTCCGTCTGTCACTGCATGCTGTTTGATTGCGTTATCAAAACATGCCGCTATTGTTCGGCCTTGCTTTTCACTTATTCCACCGAATTCCGAATGCGTGGTTTTTTTTTGCAATATTCGGCCGAATATATTCGGTTACCAAATATTCGGTGCATCCCTAGTTTTAAAGTTTTTGTTTAACATTTTGGAAATACACTTATTAGGGGTGGTGGAAAGAATCAAGTCTTAGATGTATTGCAAAGCAGGCGTAGATGATTTGGCATCGATTCACAAACGACAGTAGCCGATTATCTGAATTTTTGTTGATAATATGATGTTACCAGACACATATCTATCCAGCAAGTTTTATTTTACTTTCTTACCCTAGGATGGCAAAGGCTTAAACCGCTCTACTCTGCATTACTCTGCTAACCGCAACCAGTATCACTCCTCACCAATGAAGGCAACAAGTTCTAGCTAATTAGCAGGGGAGTAGAGCGGCCCCAAGGAGCGCCACTCAGCCTTGTTTCCTATTATTTCCAGTGGCCACTCATAGTACTGAAGCCAAAAAATCCCCTGTGGCCCAAAAAGCATTTTCCTCATTGCCCACCATTGCACCATTGTAACAAACATCTGTAAAACTGCTGACAGGACACTTCAAACTGCAAACAAGGTTAATTATGACTCTTCCTATTATGAATTTTTGATCTAAGGAGGTTTTATATTTGTAAAGGTTTCATTGAGCTGAGAAAAGTTATTTAAAAATCTCTGATGTCCATGAGCTGAGAACCCACAAGCAAGCCAGCAAGAGAAACACTACTGCACGTACAGTTATAGAGTGTCCTGGGGATGAGTCCGAAAACTTGGAAATGAGCTAGCATTTTTGGACTCCCGGTTGGCTCGTCTCGGAGTAAATGTTTTCGATTAGATGCCTGAAATAAGGTCTGTGGTTAACACAAGCTTAACATGTATTGTTCTAGGACATAAAATACGTCAGAAAAAAATAAATAAATAAAATCAAGTAAAAAAATCCCATAGGCTTTTTTAACACGGGAGCCAGGTTGACGCTAAAGCCCGTACATACTCCACGAGAACAGAGAACTTTCTTCTTTTTCTCAAGGTGGCAAGAACAAGAACAATGTTCATTCTGGCCCGGGACATTTCATACTTCACAAGAAACTCAATTGCAGAACTCCTGGGAAGTCCTCATAGGCCTCTCCCACTATCCGCATTGACCACGCCCACTTTGAATTTCTGGCCAATCACACAATAGTTCTCGGACACCACACAAGAAAAAAGTTTTGCCCCGATGATGTGTCGAGAACAAGCTGCAAGAACTCCCAAACCAGGGCAGCAAGAAAAGAATGACGTCATTCTTTCTTTGCTGCCCTGTGAGAGAGAACAACTTTGTCTGTTTTTGCGGAGTACGTAAAGGCCTTTACTGTGCCATTGAACTATAGAAAAATGTCACCCCTGGAGCATTCTGGTCAGTGCGGTACATAACCCAGAAGTAAACCTGCAAGCTAGAAGCCTTTTTGGCGTATGCACTAGGCTTGCAGTTTCTCTGGGCTGAACAGGCTGCACCATCCTGGAGTCAGACTTTTAGCTTAATGTTAGCTTAAATACTGCAGCAGGGGAACAGTTAGCCTGGGTCTGTATAAGGTTGGAGACAACCCAGCACCTCTGATGCTCACCAATTAACATCTTATATCTTGTTTGTTTAATTTGTGCTCAAATGATTGTGGGTATATTAGCATGGTAACGGCTAAGCAGAGCCTCTCAGAGCTGTTAATTTTGGCTGTACAGTTTTGCTAGCCTTCATTTCTGTTTGTTAACCTGTTTCCCATGCAGACCGCATTAGTAAGTAACCAAGAATCAGAGCAATGACCTAGAAAAGAAGGCTAGATGTGAGACAAGATTAAAAGATGAGTAAAACAAATGGAGATTAATGAAAAGAGGTAAATGACCAAGCTGACATAGTCCCTCAGTGCAGGTAAAGGAAGGTCAAGCTCTTTACCATCTCTCTTTCCTTCTACCTGTATGCTTTCCTCTGCCTCTGTCTCGGAGGGGCCTTAACCCTGCTGATGTCTAAACCATCCATGTGTGTGTGTCACCCCTTAGACGTGGCAGTGGGCTGTCCATTCGGGGGCGAGGAACGTGGAGGCAGGGTATTGATCTTTAATGGTAACAGAGACGTATCCACGCAAGGCCTGACGCTGAGCCAAGAGCTGAAAGCAGCCGGGACCCCCAGTGGCAGCTTGCCTGGATATGGATTCACTCTTAGAGGAGGCCAAGACCTGGACAACAATCAGTATCCTGGTAAATACTCACACTCAACAGGTCGATCCTTCTCCGCTGAACTCCCCATGTTCTAATCAAAATTCTTTCTGAGACTTGCATTCCTTCACTTTTCCACTTTCCTTCCAGCTCCTCTCATTACAGCCTCCCTCCTCTTCATTCTTGACCTCCACATTTCATGCCCCTCCTCGCACTCCTCCACTACCATCCCCATGTTTTCCTGTATTGCTTTCCTCCTCTTCTCTGGTAAAGTCATCAGTCAGAAGAAGGGGGTATAGGGATGAGTGCCAATGAACTGCTGCCGCATCCATTCTTTAGGGATTTACAGTGCTCAAGAAGGGGAGAAAACATAAGATTGAAAGAAAGAAAGAAGGATAATAATACATTATCCGCATGTTCAGTCTGCCAGACATTCAAGCCTTGGCCCATATCCCTAAAAGTGTGAGCAGACAATGCAGCATTTAATCAAATTACATGTAGGCAACACAATACTTTATGTGCCACCTACTTACTTTACCAGACACCTCCACCTTCTAACTTCACAAAACCCATTAGAAAGCTTGCAGCAATCATAACAGACCTGAAAAGAAGAGCATTTTTTATACGAGCGTGAAGCTGTTTATATACAAGAATTTTCAGTACTGAAAAAAAAATCCATTTGAAACAAAGCAGGTCTGTAAAACCACTGTTTTACTGCCTCATTTTCTCCCTAATTTAGAGCCACTCTGCTCTCAGCATTACTCTGGCTTTGTGCTACCACAGATTATGCTGAAAAGGAGAATTTGTTTAGTTTTACCTTTTCTTTTCTTTGCTCCCACTCCTGTTCCCCCCTTTTTCCTTTTCATTCTGCTGTAATAACAGATTTCTTCATTCCACAAACAGGATATCAAGAGAAATACACACACAGGAGTGCACACAAGTTCACATGTGTGGCTTGTGATCAGTTTCACTGGCGGCTGTGAAGTGTGTGTTGAGTGTGTGCCAGGCTCCAGGTCAAAGCTACAGACCCTTTGTAGACCCACTGCAAATCAGACATCCCCGAATTAAAAACATTGAATGTTAAATACACACACACAGGGGTTACAGGTTGAAACTTGGAGGAGGAAGTGGAACAGAAACTCATGGGTGGCACAGCTTTCAGCCAACACACACACACACGCCGTATAAACATGCACACACACAAACGTGCAGTGCTTTTGTCGTCTGTCATTAGAGAGCTGGCTGGCGGAAGTGAAGCACACACACGCACATGGAGTGTCGTTAGCAGGGTAGTAAAGTCACACTGTTCAAAGGAGCCAGGGATGTTTGATCAGTATTATGAGAGGATTGCACAGGCGTCTGGGAGGCCTGCTAAAGCCACCATATGCTCCCATCACTGTTAAATGTCATTGCAGGAGCAGAGAGAGAAGGAAGGATGATGATTAAGCACCACTTTTAGCTTTAATGGATTGTTTCTAAGATTATGTCGTATATTTGTGTTTTTATTTGATAGCTTACAGGTTAGGGAATGAAAGATGGAAGAGGCAAAATATGAGAAAGTATGCAGATCAGGAACAAAAATGACACCCGCACGTAAGCTCTACTGCACAGAATTAAGCTTCATTACACTACAGGCAAATTTGGTTGGGAGAAAGAAGCAGCAGTCGAGTTTGGCTATAAGCTGAAGGCTGGAGTAGAGGTTAGGGTCAGCTGTGTATCAGCAGGAGGTCAGAATGCCTCGGGCTACATTTCAGGTTCAGCTGAGGAGGTCAAAAGTCAAAAACTGACAATGTTTTACCTGTCAATCACACTGACTTTCTGAGAGTTACAGACACAGAGACATGTTGGGGTCGGTGATTTGGATGTATTTTGCAGCGAGGGGTCATTAGGTGGGTCATTAGGTTGGCAAGTAGGTGTAGAATTAATTACCTGGCTCCATGTCTACTCGACCATCTTTCATTACATTTATGTAGCTGACGCTTTAATCCAAAGTGATGTACAATAAGTGCATTCAACCATTTAGGGCCCAAGATCAAGCTGCTAAGTGAGCACTCCTCGCATCCACACTGCTCTCAGGTACAGGCAGCTGCAGACCCAAACCCAGGGTGTTACCTCTCTCAGTGACAGCTTACCAGCTCCAAATCGTAACTAATAAACATTCTGGCTTATTAACATCAATTTAGATATTGTTATTAGCTTGTGACTAGCTTCTAGCAGTCTGGCCCACTCCGCTGAAGGAAGGATAGCGAGGCGTTTGAATGCCATTTACCAACAATAGCTTTATTGCAGTCCTCACCACAAAACAATAAACTTGGCCTTCACATGAGGTTAAGATGTAGCCCTGAGCTTATCGAGACATTTAATTCCACTGCTATCATCACTTGTTTCCGCATGCTGTCTTCACCATGACAACCCAAGAGAGAGCTGCTTCTCCGCTACACACACACTTAACCCACAAGGTCATTGCCCTTATGGGGAAAAGGGTGAGCCGCTAACACCAGGGTGAGTCTGAGTGAGATGGAGGCAGCTGCCTGGAGGAAGAGAGGCTTTGCACGGTCAGGTCTCCGAGATAACTTTATCTTCTGCCCAATACTTAGAAATGGTGAATATACAACTCGAAGCAACTTGATACGATACAGCCTCTGGCTTTTGTTTGACATCTAGTGTTGGTAATAATGTAGTTGCATATATTTCCGTTCTGCAGTTAGCGTAGTTAGCCTACATTAGCTCAGAGAGCTAACTTTGCTTATTTACTCTGTGACGCGAACTGGAAAAAAAGGAACGAATAGTCACATTTTCATATTGAACACCCAAATTCAATTCAACTGACATAATTCTGAGACAGGTACAGCCCTATAACTATGTGGGTACCACCCCAAAAACAGCAGTTCAAAAAGTCTATTAGCAATTTTTTTGGAAGTCTCTTGTCTCCTCCATATGAAAGTTATATGCCCCAAACGTACCTTTCAGCAAAGCCTGCCACATTAGTCAATCACAATACCCTCCCTAATTTGGAACAGCCACTTCTCCCTGCCTGCAGTGTGAAAGATGTGCTGTTCAGTACAAAAATCTATGTTGAATATATGCATTATAGCTGGCAAGTTACCGAATAGCCCTAACATCCCACACATGCATCCAAGAATTAAGAAGTCCTCCATTTCTCTCTTAAAGCCGCCTCCTTTTCCACTGAGCACCATTGACCTTTGACATTTCATCATGGAGGCCAGTCCCCTGCAGCCAAACAGGCAGTCAGGGCAGACAGCCAGTGACAGCTTGACAGTCTGTCTAAACTCTGGATGGAGGTTGTGTTTTCACAGCCCAGGACAGACACCATCAGCTAAAGCAGCTCAGTTACAGGCTATACCTGCACCTAGACATGCCGTGAATGAATGGAGTGTATACCAGAGTGTACACACTGATGTGTCAGCCCATTTGTGTGTGGGTATGGTTTGCTGTGTCTCTGTACGCACACACACTAACCTCAAATCAACAGTGGCAGGCAAGCTTTCCCGTGTGTAAGGAAATGGGATTGACATGAAAAGGAAAGTGGGCCGTTATTTGATTTAGCCCTCGGTGCAGCCATGCGCACACTCACACTCTCACACACACTTAACCCCGAAGGTGCCCTGTCCACAAATCAGTTTCATGTCATGCAGTGGTTTTGAGAGCAAACAAAAGAGTGAGGATAAGGAGTACAGACAACCACTGTATCAAAAACACACAGCTAAGGCAGGAGTGGAGTTGGATTTCCAGGTTACACAACTCCAACAGCAGGATGGATAGAGGAATTTGGACTGGGACTGAGGTGGTCCCTCTCTGTCTCTCTCCCTCTGCTGAAAACACACCTTGCTTTTGATGACTTTCACAGATTGCGGTTTAAAGGCCAAGTGCACTATCCTCTGCCCTCCCTTTTCTTTCTATCATCCCCCCCGCCCCTCCTCCTCCTGCGCTCTTTTTTCCCCCTTTTCCGTACCTCTCCAACTGCCCCAAAAAACCCACATGTTGAGGTCCTTTCTGGGCTTTTCGATACAGTACACACTCACAGAGCCACACACTCACATAGCGACATAGCACACACCCCTGGGGAAGAGGGACAGGGCCTAAATGTTTAATGTTGTGGTTTCAGGGGGACTCAGAGACTGCAGCCAAAGGCAGAAACAGATGTGCCTCTCTCAGATTCAATTAGTTCCTTTCTTCTTAAATACGCAGGAGAGGAAAGACACAGCAAATGACAAGCAAAGAGTACAAGAGTACACTTCTACCAGTGTAGTCCAATACTGCCTGCAGCAGGTTACCATAGCATTACTGCTTCTAGGTAGTTGTGACTCAAATATGAATATTTTTTGCAGTTTTATTGCATTGTAAACTAAATAAATTCTAGTTTTTGGATCATTTTTAGGGCCTTCTTCACATTATTTATCATTTTATATGCCAAACAATTTATCAACCATAAAAAAAATGTATAATTGCAAATTCATTTATAATGAAAAAAATCATAAGCTGCAGCCCCAGTCGCCTCCCATCAGGCAGCATGAGTTTATTCCATCTTTCTCAGGATCACACAGCTCAGTTTTGCTGCATCTGGCAGTAGTGGCTTGTATCCATTAAGCGCCTCTCTTCAGTTTCACATTGTTTTAATCAGCACTTGTATGTGTGCATGTCTGTGTCTATGCGTGTGTATGCATGTGTGTGTATGTGCGGCTTTCATTGGTATGTGTCCCCTAACCGCAGCCATTAAATACCAGGCTCTATTTTAAACTCATGAGAGCCAATTAAAAAGTGTGTGTTCGTCACAAAAGCCATGAAAACAAATAAAAATCACATATAGATGAGATCTGTTGCTGCTTACAATTAGGAGCTGTTGGGAAATGTTGTTGCCTAGCGAAATGTGATTGGAGCAAAGTGAACTTGCTAATGGCGCTGGAATGCAGCGTGGGATCCCTGTCTCACAGCGAGCGCACACACAGACATATGGACACACACAGACATGCACGGTGAACTCGCAAACATTAGCGCATGTTGTGTTTATGAATTGAGTCTGGGCCATGTGTGAAAGGAGCAGTATGGTGATATCAGCATGTCAAGGCTATATCAATGTATGTGTGTGTTTGTGTATGCGTGTATTAAACGTGAGGAGTCTGTGTTTGATGAAGATTGCTGGAGACCCTGAAATCAGTCCCATCTGTGGCATTCTTTGAAGCTTTCTATTCCCCATCTCTCTCCCTCTTTTCCTCTCCATCTCTCCCTGCAGATCTGATCGTGGGGGCGTTTGGTGCAGGCGAGGTGTCGGTCTACAGGTAAGAATATACGGGGCATCTCGTTTTGAAATGCTTTCCGAGGTAAATATACACACATTTGTGCTTTTCCTGGAGGTCAGTGAGACTTTCAGGTTTTCTTATGTCAGATTGTGTTACAGTGTGTGTTTGTGTGTGTGTGTGTCTATGTGTAGGTCTCGAGCTGTGGTGTCTGTGGAAGCTGCAATGATCTTGACTCCCAGAATCCTGAACCCTGATGACCGACAGTGTCACCTGCCTGAAACAGATATCATGGTTACCTGGTAAGAAGAGCATGCCTATTCCAAATCCATACTTTATGCTGATGAATGCTCATATAGACGAGGGGTGACTGAAAAGTTTTGAGCCTCAAGGAAACAAAACAAGATACAGACTTTTCAGTGCTTTTATTTTTCGACATAATCCCCCTCAAGGGCAATACTCATGCCTTTATCCAAGTGGAAAAGAACTCTTCAGGTTGGGACCCTACACACACTCTCCCTGCCACGCTTAAATTCTTGTACCCAGGGTTGGACTGTGGCATATGAAGGAGCATTGTCATGTTAAGTATTGAGAGTATCTTGGTCGATTTCAGATGGTGACATTCCTTTGAGATGAAGATATTTGATCATAGCACGAACTTTTCAGTCACCCCTCGTATACTGCCCTTTGTGTGCCAGATATTCCCAGAGGCTGACTCAATATACTGTATAAGTCTGTCCTTTGACTGAGAAAGGAGTGGGGCAAAAAAAAGATTTTAATTCATGTCAGTTTTTAAGAATCTGGAAGAAAACACTTTACTCCTCTTTCCTTATTTTAGATTTGACTACTGGAAACTCACGCTATTCATGCATTTTAAAGGAGAAATTAGCTACATTTGAAGTGGATAGCCAATCAGTGTTGATGGTAAATGCAGTCAGTTAAAGTAAGAAATCCTCAGTGCGTGCTGTATTGAAAGGAGTTTCTCTGAGTTTTCCTTCTTGCACAGCCGTCATAGCAGTGCCGACATGTATAAGGATGCTCTATGCCAAATTCCTGACACTCAACCCCAAAAATACTTCCCAAATCTGCCCAGCACGTGGAGGTGGGCATTCTAAATGCAGCTCTGTTTTCAAAAAGTAAAGACATCTGAAATTACTTCACTGTTTGAGGAGAACACCCACATAAAAACAGCATTAACTTAATAACACTAGTGTTATCAACAACAAACAACAACATGCCTTATTGGAAAGTGCCTGGAACATGTGTCTCACCACCCAAGCCAAAAGCTATTACTTTGTTGGCTAAAACATAGCATTAGGTGACAAAAATACTCTCTCAGTGGTCATCTGCCCTCTGGGCTGGCTGGTCTTGGTTGTTTTTTCCAGTTTATCCTCAGGAAGCCTGAAGAAGGTCTCCAGCTATTATATAACCACTGGCCAAAATAAGCCCAACAACCAGTGATTGCCGATATAATGAAGCACTTTATTTAAACTCGACAGAAACAAATTCACTAAAGCCGCCATGGTTGGTTAGTTCACTGTTCCAACAATCACCAACACTGGTTTGGTTGAAATAAAACCCTTAATTCACAAAGCAGGATGCGAAATGCTCTACATGCTGTATTTCTCCGCTGTCTCTCAGCTGACAGCAGAGCAGCGGCTCTCAGTCATTCCTCGGTGGCAGAAGCAAAATTAAAATGACAGCAACAACAAAAATAACTGGCGATGTACTCAGCCAGTTGTCAATATATTCATGCTGTAATCCAACTGCAGTCTCCAGCACACCTCTGTCCAAGTGAGGAGCAAAACTCTCATGCTTACTGATGCACACATGGGCTCTCTCTGGTTTGTAGTTGGCAACAGCGTGAGACAAAATTGCCCACGCTGTAATTCAGTGCAGCGGAATTATTCAGTTTCTGTTGGCATCAGACGGCAATTAGAGCAAAGCACCACCAGTCCCTGTTTACTCTCAGCAGCTCAGGTTCTAGAGGGTCCCACCGGCAGTATCCTCTTGCATGGCTCAGCTGCAGCTTCGGCTGCTCTCCGCTGTATTTCTTCAGGTGGGTCGCATAAATACCCGGCCTAGAAATCCAAATCAGCCGATACACTGTAAAATGTACCATAAATGTCCATAATATCCTTTGCACTAATAATGAATAAAGTCATTTTGGCTGATGGTCACGCAATGGAAGATATGCTTTTGGATGCATGCCTCCTGGATACAGAGGTGGAGACTACAGCTCCGGTCTGAAATAGCCTGTAGATCTTTCGAGCACCGATGAATTGTGGAAGAACAAACAGATTTTGAGGCAGCCCACAGAGACACAGAGAGCATTAAAAACATTTGGTCACACTGTTTTGCTAATTTGGATAGATGAAGTAAAGGCTGAAAAATCGCAAACTTGTCCTTTAACTGGATATTAACTTTACTCCTCTGTGGGGTGTTAATGCCGCCCTCTGAGCCAGATCTCTCTTAATAAATGTCAACAAGACTTTTGCAAGGTTAATGGGACAGTTCAACCCAAAATCTAATTTATCCTTTCACCTATATGTGACAAATACTGACTTCGAAACACCACTGACAACTAAACCAGCAAAACTTTTTCCCAAAGAATTTTTATTACATTATTTTGTTTTGTTTTCTATAATGATCCTCTAGCTCTTTACCATAGTACACAGGTTATTTTAACCTCTTTCCAGCTGTGTGAAGCTCCTCCACCTCCATTTGGCATTGCATTATGGGACTAAAGCGTCCATCGACACCCCACTCCAAGCCAAACTAAAGATTAAAGGGTGAAATATTACAGTATATTTAATTTAGTAACACTCCAGATACTCCGTTATAATTAGATTGTAGTTTTGGAGACGGACCGTGTGTGTGTGTGTGTGTGTGTGTGCAGGTGAATTAAAGCTAAGGGGATCAAAGTCTTAAAGAACTAGAAGACTAATAAGGCCCTCTGCTGCACTGAGCCCCAGAGCTGTACCACAAATCTCACTGCTTATACTGTATCATAAAATGGTATGCAGTATAAAGAACACACATTCATAAATCAACTCCACACTGACAGATGTGACAAGTATTTCACCCCTGTGCTCTAGACATCTGCCATCAGCCAAGGTCTGTTTGTCTGTGTGTCTAATGCAATAATTTAGAAGCGCACTGAAAAAGTGTACTCATATAACCTGAAAATGCAGATTTATTAGTCTCTGCTATTAATTTGAAACGGCATAATTCTATTTTGATTATGTTATTGTTTCTGTGGGTAGCGGGCTGGCTTTGAACCGTCTGGGGGTGAGTTTAGTTGAGGGGAACGGGTCTGAAGGCTCCCGCTGCTTCGCCACAGTCTATTGTTGGTCCTAACTTATTGGAGCAGGAACCACTGTTGGAGTATTTGGATGGGAGAAGTGTGCTCGGCTAGTTGCCACCATAGTTTCTGTGTGTGTGTGTGTGTGTGTGTGTGTGTGTGTGTGTGTGTGCGTAGTGGCGTGTGAGTGTTGGCAGTGACTGGGAAAGAAACAGGGTTTGGGTCAGATTGACAGAAAGCACTAAACTGTGGAATTCTGTCAAAATATAACTCAGCTTATTTAAATAAACCGCCATAAAGTTTTGGTCGGAGGTATGGAATCAGATAGGACATAGGACACACCAACACACACACACACACATTGACACACACACATGCAGAGTCAAACAGCAGCTTGCAGAATTAAGAGAAGTCTGAGGCTCATGTGTTACAGAGGGGTGAAGAGTTTTGGACATTTTAGTTGTTTTCCTGCGGTGAGGGCTGGAGAGACGCTTGATGGGAGGTTAGCTCCAGTTTGAGGCTTGAGCCGCTCATGTATTACCATTACATGGGAGTCACGGGGTTAAACGTCACATTTTTGGAAAAATAATTACCCAGCGATTGTTGAAAACCTAGATGGTTCTGAAGGTATTTACAGAGTCCTCACAGACCCTTTAAATAATTTGTATGAAACAGACTGCAACCTTCCGGGCTGAAAAATGAAACCAGTATGAAAGTGTTGCAGTTCCTCGAATGGCCACTTGAGGCTGGCTTCAGAAAGGAGTCAGTTCTCATAAACCCTCATGTTAACCCTTTGAAACCTGGAGCGACATCACTTTTTTTGTTCTGCAATCAGATGCCCTTCACAAATATTTAAATCTTTGAATCCTGAGCAAATTGGTTTGATATCTTCCAAAAACATGGGAAAAGGGGTAACGAGCAACTTGGCAAGAAATGTTCTGCAAACTGCAAGAAGCTAGTAGATTTCTAAATTATTTTTTTAAAAGCTATGGAAAAAATCTGCACAAAATTGTATTCATAATTATCATAAGCATATATTTAAAAAGATCTTACAAATTTGTCAGAGTTTTAAGCACTTTTTCAGGTCATTCCCTTTTTCTTTTTCTTTCTTTCTTTTTTTTTTTTTTTTTACAAATTTTTAAGTACTTTTTGTAACTTTTTCTATTTTTTGCTGTTTTTGGACCATTTTTTCTCAAGTTGCTGACCTATGTTACAAAGAGTTTCCTCCGACCTGAAACACATGACCACACCCTCTGGCCTCAGAAAAATGCAATTATTGTGGCAAGTAGCACTTCGCTGCTGCTTGGTATGTTTTCAGCATAAAGAGCTGGAAGTTTTTCTCAGGAGTTGGTGGAGACCAAAAACAGAGCAGAAAGAAGGTGAATATTTGACTTACATTCATCAGGTGGGCAGACTCCTCCACTCCTCCAGGTAGGGCTGCCCCTGACTAAGAATTTTCCTAGTTGACCAATAGTCATCATTTAGGGTCATTAGTCGACTAGTTTCCCGCATGTTTACGATATTAATGTAATTATTAAATTATATATTTTTGGCAGGGCAACACAATGGTTCTGAGAAAGAATAGTATCAGTAACATTGTTAACACTGTGCTACATTACAGAGAAATACAAAACCGTACTAATGAACCTTCATTAATATAGGCCTATATTTTATCTACAAGTGCACGTCACACTGAGCGAGCCGTCTGTTAATGACGCTGTCGGCAAAGCAGTAATGATTGTGCTAAGTGGCTAATGGGCATGTAGCTACTAACATGTTTCAGATGATACGTCATGTTTGTAGTCGACCAGTGAAGATGAGTTTACATGTCACCTTGGGTTCATCCTTCACCTTCTCAAACTGATCCCACACTTTGGATTTCCTGCCCGACATGTTATTAACTAGCCTGTGTAATAACCACAGGTACCAGCTCTGTAAACTGACGCGACTCCTGTCTGACTGCTGAGCATGGCCACTTCCTGTGTCTGTCCTTTCCAAATAAATTCCCACATGGTCCTGTCATATAGGTGCAGCTCCTAATAGAGTTTCACGTTGTGTTTTTGGGGTGTTTTTTTTTGAGGGTTTTTTGTGGCTGACCAATGAAATCTTGCTGACTAATGACCTTTCTGGTTGACTAACGTTTGGTCGACTATTAGGTGGCAGCCCTAGTAAAAGAGTTTGCTAACATGTTCGCCATTTCAATTTAAGAAGTAATAATATGTCAAAGTTGCGTTTACAACTCTCTGCTGCCCCCAAGTGAACAAAAAGAGACCTTCTGTTTTTTTGTTTTTTGTTCTTTTTTCAAAAGTCGCAGTGAAATTATTTTTCCCTAAAATCCAATGTTTAGCTCTGTGACTTGAATGTAATGGTGACACGTGAGAGGCACAAGCTGGGGCTAGATGGATGAAGGAGTGGTGGAGAAGGAGGGGCAGCTACTTAATGACCAGGCTTAAATTGAACGTTCTTACTCATTAAGCAGATACAGGGTATTCAGGGAAGGGATTTATGTGTATGTTTGCAGGGAGGGCCGGTGGTGAAGCACAGATGCATTTTGGGGAAAATTACAGTAATGACTAACCAAGCACAAGAGCTGTTGTCAGTAAAATGGGGGTCATTTCTGTGCTGCATACACTTAAATTTGACACACAGTACTTATTAGAGTTGCACTTGAGCACACCCACCCAAAAAAACATGAAACATGCACATAGTTACATGCAACACATATTAAACACACACAAAACCACCTGGAGAGGTCAAAATGACTTAGGGGAGCGATTTTTAAAATAGGAACCTGTATTTTACCACACACACGTAAACTCACATCTGCATCCCACACATTCTGAACGCAGGAAAACTAGCTCATCATTATTGTGTCATCTAATGGGGAACCTAATTATTAACAAACACACTAGCATCCACAACATCTGCTTTTTAGATGTTGGGGTTTGTGGACTGAAACCAAACAAACAATAATCACATGAAGTCATTTGCCTCATGTTGCTTAGTCCTCCGAATCAGGAGTGTTGCATCCGTAAGCTTCCACAGATTAGTGCATATTAATAGTGCAGAGCTCCCTGTGTGGGAGTCACTTTCCTGTTCTTGATTAAAGAGGTGATAACACACACACACACACACACACACACAATCTTACACATTCATCTATACACACTTAACCAGAGGAAATGCAGAAATGTTTCCCAGTCTCCCATGTCTGTGTGTCTAATTGAAGGGCTCACAGGGCTTTTGGCGGTATTTCCCGCTGGCCCCGGAGCACAGGAAGGAATAAATGTCTTGCTTTTGGATAGTGTATTTAGTTTGTTAATTTTTTTAAAATTTTTATTTTGTCATGCATAAAAATATGAAAGAGTGTGATTGAAACTTCTGCAATGAATAAATAAAGTCATTGGACTTTAGTGTGCAGTAATGATTTCTTTCAAATAAGTCACTGTTGTGACCAGCACGTCATTTTTAATGTGCAATCACCACACGACTCATGCTAAATATGAAACGAATATGACCAGGCTGCATTGGCTTGCAAGACACCACAAATAAAGACAAACAACATTCAAAATGCACTGCATACATTTTTAAATAACGCTTTAGGGTAAAGATAAAGGATACCAATTTACATAATAATTTCAAATCTCAGTTTCTACAACTAAATTACTGAAATTAGTCAACCAGCATAATGTAACTGTGACACACGAGAGAAGTTACATACTCCTTACTGCCTTCTTTTTCAAGCTTTTAAGACAAAGTTAGCTACCTATATAATAGTTATTGCCAACTGGTCCAGCAATGGGGTCCAGATTTCTCCTTCATAATTATTTCAAGGTGCACACAGTTTAATTTATTCTGTGTCATACTTGCATTTGGCCATGTCTTCAAGCTAGTTTGCCATCTCTGTTTAGTAGCTGTCCATGATTCACTCACTCTAAAGCAGGAAACAACACTTCAAAATAAAAGCTCTGGACACTTTTGGACTGCGACCCACCAGTTGGGAACCTCTGCTATAAAACACTCAAATTAAGCATGCGTTAATCATCTCACATGATGCTAGTTAGCCAATCAAACCTGTGCATTGCAATGAGAACTGCAACTCAGGTGAGTAAGCTACACACACAGGAAAGAGACAAGACAAGAGACAACAATCGGAGAAACATAAGAGTCAGAGAAAAGTAGTTTCATGTGGCGTGTTCTGAAGAGCAAAAACATTAGAGTGAAAACAGCTTTTAATCAAGAATGAACAGACTGTTACATGTTCAGTCTTCTCACGGGCTGTTCAAAATCAGTGTATCTAATCATAGTTCCTAGTCCTGTACCATTATTAAAAGCAGCAATGAGCAGTGGTGCTACAAGACAAAGCACAGAGCATCTCATACCCACTCAAATCTGAAATGGGGGCACAGGAAATTAAATAGTTTATATCAATCAGTGTAATTACTTGGAACTTGAAATCATACAAGGTACAACTCCAGTGAAATGGCACTGAATCACTGAATTACAACGCAAGTAAGACGTTAGACAGGGGGGCTGTTGAAAATCAAAAAAGGTGTCATATCCAGTATGATTTATCGGCAGGCTTGTTATTGAAAAAGAGCCTCATGCTGTCATGAGGGGGTAATTATTTCAGGATTAAATGTCCCGGTAGGAATTGGACCCAAGATGTTGGCACATTTTGTACACATGTCAGTGCGAGTGTGGAAGTCAACAGACAATAAGAGTGTCTTAACAATGTGTTGATCATGTACAATATGCTAACAGTTATCACATTCTTCCCCCTCTCTCTTGTCTGTCTGTGTGTCTTTCTGCTATTCTCTTCCTCCAGCCTGAAGGTGGATGTATGTGCAGCAGTGAGCGGAGTGGGGATCCCCAACTCTGTGGGTAAGCAGCTGTGCACAATGTGGCGGGATGAGAGAGGGAGGCAGAGAGGAAAAGTAAAGAGGGTGGGACAGTAGTCACAGCCACCTCGAGAGTACATCTCATTAGAGTCTCCTGCTGTGAAACTGCTGCTCTGCTGCACGGATCAGACGGGAGAACAAAGGCAGGAGGGAGGGTGGAAACAAGAATAGGGCAGACAGACACAGACTGTGGAGGTGTAAAGCACATTGTTTCCACTGTCTAATGATGCTCTGTAGAGTAAAACGCCTACAAATGGAAAGTCACGTACACATGTGCAGGGACACACACAGAAAGGGACTGGACCATGTGGATTAAACAGTTAAGGAGTGTTTGATTGATGTGATGTCCTCATTCACTCTCCTTTTCATTACACTCATGCTTTCCTCTCACTTCCCATCCATCTGCATCTTTACCGTCTGTCCAGACCTGAGAGCAGAGCTGCAGCTGGACTGGTTGAAAGGCACCAGAGGTGGAGTTAAGCGAGTTCTGTTCCTGGACACTCAGCAGCCTCAGCGTACAGGCCTCCTAAAGCTGGGACACAACCGCCCACGTTCATGTCTGCGCTACACCATTTACTTGAGAGTGAGCAAATCACACACAAACACAAACTTATGAGCTCTGCATAATGTTGTGCATCCGACAAAGGAATCAGCTGTCCAACGGCTCAGTTTACTATTTACTGCACATTTCTCACCTTTCTGTTTACTTTCAGGAGGAGGAGGATTTCAGGGACAAATTAACCCCAATCTCACTGGCTCTAAACTACAGCTTAGCTCCACCCACTCATGGCCAAAACCTCCCACCTGTCCTCAACCATTACAGTAGCACCTTCCTTCAAGAGCATGTGAGTATATGCTATGTGTATACAGAATAAGCATAATATACATATACAGTATGATACTGTTTTTCTATAATGTGATTTTGCTATATCAGTTCCAGCATCCTGGGAGAGGGATTCCTCCTCTGTTGCTCTTTCCTCCTTTTTTCCGGTTTAAGACTTTCTTTTTCGGGAGTTTTGTCTTACCTGGCTTGAGGGTCTAAGAATAGAGGGTGTCATATGCTGGATACATTGTAAAGCCTCTTGAGGCAAAATTGTGATTTGTGATATTGGGCTAAATAAATAAAACTGTCATGACTTGACAAGACTAAGCCCAACTCTGAGCACATACTGCCAAATATGATACTGAAATCCAACCTGATGATATATTTCAGTCACTCGTTCCTCGGTGAAAATGCTTAACTTAGACACAAAAAAATCACCTGCTTTAACTGTTAATGTCAAGCTCAATTTTGTCTTTTCACAGGGTGGATCAGAACTTCTTTCCAAGCGAAACTTTACAGATCAAGACCTTAACTATAAGAAAAAAAGGAGTTCACTGTACAGTAGTATAACTCAGTCAGGTGCTGGTCAGTGTTGGCAGTTCAAAAAAATTAAAAAAGGGTTCGCTGCATGCCAAAACTCAGTTCTGGAACAATTTAAAACAATTTATTAATCAAGCAAGCTAGCCTGATTGAAAAAATGTGGAACACATTGCAAGCTCTTCCACTTGCAGAAAGCGTTAAGATAAATACCAAGAAGAGTAAAGTAACCATAGAGGATGCCAGAGAGGAGAAGAATAAATAAAAAACACAAAATCCTCAATTTGAATAAAGTGAGTCATCAGATTAAAATACCTCCTCATAGTCATAGCAGCACAGTTGTCAAGACAGAGACGAGGCACCCATGTTAACTGATTGGCACAGCTCCGCGGCCGGCGCTGCAGCGATTGTTTCGGCATCTAGTCTATTTTCTGCGTGAGCCACGAGCGAATGTGTCAAGCCGGGCAGGAATATAGGCTATACATTTTAGTCAGTGGTATCTAAACAGAGCGCGAGAGAGATGAACACACACACTCACTCACTCACTCACTCACTCACTAACACACACAAGAGAGAGAGACAGACAGACAGACAGACAGACAGACAGAGAGAGAGACAGAGAGAGAGGAAGAGAGAGACAGAGAGACCCATGATAGAAAAACAGCCCCAAATGTGACGAAGACAACAGCTGGGAGCAGAAGCGCTTGTCGACCGGCGTGGAGAAATGCACATGATGTGAACGGGCTCGTGCGAGAATTTCGGTGCGCTGCGCTTCGCAGCACTTTGTTGGCAGTGTGGCCCTGGCCTTAATGTCACAGAGTGTGTGTATTAGAGAGAGAGAGAGAGAGAGAGTGACGGAGAGGAAGAGAGGGTGTAAGGTGGACTATTGTACACGATGTTTCTGTAAGTTATTAACAACTTACGAGGAATGCCTCTATATCACTTCTTGACCCACCTGTCCAACCTGTGATGTTTTCTAGTAAGCTCACCCGAATCTGCCAGACCTGTGGGTCGGTACTACTATGTAACCACCAATCAGGAGAGAATAGCTGCTCTGCACTGGCCTCCTGTTACATTTAAAATTGATTTTGAGGTCCTGCTTCTTGTGCACAAAGCCCTACATGGGCTGGAACCAAGCCACATTGCAAACTCCCTTGTTCCCAGCAACAGCCTGAAGAAGATCAGGGATGCAGCCTTTGCCAGTTATGCCCCAAAGCTATGGAACACACTACCTATAGATATCAGGGAAGCAAGCTTGCTGAATATTTTTAAAAGAAAGCTAAAAACCTATCTGTTCACTTTAGCCTTTAACTAGCTCTGACTTTCCTGATACAGTGACAGAATGTTAATTCACAATTTGAATGTCAACATTGTGAATGAAGCTTCAAACAATTCGACACAGCCCTAAAACCAACCTCAGCCCACAGCTGGGTGCAAACCTAATCCAAAACATGTTCTGCTGGAACTGTTCTGCCGAACTCTAGTATGCATGTTATGTGTCTGCGTGTATACAGCACCTGCATCCTGGGGTGTCCCACTTGGGTTTATTTCTATTTTTGGCTTTGTGATGATGTCCAGTGTACCGCAACAGTTTCCTCATGACACCCCCCCTCTCTCTGTTCTCCTCTTCCTCTCAGGCCTACATTCTCCTCGACTGCGGTGACGACAACATTTGCATCCCCGACCTCCAGCTCTCTGCCAGCATGTAAGACTGACACTGCCACGCCCCTCTGACCTTAACCTGTGAACACTCAACACTTTGCACGGCCAAACAGCGACACACATGCACACACAGCTAAATCGTGGAGAACATGTCTGTTATTCCTCACACAATGAGCAAAGTTTACACTGAAGCTGCTCACATTATAGTTCCATTTACCATGTGGTGTGTGTGTGAGGGTGTTTGTGTGCATATGTGTATGTGAATTAGCCGATTCTCTATAGTGTTTCCAGCTGTGAGATATCTCCATGGCAGCGTTATACAAACATCCTGTCACCCTCTACTGACACACACAAACACACACACACACACACACACACACACACGTGCACGCACATTATTGTTGGGGTCAGGGGTATTGCATTCCATGCAGCAGAGCAGATTGCACATCCAGGGAAGTCCTAAAAATTAGTGTTACAAAAAAACACAGGACAAGAGCTGTAGATTCTTTTATCTAACTGCAGCAAAGCGCTTTATTTTCTGTGTCCTCTGCATGACTGAAGAGATTTATTTTCTTAGTGCACTGTTCTTTCTTTTTTTTAAATAAAACACACACAGGGACCGCTCCGAGCTGGTGATTGGAGACGACAATCTGGTCATGTTGACCATCACTGCGGTGAACCGAGGAGAAGGAGCCTATGAGACGGAGCTCCACACACTGATACCATTAGAGGCTGACTATATTGGAGTAGAGCGCAGAGTGGAGGTAAATAAACACACACTTACACACACATTTGTTTGATATTAAAGGAATACTTCAACCACAAAATTCTAATTCGTCTAACAACTACTCATCCCGTGTTATGCTGAATTTGTGAAGAAAACTTTTCTCACATGCCTCCATGGTGAATGGAGAATCCAAAACCGGAGAAAATTCTGGATAAATTGAAGTCATAGGGGTCCATGTTTAACAACAGCAAAACAAACAAATTCTCACACAACTCATGCAGTTTAATCAAAGTCTCATTTACCCAGCTGTATGCTCGATACTTCCCAAACACATTCATTTTTGCCAAACCTTCCTATTTAAATCAGTTCCACAAACAGTCTCAAGCATGTACGAGTAGTGCTCCTGGGCAGGTGCATACATTTTAACTCTGCTCAACAAAATGGAGGAGCAGTGTTCAAATGCAAGTGCTTGCCCAGAAGTGCTACTCACAAACTGAAGTGTTTAAAATACTAAGTACTGAGCATATGACTGAATACTGCATGAGTTGTGTGAGCATTTGTGAAGAGATGTTTTGATACAGTTTTGCTGTTCCAAGACCCTGTTGACTCTATTTTTGGAATTTTCGTTCACCATGGAATCATGTGAGAGAAACAAAGATTTCTTTACAAATTCAGCGTGACACGGGACGAGACATTGACACACAAATGATCTTTTTGTGGGTGTCGTATTTCAGCCAGTAGAGCAGATACTGAGTTTAGACACACAGGACTGAGGCAATGGCAAGTGTGAGGTATGTGCCAACTTAGTGATCATTCAAAATAAGGAAGGGAGCTATTTGAGGCTGCGGTTACAGTATGACATCACATCCTGTTGTGTCTTTGAGGTGCGTGTTTGTTTGGAGTGATTAAGGCGAGGCTATCAGCAGGCTATGCTTTACTGGCAAAAGCCCAAAAGCCCCTATTATGATTTACAAGCTGCATTAGTGACCACGGAAATGGATAGGGTCAACTGCTGTGAGTGTGTGTGTTTATGTGTCTGTGTGTGTGTGTTTGCACGAGTGTGTGCGCTAATGAGTGTGTAATGGGGCTGTTTGATTGATGAGGTTGTTACTGTCAGAGCATTCATCACTCTTCCTCTCTTGCCTTCCCCCTCCCATCCCTCCTTCCTTCTTCACTCCCTTGCTCCCTTCCCCCTTTGATGCTGATCCACATCCCTCCCTTGTTCTTTTTCCCCCTCTTGACTCAATGCTCCCTATTTGTCTTTTCCATTGACTTTTGCCTCATCATCTCACCCTTTCCCTTTCCAGTCCCTGTCTCAGCTAAACTGCGAGTACAAGATGGTCAATGAGTCCAGAATGGTGGTGTGTGACCTCGGGAACCCGATGGTAGCAGGGACAGAGGTGAGTTTTAACACACAAAAGCACACACACACTGTTTCCACTGACACATCCCCTTTAAAACATCTGAGCAAAGAAGCTGTGACTGTTACTCCTCAGGTTTAATTCACACTGATTGATGGTTTCCAATGATTACTGATT